>NC_071578.1:8871752-9171752 GCF_024509145.1 Vidua macroura | reverse complement strand
TTTTAAAACGTAATTTTATGCATCTCTTTGGGAATTTCAGTTAGAAGAAGCAATGCCACTCAGTCTTTGGTAGGACTTGCGACTAAACCATATTAAACACTGTCCATACAAAGCAACTGAAAGGTTGGCATAATCCCCAAATAATTGACGTTGTTAAGATTCTATGGAAATAACACCATTACTGGCAAGAGGCAACACCCTTTGGTTTGTGTATTGGTCTTAATTCATGCATCTGCACTACTGTATATCTTACAAACCTGACCTTAGCATGTAACTATAGTAGCTTTTTCAATGACTTGCATTATAAGTAGGCTGGGAAAATCCATACAACACCATTGCACAAAAAGCATGAATCTGCCAGATAGATGAATGTTTTAACTGAAAGGAAAACATCAGAGTTGTGGGAAAACCTGAAAAATGTTAGAAAGCAGTTATATCAAGCTTGTAATTAGGTGTACTGTGGGCTAGTGCTTCATTTTTCCTAGTCCCTTTCCTAGTGAAAGGTGCTTTCACTTGCAAACCAAGTGAAGAGACATGTCTTCATTGAGAAGTCTTTATTTTCTCTGTGTAATAATATTTTTGTTTGACAGTCTTGACCTTCCAGCTAAAAATCAAGTTTCACTGTCATCAGTGAATTTTCTGAGTTGAATGAGGATATGAAGAGGATAAAGGTGTCAATTTATGTTTGCAAACTTATTGTGATATTATGTTATCTCCGTCATATCTCTTTGTTCAACTTATGTTGTTATTTTAGCCCAAAAAAGGCCAAAGATCATCAACGAAAGTGCATGTAGAGTAAAGCTACTCCTGTAAAATTGATGATCCGTCCAATTATTTATCTATAGAGGCTGCTGGGAAGAAACGCAGCTATCTCAGTTCTCAGACCCCTCTGCTAGGTTGAACTTCATGGCTGAAGGTTTAATCCCTAAGTGTCATATCAACAATTCATTCTGTGATATTCTGGCTGACATGCTCTCCTTCCTTATTTATTGATGTCTTCAGTCATCGACAATGAGAGGAAAATACACTATTCGTCAAAGTGACGGTGTTTTACCCTCACTTACAGTTGATGCTGCTGTCACATTGATGGTTGGAAAATAAACTCAATCATTATAAAAAGCTAAGAGTGTGAACTTGCCAGTGACAGGAAGAAGATGAAAAAAAAAATATACAAACCCACAGTAACTTGCTTAAAAATTGGTGTAATAAAAATAAAACTGTTCCCTACAAAGATATTTGTGAGCTTTGTTCATGAGATACCAAACCATTTTAGCCATGTATTTTATACTTATTCCTTTGAAGGAAGATCTGTACCTCGTACTCCTTTATGTCTGCAAACATACATGTAATTTTTAGCACTAAATACACTTTTTATCGTTTCAACTTATGCTACTAGGTTGGTAATTTGTTGATTTTTGTCCCCCTCTCTTTTAAGAGATTTTGCTTTGTTGTTTTTTTTTTTTTTTCTCCCCTGGATTGTATTGAACACATATTTCTGTTTGTGTATTATAGTATTTTGAGTGCTTTAATGAGGAAAAGCTCAGTATAGTTCCATCCTGCAGGTCCTTTGACATGCAAACATAAGCAAGGCTCTTGTGAATCACTTTCTGAGGCTGCCATTTGTGTAACTGCACTGCACTGTGCAGCCTTTTTAACTCCAAACCCATGTATCTTACCACATTTCACCTTTGGGAGGCATTGTATATACAGCTAAAAGTAAAGAGCAGCGAGCCAAGAGGGACAAGATAGCATAATGAGGATGTCAATTTGTGGTCAGAGGAAATATTTATCTTACTTGTACTATACTTGGCAACTGATAGAGAAATATATATGTAATGAATTTCCTCAGACTTTATCTGGCAGACTGTGTACCTTGTGTTAAATGGATTTAAAAATAACATTGCCTGTCTCAAACTTTTAAAGTTTGAGGTGATTCTACTTTGGATTGTTCCTTGAAAATGGACTATCTATTTAAAAAAAAATCATAATTGTGTTTACTAACATATTGGTGAATTTTTAATTATCCATTTCTCAAGGCTCCCTGAATAATGACATTTAGGATCCCACTCACTCACCAGAACAAAAGCAAGGTGCTTTTTTTTGTTGTGTAGGAAAAAAAAAAAACATATTTTTGTAGTTTCACTGTTTTGGTTTGTATCTCTGGTAAGCCTGCTAAGTACCCTAAATGAATGTGCACAGAAATGCTGGTTGTCTCACACGTGCTGTGTGTCCTGAGGCAAAGCTACAGCTGCTTCAGCTCCTTCTGCCTGCTTCCCCATCTGTAAAATGGGAATGATTTAACTTATTTTTCTCCTTCGGGGAAATACAGGAAGGGTTTCTTAATATTTCTATAGACCTTTGAAGATTAAAATCTCTTCTCTATACTTGCTGCTAATATTTCAGTGTTAGAGAAGCATTTGATTGAAGCTGTTTGAAGAGTAAAGTTTTGGCATCTTGTGTTGTCTTTGTACCATATCTTGAGGCCTCTCCACTCTAATTTTGCAACCTTTGGTTCAGCGTAAGCTGCGGAAGCAAACAGCCCCTGTGTAAACAAACGGTGATGACTATAAATTAATGTCTCTGGCTGCTGTTGAAAACATCGGGAGATTACAGCCTATCTCTAAGCCAGCCAGAAACAGTCCATGGTGGAGCAAAGCAGTAACTGGGCTGAGCCTGAAAAAGCTTTCATTTAAGCATCAATGGTAAGTGCTGAGAGGCACTGAGAGAGGTTTTTTTTCCTAATATGACTTCTGTGTCTTTAGATGTACAAGAATGGCTGGTGTTTTAGCAAAGGCTTACTGACTTCCTTGGGCTTAAGGAGTAGATAGGAAGTATGAGCACCCAGCATCTAGAGCAAGTCTGAAAGTCTTCTTGCCTTTGTTTCACAGATCAAAGGTCAGCATCAATTCCCAGGGTGTAGACAATCTCAAGAGACTACAGAGGGGCAGCTTCTGGTTTGCTTCTTCAGTTTTATGTTATTTTAAAAACTTAAAATTTAATATAATGATGTATTCCTCTTTGCAGTTAGGAGGAGTGATTAGTCTGCCACATGTGTTAAATGCTCTTGTTAGAATCTAACTTGGCATTTTAAGGCCTTGCAGTCACAAGCTGTATTTTTCATGATTTACATTTTCATTTTTTAATGCAGAGCAGATTGGACAGGAGATGCTTGAAAACCTCAGCCATGACAGAGAGAAGATCCAGCGTGCTCGGGAAAGGGTAAGTTTGATAATAAGTAATTGCTGATTCTGCATTTTATTTGTATTGGGCAAGTTCTTTGTGCATGCAAAAATAATCCAGATGAGATATAATCACCATCTGCAGTGGAGAACTTACAAAGTGTCTTACATGGCCCCCATCCTGCCGAGTCTCTGTGATGGGGAGTCACACTGTAGTCATCAAAGCTGCTGCTGGGAGCAAATTTTCTGTCACTATCACAGTTAGGTCAGTGTTCTGTCCTTTGAAGGGTTTGTTACACTGTCCATTCCAATGACTTCTTGGGCTTCCTATGAAACAGTTCAATATCATAAGTGAGCTTCTAATAGTTGAGCAACCTTACTCTTTGTAGCTGCAGATGCAAATAGCAGCCCCTCGGGCAGGTCTGTGTGAGGAGCAGGTACTGCTGCTCTGTCTCTGCAGTCTCTGCAGCCAAGGTGACATATCCATGTCACTTTTGGCTCATGCAGCTTCCATGGGGATCAGCTCCACTGTGCAGAGTTAATGGAGATGCTCAGAAGCCCATCCCATCCAATGTGTACAAGTGCTCTGAACTTCCATGTGGGTGCCCAGCCTCTCTGTCTCTGGTTTCTGCTCGTGTCCATGACGTGTTCAGTTACTTTCCCAAGTGTCCAATTTTTACAAAGCCAGGTTCTCCCACACATTTCTTAACTGACCAGAGGCACTTTAAAAAAACTCCTTTAACTGTCCCAGGGAGTTTGTTCACTTGGATAGCTTTGATTAGTAATTCCTATAACAGCATTAATGTGGCATTTTCTGCCAGCTGTACCAGTTGCTTTCTGAAGTGCTGGGCATTAGCTACTTTAAAACACTAAATGTAGCTAGATCACTAAATGTAACGAAGAATTGTGAGAATTGACCAGTTATGTTCTGGCAACTTGGTGTCATATTTCACCTCCACTTCTCACATCCCCAGTGACTGCTGAGTCTGAAATGCTTTTCTGTTTCTAGCTGGACAAATAAAACCTAGGTAATGGAGATAAATGCCATGTACTCCTTTCTGCTGATCCTGTAGATCCCAGGGATGTAGTTCTGATCACTCAATGTATACATGGTTCATAGCATAACTTTTCCTTTTCATTGCTTCCCACCTGAGGAGCAAATTTCTTTGAAGGCAAAACTTGTAAGATGCAAAGAGCAAGATTAAAAATAAGAAGGATATTCTAGAAAAAAAAAAAAAAGCACTTGTCATAATGGAAGATCTCAACTTCCAAGTTTTTTATCAGGAGACACTTAAATACTTAAAAAAACTTAAAATATTTTCTTAAGGGAATTCAGAAAAATTCTCCAGTGGAGCCACATGAATCAACCTGTTCCACCTGTCTATATATACTCAGATTAACTTTCAGTGTAGATCTTGGATAATATAGCTAGTTTTCTATTTTCTGGAGATTTTGAAAGACCAGAACAGAGGGTGCTTTATCAATGCATAATAGCTGTACATTAAATACATGGAGTTATTATCTTATCAACCAAGGAATAAACTTGTCTTCTGGAATGAAATTGTCACCGTGAGTATGATGGTCAGCTTTAACAGTTCAATGTTGAGAAAATCAGAAAAGTTATTTTTTATAAGTTAATGTCTCTGTGGTTTGGTTAAATTTACATATATGACTTTTCCTGTCTGTAGAGTAAAACTCGTATTTTCTTCTGAAGACAAAGAGAAGGAATAAAAGCTCTGCTACAAGTCAAATAGGTTAACTGGATTATACAGGACATTAAAAGATGTAACATTTTTTAGGAAAACCTCAAAATTTGTCTAAGACAGACAAGATATCAATGTCAGCATCTTGTTCATCTTCCTGTTTTCTCATTATTATTCTTAATATTATCTTTAAACACCATATAGATTTGCCATTGCTAATATCAAAGCCTGTTTCAAAATGTTTTCACTACATCAGGTCTATGAAACACGCGCTGTTTAAGAGGTTCACTCACATTCCACCAGTTCCATTCCACACTTCTGTGGTGTGCTGGTATTGGTAAAGAGATGGTGGAAGAACTGCAATCAGATAATCCAGTTTTAAATAAAAACAAACTTACAGTTTGAAACTCTTCATGTGGGTTTTTTTTTTTTTCTGCCAGAGCAGGAAGAAAAGGTGTTTTCTTAGCATTCTCTTGGGAGGTAGCTAGAGATCTTCCAACTATGTGTGTACATGTTTGTTTCTTTTTTAATGTTTCTTTTGCTTATTTTCTGGGTTTTTTATTACTGTAAAAACATGAGGCCATCTTGCTTAGAGGAGTTTGTCAAAGCCTTAAGATTCAGCTTCCCCTTCCTAACTATCAGCACTGATTCTAGCTGTCAGGTAGAATCCTGCAGCAAGACAGGAAAGTTAGGATCAAACATATAATGGTAAAAAGGAGAGCGCTACTTTTCTGTGAAAGGGAGGAGAAGCCCCAAGTGTTAAATGCATCTTTATGAATAATAAAAGACCAATGTAAAGCATACATTTGTACTTCAGATTCCCTTCTAGCATAGATAAGAACTTGGCTTTTTAATGAGCCTTTTAAAAATTATTGTGACGTTTTTTCTGCTGTTACTTGTGTCAAACCGGGCTAAACTGCTTTTCTGGAGCTTGAATTGTCTAGATGAATCAGGAAAAAATGAGGGAATGGCCTCCCTGGAATATAATACTCATCTTTGTTCCATCATAACACATAATTACAGAGATCTGAGAGTTAGTTCAAGCCTTCCCACTGAATATGATATTGTTAAGAGCAAGACTTGATTGGTGTTATCCAGTCCCAGCTTCTACCTGGTATTTTCTTAATAGCTTTTAGAAGAATAAGGAGGAAATTTATGCAAAAAGGTTATGTGACACTGATTGTCACATCACCTACTGATTTCAGTAATAGGCATTAAATCTGGCAGCAAATATTTACAGTATTGTGCTCCAGAATAGAGACTGGGTTTAATATTGCTGCTGTTCAAATATTCAAGATATAATAGTGGTTTGTTATAGTGAAGGTGATTTGTTGTTGGAAGACTGCCACTCTCCTTGGCAGTGTTACTGTTTTGATGGATTTGTAACACAGGATGCATTTTGTCTACTACAACAAAGTTTTTCAGTAAGAAGTCAATGACTCAGGTAATCCTTTCAATCTGATTTGATAACAAAGAGGTAAATATTCAGCTTTCACAAGGAGAAGAATGTTTTTATGTATGTACACACAGCTGTGTTTTGGGGCATGTTAGAAACAGTGGTCCCTGCTATTTCATAACTGAAATAGTCATGACCATTACATTATCTTTTTACAGTAGATTTTGATGTCCCGCTGGTTCCAAGATGTCTAAAATGTCAAAAGATGTCTCTCTTCTAGCTGCCAGTGGCAAAAGATGCGATAGGAAAGTAACTTCATTCTTCCTATAATATTTTAGTTTCTAGATTTCCTTTTGTGGGACACTAATAAACAGAAAGAAAGGGGAGGGGACATTTTAATCCCTTTTTAAAAGCAATAGAAATAAACATGAAGTTAATTTGCTTCATAACTTTTCATCTACTCTATTTCATTTTTTACCTATTTTGCAATATGTTTGAGAGCTGTAGAACAAGACAGCTGATTAGGTGTAGCTGTAAACTGTAGGTTTCCTTTGTCCTAATAAACGACAAAAATGGTTGTTTCAGCGAGTGAGAGTTTCTTACATGAAAAAAACCCACCATATATGTTGTACAGCTGTTCCTTCTGGACATGTATATATACTATTCACAAAGCATTTGAGCACCCAGGCCAGAGGTGGCTGCTGTAAGGTCAGTACAAGTTTTGTATTTAAGGGGCAGTATAGACATATTTATTTGACACAGAATTCCTAAAGTGATATATTTTGTATTTGTTTCTTTCTTTAAACTGCAGTCTTTGAAAAACAGTGAAAGAAAGATATGTCTTTCTTTTCATAAAGCATCAGGAACATGGCTGTCTCTTCATCCCTTGATCCTTTCACTAGTGTACACAACAATACACATACACGTGGGACTTATGGATTCCAATGTATAGAGCTTCTACCTGCAGCTCTTTATTTGTAAAGCTTTTGCTCTTTATACTGACTCACCTTTGTTGCCTCAATTACTTCCCTTGCCTGGGTTTCATATTTATGTAAGTGAAAACAAGACAAGGTATTTTAACATTTCAGAGCTTTGGTGGCTTTACAAGCTTGTTGTGTGCTAAACCTGAAGCTAACTGACTCAGATGACTGTAGAAACCCCTGTCCTTTGTACAGAATGGGCTACGTGTGCCTTTTACCTTTAACAGGACTCTTTTCTCCCCAGCTTAGAGAAACAGATGCAAACCTGGGGAAGAGTTCCAGGATTTTGACGGGAATGTTGCGAAGGTAAGGCCAAGGTAGGGACATTTCTGCTCTTTCTTTTCTTCTTCTCTCCCTCTGTGCCTTTATTTTCAATTTTACTTCAATCTCAACATTTTGCTGGTGTACCGACTTTTTTTTACCCAGGCTGCTGTGTAGAATGTCTTAGGATAATAGAAGGCTTTGTTATGCCTATGGAGAGAGTTTTCTGAACCTGAAGGATAGCCCTTGTGTAATGATTTCTCATCTTTGTTTCTTTGTATTTGTTTGGGGGGGGTTTGGATGTGTGTTCTAAAATTAAGATTTTTTGATGATGATTTTCTGTGTTTCCTATTCTTGAGTGATTTCTGTGTTTTGAGGGGTGTTTTTGCTGTTAAAATGAGAAAGTTGGTAAATATTTTGGGGCAGCATAAATTTATGTGCAGAGAAAAGGTTAAAATTATCAATTCTGCCTAAATAGATAGGGCAGACACACTGTAAACCCTTGTGGTTTTAGCATGGTTTTTCCACACTTTCAATGTTATGAAAATTGTCCCTGGGATCAAAACGAGGTGATATGAAAAGGAAAATTGTGCAATGTCCTAAAACTCTATGTGGGACTGAAGGGAGGGAGTTATCCACTGATTATTTCTCCCCTTAAATTTGCATCAGTGCATATTCAGACAGATTTTTTTTGAATTAGAGGCACCTCTAGATATGTGTTCTTTACCCAGTGAAACAGCACCTGAGCTTCTCTGTGATGTCTATATTTCTGTACATATTCAGTTTCCTAAAGAAGAAAAGCATCCCTCTAATAAGCAGTGCTGGGTGCTAAGAAAGCACAGTTTTAAAGGAGTTTAGTGCATCCTCTGAAGAGTTCAGTCTGAAATTACCCTTGCCACAGGCTTTTATGTTGTGTGTTTGCTTAGTGCGCTTTGCTTATAAAAAAAAAAAAAAAAAAAAGAAAAAAAAGAGGAGAAAAATTTAGCAGAGTTGTTGTTGATTTGTCACTTGGCTTAGGAAATGTGAAAACTGGAATTTTATAAGTTGTTCTTTAGCACAAGCTTTACTTCTGCATAAGTCTCCTCAGAAAAATACCTTTGTTAGTTACTTGTATGCTAAATTGACAAAGGTTAAAGTGACTGAACCTGATGCCTTCATTCCACAGATTTCTTACAATTCCACCTCTAAAATGTAACATACAAAATTCTCTGATTAAGAGTAATATGTAAATGACACAAGCTAAATTCAAAATCCATGGAGGAAGGAAGTGGCAATTGAAAGGGATGGTTCAGTGACTGTAGACAATCAAAATAAACTATAAAAAAAATGAAGGAAAAGAAAAGACACCAACCAAACCCAAGTCTCCCACGGAAGGGCTCTGCGACATGAGCTGTAACGAATATTCTGCATATGTCTCCATTTTGTCAAATCTCATTAAAGGGGTTTCTTGCTTTATGTCAATTGAGCTGTCCAAAAATCATTCATCATTTTAGTGTAAAAAAAATCATGCAGTTATTTAAATAATATCATATTAATGTTAAAGTTCAGCTGTCATTTAATAGTATGGCTTAATCAGACATAGCATTTAGGAAAAATAGTTTTTTCGGGCTTTACTTGGCTTTCAGGTTGGCAGATTCAAATAAGGATTTATGGGTTTCTAAACCAATGTATTCTTTCCATGTTTATGCTTGAGGTACCCCAGCCTTTTTTGCAGCACCCTGTAGTCTGTTATTTTCAATAAAATAAAGTATCTCCTCATATTGTGTTTGAATACATTTGCAAGTAATTTGGAGAAGCTGAAACAAAAACATATGCTGTAACCTTTGACTTTGTTTTGTGTTTGGGAATCACAGTTAGGAGTCCTAGTTTATAAGTGTTCCATAAGCCAAATGAAAATATGATCTTTCTGAGATACACTTGGGCTCTTCTTTTCAGACAAAAGGATTATGTAGTTGAACACCATGATGGGATGTTTCTGTGTGTCAGAACGGCACTGGATTTCCTTTTTCTTCAACAAAAATGCTGAGCTGAGTCACCCATCTAGAAGAAAGTCAAGTTAGGATTTAAGCTCAGGTCAGGTAAATGTGCCAAAAGCAGTGCCAGCATAGAAGCTTCTCAGGATGTTGTTTAAAACCACATAATTGATAGACCTACAGTGAATTTAATTTGTTTGTGACTGTTGAGTAGAAGGGTCTAGCATTATCCCAGCCTCAGCATCATCCCAATTTGTTTAGTTGCAAGAATAATCATGAAATACTGACCCCAAGAAATCAGCATGTATTAGATAAATACAACTGTAAGAAATATAATTAGCACAGATTGGCAGTTGTTTCCTAATTTCTGCATACTTCAGTACACACCACACAATGTTTTACATAATTACTGGAACCAATAAAAGAAAACACTGGAGGACCATCTCCACATCAATATTATACAGAAAAGGAAATGTTAAATTGAACATTGCTCAATATAGTGGCTGTTCCCACAATATATATTTGCTGATATGCTTGAAGTCATATGCCATGCTAACGCTCTATGCTTCAAATTAATGCCTAACTCTTTCTAATTTTACTGTCTGGGAAAGGTAAAGCAGCATCTCTTTTAAATCTGGCTGAATATATTAAGAGATCATGTATTTAGATAGCTAAAGGGCTAAATTACTGCCTTTGTATGACCTAAATTCCCTGGCCATGTGTTTGTGCATAAAATGTTCTGGAGATGGGGAGTAAAAGCAGAGACAGGTTTTGTAGGTGGCCATAGCTCACTAAGGAAATCAGTGGCATAATAGGGACAGGTCTTCCTGTCCCAGTTTGCTGCTCCAGCAATAAGGTACCCAGCCTTATGGATTGGAATTTGTTGTCTTACAAGATTTTGGGGGTGTGGGTAAGAGTATTTTTGTAATAAGTTTTTTTAAGTATTCTCACATACAAATGACCTACTATACTTCATGATCTTTTTTTTTTTTCTTTTCTGTAGCAAATACTTAGGTTCTATGAAGCTAACACAGTCCTCTTATGGCATGGCATTACTAGGATCAGGGGGAATGGCTTCAAACTGAGAGTATGTTTAAATTAGATATTAGGAAGAAATTCTTTATTGTGTGTGCAGTGATGGGACATGGGGGTTCAGAAAATTAACTTAGAGTAGAAATTAATTTTTGGATTTAGATGAAGTGCGCAGTTTTTGTCCGTGAGACACTGGAATGGGTTGTCTCAGGTCTCTATCCCTTGGCCTGTACACCAGTGTGAACTGGGAAGTGCACAGTGTGCTAGAAAGAAGTAGAAAAGAATGTGTTCTGGAATATCTTCAGGGTTTTGCCCATATTCTAAGCCAATAGCCTAGAAAAGCTTATAAGAAAAGAATTCGGAAAGTTTCCAAGCCACACATAGCCCAGTGGGAAACAAACAAACCTAAAAGTAACCAGATAAAAATTTCAGTAGATCTGAATCTTTTTTCAATTAGCAGATAAGTTCTGTCTACCCCCTTCAAATTGCGGGAAAATATTTTAGAAGAATGGCTGCTACACTCCAGAACAACTTTTTATCCTATCTGGTTCACCAGGAAATTTTTGTGTTAAAAATACTCTTTTAGTCTTCATATTTCAGTGTTCTGAATTGTTATCAATGATGTTTTGAGAAGCTTATGAACACATCTGCATTTATAAAAGAGACTTTTAAAGTTTGATTCCCAACAGGTCAGAGACAGTACCTCTGTCTGTTAGAAATGAGGCAGTAAGGGTTCAGTTCAGCTCTCAGGTAATAAGTTATGTGACTTCCCAACAGCTGCATGACCAATATGATTGCAGGCAGAAATGGAATGTGAGTTCTGGTGAAGCTTTTTCACTCTTTCCAGGAAAATTCTGGGAGTTCTGCTTCTTGCATCACTGCTAATCAAAATTTGTTCTACTTTTTTGGACCCTGCAGTTAATATTTCACAGAATTGTAGGACAATTTAGGTTGGAAGGGACCCCTAGAGGTCATCTGGTCCAACCTTCTGTTCGAAGCAAGTCTCATTAGAGTAGGTTGCTCAGACTCTACTCCCGTCACATTTCAAACACATACGAGGCTGGAGATACCAATGTCTATCTGAGCAATCTGTTCCAGTAGCAGCTGAAATAAGCAAATCCTCCAGGTATCTCACTGAAATTTCCCAGCATCCAACTTGTGTCCATTGCCTCTGCTCCTAAGCAGAAGTGATTTTCAGAATTGGCCTTCAGAGTTTGGGCCTGGATTAGAGTTTTTTCTAGCAGTTCTCATAGAACTTCAGCAGTGGTGATGTTGTGGTCATTGGGCTGAGGGGACATTAGGTGTAGGGCAGTTCTTGAAGCAGGGCATGGGGTGCTCTGCCTCTACCCACTGACCTGGGCTGTGGCCATTCAGGAGTGTATGCACAGACTTCTTTATTGCTTTCTCTGGCTCATAGAGATGTGCAAAGTTAAGAATGTCTGTTCTGCCTCCTTGCTTGGCTACAAAGCCCACATTTCCATTTGTTTAGAACAGTAGCAGGGACAGTCATGTCCCTGTGGACACAAACCCAAAGAGTGAGTGTTACCACTGCCTTTTTCCCTATTTTCCTACCAATCTCTGTTTCCATCCCCAAAAGTCCATGACAAAAAACTGATTTTCTTCTGAGCTAAAGCCTGTTTCAGTCATACTTGGCTATGACTGTTGAGTCTCTGCAGTTTTCTGAAGGCAGATCTTTGTATCACTAATCCAGAGTGGGGTTTAACATACAGCTACGTTTGCTTTGTTTTCATGCTAATAGAGGAGTTCCTCTTTCCAGGATATTTGGTCTCAAGCCAAAAGAAGTTTGAGTAGGAGTTGTCTCAGCAACTTTTTTGTACATATATATCTATTTTTACTTCAAGATGTATTTCTACACTGAAAAATGACTGAAACAGTAAATCCTCAAGCAAAATATCGACTCCATGTTGAATATTTACAGCTGCAGCTGTTTACTTCAGTAATTTAGACTTTGATTCAGAAGCATATTTAAGCATATGGTTAACTTAAACCAGAGGAGCAATTCCCTTAACTTGAAGGAGACTGAATAAGGGGGAGAGTAAGTGGCAGAATGATTCTGGTTCATCTCTTGGGGCAACACAGCTTTTATTGTGCTCCTTGCAAATCATGTCCTTAATATTTCTGTTGTTAACTGGAAGCCATAAAATATGCATAGCATATTTTAGTGCTTGTTACTGTCAATATAACTTTTTTTAACATTTTCCTGACTTTTAAGCATTTAATATAGTTACTTGATTCTTATGTTATTGTACATTTGTGTTTTGTTACGCAGCTAACCTTTATCAATTATGAAGTGTTGAACCTTTTCAGAAGGAAACTGATAAGCTCTGTGGTGCTGTTAATCACAATCTAGTCCTTGGATGAGGAACATACTGCTTGTTATTCCAGATTAAACATTGGCATTAATTAGTACCTAGTTGTTCCTCACTTTGTCTCTGACTTTAAAAAGAAACCTTGTTTCTTTGTTGAAGTGATGGACAAAACATCTGGAAAACATAAATGTGTCGTCAGCAAAATTCCCAAGGGTGAGCATTCTTTATCATTAGGAGTCCAACCATAAAACAGGAAATGTACCTCTAGGTCTGAACAGCAAATATTTTAAAATACTATGGGACAATATGGGTTCCCTGTCCTTAGTTTAGGTATGATGTAATCTGATGCATATAAGATGCATATCTTATTTTTAAAAATCAATGTTAAACCATTTTCTAAACCTTACTCATCTTTCTTAGACAGTGTTGTTTCTGTGCCGTTTCCACAATACTTTTGAAAAATCTTGCCCTACTTTCATTCAGTGTTAGAAATACTGTTCAGCTCATGCACCATGGAGGGTGCAGAAGTCTTTTGAGCTGCTATTTAACCACCAGCCATCAGCGTACATGGAGAGTTCCAGGCCACAGGCACTGAATGCCTTAAAAAGGGACCAATTTCAACATTGCAGGCATGTAGCTGGGATTAGTTTAATGCCACCGTAGCCTTTGCAAACCTTCATCTCTAACAACCTAAGTGATACAGAGTTAAGTTTTCTTCAAACCTGGAAGAAAAAAGGAACATCACGATTGATCTTCACATCTAGTAACTTAAATGCATAGGATAAAATAAGTCAGTGTTTTAATCTCCTTGTGCCCAGGCAGCTTTAGAAAGGGATGTCCCTCATTCGGTGAGGTAAGAGCATTTATATGGTAGCATTGTTTTATTTTTCAGATTGTTTGAAAGCTTTATCCACATGTCAGGCTGCCTACACTACATCCATTATGAACAGGGTTCTCAGCATTCTTCAGACCAGATTTCTAATTCTCTTTTTCCATTCCTTTTTGAAGTGTACAATGGTCTTTGTTCTGTCCCCTCCATTCCCTCTTTTCTATCATCTGGAATTGCTATCTCATTTGCTCCCCTTCTGTCTACTCGTGTCCAGCTGAACAGCTGGAAAGAACATTAACACACAGTTGTGTTTCTGCAGGAAAGCAGGATCCCAATGGATAATAATCCTAGCTAGTCCTAGACTGCATATACCAACAATGTAAAGCATCTTGATAGGTTAAGTATTGTGTAACCCTTTGTGGTTGCTTTCTGCACTAGGAATGTTGACTACCATTTAGTAGCTAGAGCCTAAAAAGGTTCACAGTGTCATGAGTGAAACAAAAGGCATTTCACAGCCAGCGTTGTCATGTCTGAAGTACAGCAGGTATCCCATGACATGCTTCCATGAGAAGCCATGTCTTATATCTGCATAAGCAGGGCAGGGCTTTCCTGCAGTATTTGCAAGGAGGTTCCAGTAGGATGAGTTCTCTCTGATGTGATATTCAGGAATAGTGAAGGTAGTGAATGTGTTTTGAATATGGTATTGTTCTTTATGTGAAGAAGAGAAACTGCTAGCAAAAGCTGGCTTTGGTAATTGCTGAAATAATTGGAGACAACTTTTCAGAAATCAATTAAGTCAAACCCTTTAAGGCCAGTAGTTGATTAGGGATCATGATCTTGACACTACTCACACTATAACTGAAAGAACAGTATAGGTTGAATTTTACACATTCCATTTACTGCGGAGTATTTAAGCCATAAATTCCTGAAACATTTTCTGAACACAAGGTACACATGATATCTTGCCACTGGGTCACTTCATTTTAATCCATATATTTACTAAAGGAAATAGAACCACCTTGGAAATTATTTCAGAAAAGTTCATCCCTTTGTGTTAGGGCAGGATTGACTGACCTATTTTAATCCTGACAGATATTTGTTTGGCCTGTTCTCTACTGATCAACATTCCCCATTTCTACAGTCAGATATTTTCAAATTTTCCATAATGTTTAGACCAAATCTTTTTTCCTGGGTAGACAGTATAGTTTTATGTGCTGGTGCATGTGAGACGATTTCTGGTGACTTGTGCTGTGGAAAGAAATTTCTGCTCAGCTTTTCAAGAATTAGAGAACATAAGTAAGAGTGTACAGAATTAAATTACAGTTTCAAGTTTTTATCAAGCCAAGCCCTTTGATGGGATACAGGAATGTAAAAATAGAAGAGTTGAATCTTTGTTCTAATAGGCAAATCCTGGAAGCTCAGTCTTTCCAAAGAGTAGCTTCATGTGTAGATGTCCTGGAGCTTTGCAAATAGAGACACCAAAATTAAATCATTCTTATAAAGTTGCATATATGGACTAAAACTAGATTGTATACTACGCTGACTGAGAGAAACATTTGTAAGTCAAAATTAAAAAAGACTGAGATTTAACTTTTTTTGGTAGCACTTCTAAACACTTTAAGAAAAAGACAATAATTGCGTCAAACAAACATGATTTTAACTCATTTCCCCCACCCTTGCCCATAGACACACCAGTATTTTGGACAGAGATAGTGTTTGAAAACAAATGGAGGAATGCAAATTTATTTGCCTCATCTTCTGTCAGGTAAAAAAGCTCCTTTGTGCCTTCTGAATATGATTTCCATGGCACTTGGCACTTTTCTTGCTACACTTGATTGCAATTGTTGACTTCTAATAAAAGCAAAGTTAATTTTGTTTTCCAGCATGATTCTGATTGCACACTAAGAACTTTAAGAAAACAATGAAGTCATCAAACTGGTATAAAACTGCTGTGATAGCAGAATCTTGTCCTTATTAGCTAATCTTTTAGACTAGATCATTTTCAGTCTAGTTCTAGTAGCAGGTCGGACTTCTGGCTAATAAGAGATTAAGTGACCAACAACTGGGAAAAGGACAACTCAGCTGAGTACAATTTGTGTTCAAGTCAATCACTGATGTTCTGCCTCAAAACCCAGGACCTGAACCTGCAAGTCATAGCTGTGTGAGTAGTTTGTTCATCTGTAGCCCTAATGTTGAACAAGGAACTCTTTTAGTTTGAGCAAAGCTTGGTTGGGGTGGGGAAGGTGGTGTTTTGTAGTTGCTGTTGCTGTTATTATTGAAGTTTTACAAAGAAGGCCATAAATTATGACTTTGGGGTATCACTCAGAGTTTGTTACAGTTAAATTAGTGCTGCTGTGGGATAATACCAAAACTTAGGAAGAATTTATATCCCTGGTAGCATGTAATATGTTGTATTGGACCTTTAAAGCTCTGCAGAAGAAATGTTCACACATCATTAACCTGCTGAGCAGCCCTCAGAATTGAAAAGTCATGAATGAGAAAGTGTGGCCATACAGTGAGAGATTGTTTAGTCGACTTCGTGATAGGAAGGATGAAAATTTCCTAATTCTGACTGGCTCTTTAACTAATATAGAAGATCTAACCCAAGCCATTCTATGGTTCTCTGACTTGAATCTATTCAAGAAGGCAAAGAAAAGTCAGTGTGGAAATTGAGAAAAATGAGAAAGACAGAGAAAAACTATTTTACCATACGTACTGGTATGTTCTCTGCAACATTTGTGAAGCTCTGAAATAGTTTGTGCAGGATCTCACTGTGTAGCATTTATTACCTTAGAGCTCTTGTTTAGCTTGGAATTTGCTATATTAATCAAAGTGTAACCCAGAAGTTTTTTGTAACATCTGTGAGTTAGAGCAAAGTCTTCATATTTTCTTTTACTTATTTAGATCTACTGATAGTTTAAGATTGCAACACTAATTTTTTCCTTGAAGAAAAAATTGCATCTTAAAATTATTTTTGCACCAACTCTCCACCTTCCTCCTGATAAAAATGCTTGTGCAAGTAAAAAAAAAAAAAAAAAAAACCACTGTTGTTTCTCTGACATGCTTATCATGGCCGCAAATAACGTATTTAAATAGGGAATTGTTTGAGAAACATGATTCCTAGTGTGTCCAATCTTGCCTGGATGTTGGGAAGCATATGGTCTACTTTATCCATGCCAAGAAACTTGCTACTTTCTGTCACCAGTGTATTTTTCAAATGCAGTTTTCAGCATGAATGGCACACACGTGTTGATTGTGAAGGTAGCATTCTTTCAGTACAGCCTTAAGCTAATTACTCTTAGTGGCAGTGGGGCTTTGTAGCTCATTTGTGAACAGCTATTTATGCTACTACACCAGTACAAAGCAATGTTTCACATTACCAGTTTACCAGACTATTACACCATTGTGTTTTAATCCACTGTAGGTGGATGGAGAATATGAGCCATCTGTTTTATTTAATGATATAATCAGTAAACAATATATGCACTTTACACATTTGGTCATTAAAGATGCCCATATTGTTGGACCCTGTATTTACATTGTAAATTGGTGTATTCACACATCGGCTTGTTCTGGTGTCAAAGGCTTGCTGTGTTCATAAGCTGGTACAAAGCAAGCTCAGTAACTGCTCAAACCCAGTGCAGGTGGTCGAGCTAGTTGCCACACAGATCAAAAGTCAAACAACTGTGAATCTTCCTTTGAAAAGGCATTTAGAGAGACAAGGCTGGTCTTATCTTCACAAACAAGAAAGAGTTATAGATATACATCATGAAGTTATGAGAACAAAAGGGGGTTTTATAATCACTCTGCGTCAGAAAATCCAGTACTGCAGACTTTTGTGAAGACATCTTTGAAATATAAAGAACATCTTATTTTCCTGGACAAAATTTAAAGGACTGAGTCTGAATTATTAAATATGAGATAGTTCAGTCATTTCAAAACTTTGGAGACAAGAAGTTGCTTTCTCTTACAGTTGATTTAATTTAATTTTCAGCAATGCTTAAGCAGAATGAAACAGACAGCAATCGCAAAGCCCAATCTTATTCAAGGGACAGAGGTGAATGGGTGTATTTGTGCTAGAAACAAAGGAAATAGGTCGATATTTCAGTTTCCCCAAAGTATCCCTCATAAGCGCCAAAAAATAACCACCAAAATACATTTAAAATTAATTTACAAGTAAAATCTTGCTTGCTGGCACATTTGTAAGGAGGTGAAAGATCACACAGTCCCATATTAAAACAGTAATGTTCATTTTAGTGTTTTACTTAACAACTTGTGCTTAAAATGTCCAGAATTTGAAATCATTACTGGAGGACTCAGTCTCACTTCTCATTGTGTTTTATGAGGAAATAGAATTGGATTTATCACCACTTGAAGGCTTGGCTGGCATTGATGGTAGACAGGGAGGGGAAAGGACTTGTGGAATTTGTATGGCTGAGAGTGAGTTGGCAGGTCCTCATGGCTGGAGGAGTCTTGAGCTTCACACCACAGCTTGGCTTCTGTTCATTTTGGTTTCTGTCCTACATAATGCAGATGAAATCAGAGGCACTAGGGGTATACCCACTAACAAAGACTATGTGCTGAAATGTGTTCACTTTCCATTTACTCCTAGAGACATGAGGAAATAGCTTTCAAAGTCTTCAAATCTATTTCAAAGGCAAGCTAATTATATTATTGGGGGTTTTCTTAATCTTGAGGTATGAAGAAAGAAGACTTTTTTACTAGGACTTTTTTATATTGGCATGAATTTTAGAGATAAAGTATTTTCAAGTGCATGAGCAAAGAGAAGAAAACACTTCATTTTATGAGCTGTTATATAAATTTCAAAATATACACTATTTTCATAGTTAAAATATTTAAAGTAATACAAAAGACTTGACTATAAGTCTTCCTTTTACAGTCTTTTCATAGGTATTTAATGTATGTTGAATATTAAGCATTGGCATGTTTCCATGGGGTTAGTGATGTATTGCCTTCTGATTTTGAGATATTGTGTAACTAACTTATTTCTAATCTTTCTAATCTTATAAGGGTCTTGAGATTTTTTTTTTTTTTTTTTTTTTTTTGCCATCCCAATCTAGTAAAAACAATCAGAAACATGGCTACTGATATTTGATTCTTAGCTTTGTCCTGGATATATCTTGAGTAACTGTGAACACATCTGTTTCTGTGCATCTCTAAAATGAGGATAATGTTCCATATCACAGCAAAGCATTCCAAGAGCAAATGCTCTTAATTAGTCTGTGCATGGTCCTCACATGACCTGATGAGAGTTTGTGAATGATAGAGTGACTGGTAGGAGTGACCATCCTGATTTGGAGTCATGGCTTAAATCCATGGAGTCATGGATTTAAAAGGAGTGAAAGAGAAGCATGGGAAGAATTTAGGCCAGAAGGGTGTGGAGTATCTGATTTCCCGTAGTAGTCCATTAGCAAGTACATACAACATCTCCTCAGCTATTGAACATAGTTAGGAGGAAGAGGAGGTATTTGTTCTCTGTTGTCTTCTTCAGATATCATTTTGAGGGCTACAGGTGACAAGATCGTCTTATGTTGGGTGACATTTTTGGTTTGTTGCAGACAGAAAAGAGTGTTTGAGTTGGTTTAACAAATAGAATTAACACATCCCTGGAGACATAATGATGAACTCTGTGTGTGTGTGTATGTATATAGAGAGAGAGAGGAGCAGTAATGTTAAATTTGATGTGCTAGCCCAGGCAACTTCTTCCTTGTCAATCTCTCCTTACTGCTTCTGTCAGAAATTATGTTCCTATAATTTGCTGTGGACTGTGATGTATTATTTTTGGCTGCTGTCAACCTGCAATCAATCAGGACTTTATAAACATCTGTTAAGTACTTTAGGATTCCTCAAAGCAGAAGCAGATCCTAACAAATGCAATGTTTTATGACTTACTATCACAGCACTGCTATTTATTTGTCAGAGGAGGTGTGGAGGAGAAACATGTAGGCTCAGGGATGAAGGTAGACAGTCACTTCTTCTGACTAAAATTACTTTTTTCACCATCACCTCTCACCTGTGGAGGAGAAAAAAAGAAACATAGTTTGTTACAGAACAGGGATGGGTAAAGCCACAGAGATACTCTGAGAATACATAAAAATTCTATCTGGTGTAGTAATTCGATGCCCAAAAACATACTAGTGAGCCTTTGAAATGCCAGTATTTTTCTGCACAACTCCTGACTAAATGGAAAATAAAACCATGGCATTTTGTTGAAATATCAATTGAAATGATGGTGATTTTAGCTGAAAAGTTAGAAGAAAGGTTGTTAGACAGGTTGTGTAGCAGGCACAAGTTGAAAGCTGGAGTAGAATGAGGTCTGAATGTGGTATTGGTAATGATGCTGTAGAGCATAATTTTAATGAAGGGTGTTCTTTATGGAACATCTCTTGTGATGGTGCACTTAGTAGGTCGTATTTTCATGGCCATCTTTGAATAGCTGAATAATTAGAAAAGCACTACCAGCAAGGAGTGAGAGAATCAATCTCCCACATGTGAATTCCATCAGATGCTTCCTATTTATGGAATCTAAGTGATCAAATGAGATGACCATTTATAATTCTTCATGCAGGGATTTCTCTCAAGGAGTTTTTTCCTTAGTAAATTCCCAGTGTCCTCTTTGGAGTAAGATGGAGTATTTGGAATAATTTTATATTCAAATTTGATGTTATGCATGTAACATGTGTAGTATTGTTCTGGAAGAAACTACACAAACATTATTGGAAGTGCTCGAGATCCTTAGCAGTCAGCTAAGGAAAAAGGGATCTCATCTCAGAAATGCTCACTGTAAATGGACAACACAGGTGGAGCAGGGAATGTTGAATGAACCCATGCACATTTTTCAGGCATCAATTTTTGTATGCTTACAATTCTGTTCTTTGAAATCAGTTGAAAACTCTGTGCCCAAGTGCTTGTTCTCTGAATCTGGGAGGAGGAGCAGGTGCTCAATATACCAGAGAAAAGCTGTTTCATAAATGCAGAGACTAGCTTACAGTACAGTTTCTGTCTTGTCCTCTTGCTCCACTGACCCAATTAAATACAGGTTAAATAGGAAAATATTATTGTGACTGAGCTAGATAATAGAAATTGTTTGGGAGGGCTTTTAAACTTGGCCCTAAACTATTGAGTTCTGAGACTGACTTCAATTTGAGACCCACTGTATCTTGCTTTCTTTGATCCAAACCCTGAGAATATGTATCATTATTTAAAGGAATGAACTGTTTTGTGAGGAGGAAGCCAAGAAGTGCCCCCCGAGAATGCCTTCCCACATGGAAAGCCACCACCCCCTGATTTGATGGCTTCCATGCTAATGCATCTTTTAAGGGGGCCTCTTTGTCCCACATTGTTACTTATTTGGCTCTTCTTTTCTTTCAGTCTTAATTGTCATTAGCACAATTTTTTTTTTCCTCATAAAGTCATCTGGGGAATACTAGTTTATTGCATATTGTTGTGTTTGTCTAAAGACAATTGCACAAGCTTGAAATTTAATCCTTATAATCTTTCCTAGTAGAGAGAGCTTGAGATAAATACTGTTGTATGCTTGGTGGGAGTGGGTCTCGACTTTTTGATCATCCATGTCTAAATGTTGAGTAATACTTAAGGGAAAATGTTCTCAAAACATTCCTTAGATGATTATTAGATTATATTTTACGTTTGATAAAAACTGGAAAATTGTATAAATATTTGCTTAACATCCCACCCCTTAAGCAATTTATTTCTTTTCTGGCCTTCAACCCTCTTGCTCAGTGAAATGAGATCAGTCACTTTCTGTTTATATTCAGTTTCACTTTGCAGTTTTCATGTGTGTAGAGTGACTCCTCACTGCAGAAGCATATTTAAATAATAAGTGGAGATTAAAGAAGGAAGAAAAAAATTATTTTAAAAATATTTTCTAGTGTCTTCCCATATTTTAAAAGTAAACAAGTGCTATAATTATGCTGCATGCATCTGGTGTGCTAATAACTAGTGTTACGAGAAATTTAAAATATTATTTAGTCCTGCTTTTCTAGAAATTGTTTGTCACATAGTAAGTTCATACATATGTTCCAGTGGCTACTGTTAAAATCAGCCTTTGGCAAAAGCAAACATGTGATGCCTTGTTCTTACAAGAGGAAATCGCTTTTGCATCTTCAATACTACGTGGTGGTTCAAGTTTTCTGGAAAGAGCCAACTTTTTCATGTAGACAACAGTCAATACTCGCATAGGTCAACTGTTCGGCTGTTTTCTCTCATCTGAATTTTTCATTTTGGATCAATACAAAGAATTGGTCTCAATGTCACAGACATCAAAATGAATTCTTAGGTCATCTTTAAGGCTCGACTAGATGGGAGGAGGGGTTTGGGGTAATGTTGTATTAGGGGAAAAACATCAGGGTCAGTAAATTAATTTAAAAGATTGCAGACACATCTCTGCACTAACCAGGATTGAAGCATTTCTGTTTTAAGTACAAAATGGCTGATTTAGATGCAAGAAGGCCTGGAGTTTCTCTTGAGTCTGCTTTCTCTTCCACCATGTTTTTGCAATTAAATACTGGATGAAAATTATTTTTCCTTTCCTTTTGTTTTTTGTTTTGTTTTAAATGTATTACTTTTTCCTTAATGTGTAGCAGCTGATTTTTCCTCAGCTGGCTCACTGGGGCACAGAGACAAACCTCCTTTCAAGGAACAGAGTTCCAACATTGTTGTTGATTATTTTATTGGGAAACCATTTCTGTGGTAAGGCAGGCTCTCCAGCTCCTTGACGGAGGGAAAAAACCATAAGATGCAGGTGTTTTAGTCAAATGTGCATCCCTTTTCTCTCTAATGTGGATGGACTCACAAAGAAAGTAGGCATGGAGGCATGTGTGTCCTCAGCATGCTCACAAAAATCTGAATTTCAAGAGCAGACAACCTGTAACAGACACTCCTTTGGGAACACAAGTGGCCTTCTTCAGAGTGTGACCCATTCGTGGTACTTTCCACAAAGTTGCAGTTGATCTCCTGGTAGGAGAAACGGCACATTTGCTTTCCAAGATCTCTTTGTCCTTCTTTTTTCTCGCTTACCCTATCTCCTTTACCCAAAGTTTGAGTTGCGTTTCTTGCAGGAGTCTTGGGCTCCCTCTCCATCCCCTTCTGTGGCTTTCATAGCCTGTCATTTGGAGGTGGTTTTGACGTCTTTTGACAAACATATTCACTTAGAATCACAATGCGGTTGCTCCGAAAAAAGGCGGCATTTCTTGTTTTCCTTTCTCTTTATGAACTGGAGACATAATGTGTAAAAGCTCGGTGTAAGTTCACAATAGCACTTTGTCCTCTTTCACATCATTTGCCAAATAACTACTGTTGTGGCAACAGCTGTAACCAAGCATGGTGTCAGCTCTTTTTGCCATAACATGACTGGATGTCAATAATTTTAATATAATGTGAAACACACTCCCAGGCTGTGCAATGAGGCATCTGATTATTAAATTCCTTGAAATGTCATCTGGAGCGTTTTTTTTGGTTTTGTTTTTTTTTTTTTTTTTCATCAATTCAAGTCTCAGAACTGGACAGTGTTGTGATTAAAAGAAAAAGAACAGAAAATTCTCTCATTATAGTAAACATTTCCAAGAAAACTCTAACCCTGAAGCAGACAGCTCTGCTCTGCTTACATAGACAGCAACAGCAAAGGCTCTGTGAAGGCTGTAAGGGGTGGAGGTTATAATTGTGTCTCCCAGTTGTTTGCTGCTCTTTACTGCAGCACTTTCTCCACTGACAGTAAATGCTATTTATTTTTAGGCTTCTTTTTCTGAACTACTTATAAAAAGTGAAAGGTAGGAACCTGGTAAAGCATTTGTTTTTAATACATTGCTTACATTGTGCTCCAAAGAATGATATTTAGTGCTGTTATTAATGATTTAAACATTAGCATTTGATTATGTAAAGCAATTAAAAAGCTCAACATTACTAGTTCTTGGGCTGAGTCCATTAATACAGTGAGTATTAGTAAGAAATATATTGAAGAAGTTGAACAAGGTCATAAATGTTCTGTGTGCAAAGAGCACCTAACACTTTTTTTCAAGCCCCTAAGAAGTAATTTAAAAAAAACCCAACCAAACAAAAACCTTGTGAGATGAATAGATAAAAGGCTTTCTTGGTTTAGTTATGTCAGTTTGGCTTTTTCCTGTAATTGCTGGGGTTGTTTTGTTCCTGAAGAGGAATGGATGCCAAGCTGAAGAGGTAATTTCTGAGCACTGCTTCAAGATATTGTGAAAGTTTTCAACTTTCCTGTAATAAGAAAAATAACATTTCTCTAATGATGTCTGTTTATTGCATATTGTTCTTCTGTGTGCAGTTCAGTGCAGCTGGCAGAAAGTACTTGAGAGAAACCCAGGGCTGAGGGAAGGGCGTAGGGGAACCTGAGCAGCCCCAAGTAACTCGGGCTGCGTGCGCTGGCTCCTCGGGGTGCTGTCAAGCCGCCCTCACCTTACGTCACCGCAGATGAAATCGAAAGAGATCATTTGCGTTTGATCCCAGCTGTCTTTACATTTGAATCCAAACAGGAAAAAGCTCCTGGCAGCACGAAGCTGGGTTGGAGGTGTTGATACTCTAAACTTGTCCGGATGTCACTCTCCTTGCGTCAGATGGGCTGGCCTGGCCATGGGGCTGACTTTGCTTTGGTAATCTTGGGTTACTGCACAATGAAAGGTTCAGGTTTTTCTGACCTGTAAAGAGTTATAGCAGAGCTCACTACTTGTAAAGTATCATTGTGTGCCCAGAAGTAAAGAAATCTTTTACTGTGGAGGAGCTCAAACCAAAACCCTGAGTGTGGATGTTTCAACACCTTATAATCTGTATCTGCATCTGAGTTCTGCCAGTTACATGTGCCAGTAGTGCATTAAACCAGTACATGACATGGAAATTTCTCTAAAGCTTAGAGTATTCCAGGTACAGTTGCAACTACTTTCTATAGGCTCTGCTAGACAGCTTCCAAAGGAAAATTTTATTTAATTTAGTATCAAGCCAAATCCACTGTACATCTTCAAGTCTCTGCTTAACTGTTTGAACATGGGCAAAACAGAAGCAGCACAAGCAGAAATAATGTGGTGTTTTCCAAATCAACTTCTCTGACCCTTAGCTAGGGAAAAATACCAACCTGAAGAAGGAGAAACAAGTTCTGTCTCTAAAAACACACTGGTTTTGCCTTCTCTAGTGATGCTGCAGTCATGGCATTTTAAAAGGGTAGAGTTGTTTTCAGTCCAAGAGCAAGTTGACTCTTCACGCACAGTTGACACTTCCATTTAGGCTGACAAGGGTAAATTTTAGGACAAACCACAGGAAATGGCTTGGAGAGGTGAAGGATATTAAGCAAATATTATACTGCTGCCTTAGAAGTAAAATGAAACACTTTAAGCTCTATTTTCCCATACAATGTTTAAAGCCATTGTTTAGATAATTTTTTTTTTTGCAAAAAAAATTGCAACTATTGGAAACAAATGTGCTTGGAAATATATAGTTGTTTTTATAATTTCAGACCAAGACAAGTCACAGGAAAATCCTCTTCTCATGGAGGGTAGCTTGAGGGTTTCTGAAAAGACATTTTTTTCTCCTTCTTCTGTCCCTTCACCCCCTGGTTTTGTACTAATTATGCCCCCTTTAAAGTATTGCTTTCTGTGTGAGCTTTGGGTGATGATTGTTTGACTTTTTGCTTGTGGAAGAATCTGCTTTAGCAGACGCAGCAATAGGAGCAGAAATAGCACTTTCAGAGCAGAGGGACTGTATTCACTTTGGTATGTAGAGAATGGCAACAAGCAGTCATTAGGATTGAGAATTCTATTCTTTCTCTGTCTCTCTGCCCCTCTTGCAAGATGAGCAAGGGCTGACCTGAACTTTTGTTTGTTTGTTCTGCTGTGGGGTTAAAGATTCATGCTCTCCACCCCCCCCACCCCACCAGCCCCCCCATGTTTATTCTGCCTTTGTAAGGGAAGGAGGAATTCAACTTCTACGAAGGCAAAAGAAAGATCCTTTCCTTATATAAGAAACAGATGAATAAGACCTAAGATTGTTTTTTCCCAGCTTTTTACCTGTAAAAAAATAAAGTATTTTTAGGGTAAGGGATGAATGTGGAAAGCAATGATTGAACAAATAACTGCTTTAAGGCCAGTGCTAGAAACACTTGCCAATATAGTAATGTCAGTTGGAGGTGTGATTTTTGGCTGTATGTGTGTATTGGCAAAAGCCCTAGTGTAGACACGGTTGTACCAGGAAAAAAAAAAGCTTTGGCCAGTATATTCTATTTTGCTTGGGGAGGGTATAACCTCTAACAATAAAAGCTTTTTTTTCCAGCTGGTAAATTGCAACTCCAGTAGAAACTCAAGCCAGAATAGTTATACTGTTGTAGTGGCAAATCTTTTTCATAGACTGGCCTTCTGAGTCTGCTGTCCTAACATTAGCAACTGTGCTCCCGTTATTGTTAATTTTAACAGCAGCAACATCTGAAGGTGATTTGAGTGCCTTCGACTTTGTGGCATTGTAATGATCTTGAATTTACAGATCTGCATTTCATTTAATCCCCATGCCTAGGAGAATTGCAAACAGAGTTCCACTGGACTCCAGCTTCTTCATAGAAGACTTTTCTTTACAGTTCTCAAGCATTACTCAAGTAAAAGGCCCATGTGCTTTGCAGAGGTCTGAAAGCAGCTGTTTATAGTGAAGCATTCTTCTAGGTGTAACACAGTGTTCAGAACTAGGTTTTGCAGATTTCTGTAGCAATCTTTTTCTTGAATATATTGGGATTGTGGAGGAGATGCAGTCATGACCTTGTGGGACTACACAGTCTTATGTGTGATGCCACAGGTCTTTCATGTGAACTTTCCTTCTTCTCACACTTTAGAATGAGACCAAAGTCATTTTTCCTAATTCTGGAGCACACGGCTTCAGCCATCTTCAATACATGCAATCAGAAGGCTTAAATACTCCAGGGAGACACTCTAAATATTTAAATATTTCAGGCATCAGATTTATGTCCCAAGAACATTTCAGCTATTTTGTGGCCTCTCCAGAGTGCTCTCAAACTAGGAGAGCAAAACCAATGCTGTCCTCAATACTGGTAGGGAGGTGACCCCTGGAGCTGTGATCAGTACCACTGATCAGTATCTGCTTATCTCCCACTGGTATCTCATGTCTAATGACTTTTGTAAGTGAATGCCAACACTGGAATCGTGATTGCTTGGGGCTTTTTTCAGCCTAATACTGCATCATTATGATATGGTACAAGCCAATCTTCAGGTTGTTTGTTTTATTTTTACTTTTGTTTGTTTTATTTTTACTTTAAATTACTTCTGACTTATATGGGTGTAAATTTGGCCAGTGCTGGATGCTTTTGGAAATCCCACCCTTCAGCTGGTTTTGGTTTTGTTGGTTTTTTATGTCCAGTGTAGGACTCAGTAATATGTGCTGGCATAACATCTCACTGGAGAAGAACAATAATTTATTGTGCTAATTGATGACATCACAAAACCACGGACAGTAATCTTGATGTTGGGGGTAAAAAAATAAACCCTAAACACTAATTTAGGACCTAGTCAAAGAGATAGTTTCTATGAAGCTGGTAGGGTAAGAAAATTAAGCATGTCAAGTTTAAGAGTGTTTACTTTTCTAAGGTAATGATCTTCCTAGATTTTTTCCAAAAAGAAGAAAAAAAAATAAATGCTGGGGAGGATTGGTGTTTGGTAATAGGCACAGACATCTGCAGCTGTACTTTCAGTATTCCTGGTCTTTCAGCCTCACAGCTTATCTTTTTCTAGACTTTAGAAGCATGAAATAAGTTAAAATCGATAGGGTTTTAAAATATTTGGGCTTTGTGGCATTTTTTTCTTTGTTGCTCTGTGACTTGGACAACAAACATTGTGAACTGAGTAGCCTCAGTTTGTTAATCTCTCCCTTGGGTGCATCCTTTCTTAGTTCAGCAAAAACACAAACAAAAAAAATCTACTGCATGTGGTCAGTGCTCAGTTTGCTTGGGCTCATGTGTCATGTTGAAACCAGAATATTTTCTCTCCAAGACAAGCACAGTCCCTTATTCTTGGTAAGAATTCTCAATTTTCATTCTGGATTTTAGCTGTTTACCCTTTGTCATTCCAGCTTTAAAAAATCAACTGAAAAAAACCCATAGTATATGTAAGGGAAATATATGTGTTTAACATTTTGCTTGTTCAAGTAGCTAAACTGCATGTCTTCAAATTCAAAACCACCACAACAAACTCCTCAAGCAAGCAGAAGATCACCTAGCCAAAACCAAAATGGAGAAATTTCCTTCTCAAAAGTGCAGCTTTGAAGAAACTTTGGGTAATGAACTATAAACAAGAGCTTAAAATGGGAACACACTTATATCTGATTCTTGAGTGTCTGCATCCCAGTGCCTTAGGTACTTTGGCTGAAAGCAAAAACGTAAAAGACTGACCAAATTCTGGCATTTGCAGCTTCATTCACAGTTCAGGTGGGTTGCTTGCAGCTCTCTGCCTGCAAAAGACAGGGTAAGATCCAGCCTGGAGTGGGGATACGAGAGAGTTCCTCCAGTACTCTTCCCGTAACACAAACTTTTTCAGGGCAGCTGTACCCCCAGAAATCTAAAGGGGGAATTAAACAAAAATAAAGCTTATTACAAATATGTATTCTTAGGACTCC
Source organism: Vidua macroura (assembly GCF_024509145.1). Classification (NCBI taxonomy): domain Eukaryota; kingdom Metazoa; phylum Chordata; class Aves; order Passeriformes; family Viduidae; genus Vidua; species Vidua macroura. The sequence continues at coordinate 9,143,408 of NC_071578.1, read as the reverse complement.
TACCTGATGAAATTGTCATATGGCACAATTTACCCTGTGGTGTGTCCATTACCAAGTGAGCAACAGGAAAGAGCTGTGCAAAACTATGGTTTCTGGAGGAATGTTTAATTGAAAGCTTTTCCCTTAAAAATATCATCTTTCCAGAAATGCAGATGTGCATGAGAATCCTGTAGGGATATTGGTATTTGGCCTCTAGGATTTTAACAGTCCTGTTCCCAAGGTTAAGATATACAGAGAGCCAAATTTTATTTGAAACTATTATACAAGGCAGATATGGAAGCTCATGGAGTATTACATTGCAAATCACAATGTTAAAGAGAGACACATGGCTCTTGAGCTATAAAATGAGAAAGGAATGATATTTAAAAGATATCTTTAACCACTTGTTTTACTCATTGATCTGCAGTTCAAAAAGCATTATTTGCAGGAAAAAAAATGCTATTATGGGATAGTTTCTGAAAAGAAAACAAATATTTCAGGCACTTTCACTGCGAACAGAACTGTGTAACAATAGCAAAACAAATACTGATGGTGAATAATGTTTCTATGAGTGAATGTGTTGAACAGCTGCCACTTTCCACCCTTGAGACTTCTGCATATCTATGTTGGATGAAGCAATTCCTGTAGCAGATTTGTAATACACTTTGTGTTGCAGTGGGGTTAAAGGCAAGTGCTGAATTGTGATACTGCACCTTAATGTAGATTGCATTAAATCAAGGGAGAATTCTGCTATTAGTTTGACAGTACTGCTGCTTATCAACAACAAAAAAAGGTCTGAATATGCCCCATAGCAAAACTTCTGACACTGTGCAGTGCCATCACCACAAGGTGCTGTTCTCTACCACCCAAACTCTCCCACCTGTGGGAACTTCCTTTCTACCAGATGCTCACTGGGAAACACACTGTCCTGTCTCTCTCCATGACCCTGTGACAGTGTTGTCCTTATCTGCACCTTCTGAAACTACATGAGGTGTTCTCAGGTATTCACAGTCCTTCTGAGACTGTTGTTTCTTACCAGGTTTTTATAAAGAAGAAGGCATCGCACCTTTGAAATTTGCACTCAGACGTTTATCAGGAGAATGATGTGACTCCAATGTTGCCAGCTGTGTGAGCTCGTGGATATTTTATATGAATGTGTTAAGTTCTAGTAGCTAAAGAAGCAAGCAAGCAGCTGAACCTTGTAGATAATCATTTCCAAAATTGTATTTGAGGGTATGATATTTTGGAGAATACAGAAATTCATCTAGACCGTGAATTACAGCCTGGGGCCAGTTAAATGAGGGGATGTCACAGCCTTCAAGGTAATTGTAACCATGGCTTGGGCCCATTCCTGACGTATTTGGGTAAGTCCCAATGTGAGACAGCCCTGGGCATTACTGTCAGGATGTGGGCCAGGACTCTGTCTCCCAGCTCAGCAGGAATTCTGCTGAGGAATTCTCTAATGGCAGTCCGGCTCCCTGGTGCGTGGGCTCTCGGTGTGCGTGTATGAACTCACACTTTGGATAAGTGATTATTAACTGAAAGACCCAGAAGCAACTTGTTGGCTGCCAGATGGGAGAGCTGGTCATTGTTCCTGCTGCAATAATCTTTTTTTTTCTGCAGGATGGTACCACAGCAGACCACAAAGCTGCTGAGGGGTTGCATGGGCTTCTTACCCTTCTAGGTACAGTGGCATAACAGCTGCCTCTTGGGTCTGAAGGTTGCCTCTTTGTTAAAAATAAAATCTGCTTAAGTGTCACTCTCTTTGAAAGAATTCTTCAGAGTTCAAAGTAAATTATCTCAGGGATGATGATAATCATTGGTCTTTAATTGAACTGTGGGGCTTCAAATGTAGAAACCAGTTCATGGTTAATCATTTAAGTTCATCAGAAATAAGATTCAAGTCAGGGCAATTAGACAATTGCTTCATTACTCAAACTGTCTAATGATGTTTCAGTGATCTTTCACAAATGATAATACAGTAGATGAACTGTGCAGTTTAAATTATTCCAGTTTTAGATAGTTGAACAGTGACTTACCAAAACTGTTAATGGAAGTTATTCAAGATGTGCTGTCTAAATCCTTTCCAATTAGTGTTGAGGTCTTGAAGGGCCAGTCTTAGCTTTTTATTAATATGTTCAGTTTATTAATGTATTTTTTTATATATGCATAGTGTGACTTGTACGTCTCAAGATGTTGCATAATTATTATCCTTTTAATTTGTTTTACTTGGGTTTTACTCCTTAGTCTTGCTTAAAATTCAGAAATATTTCATCGCTTAATAACTTAATAACTCATTAGAAAACTGTGACATATACTGGAGGTTACCTCAAAGGCTATCCATATTTAACAGTAAACTTGAGATAATTCATTGACAGTATGACTGTCATTGACCACTTTAAATATTTCAGGTTGTGTTTTGACCTTTTGCCTTACATTTAAACCATAGGAAGAAACTGAAAAAGATTGTGTACAAAATTTGGATCTTTGCCAGATGATTACGGCATTAGGAAACAACAAAAAATTACAACCTTGCCTGATAATAGTACTACATATATACAGTTTATTAAATATACGCTTTTATAATTTTTTCTTACTTGACTGTTTTAAATATGAGTCTTCCCCTCCCTTATTAAAAAAAAATCCCTAATAAAAATATCTTCTGCTTCCAATTTTGGAGGAACATCTATGGCCAACAAATTATTGCCTGAATATGATATGAGATACAAATCAGATTTTTGAAAAACAGGACTAATTAAAAATGATAATGATGATTTTCAGGTCTTTCATGCTTTTAGCTTGCCATGTATAAAAAGGGTCTTGTTTTGGATCCTTAAAGTGATGTTTGTTTGGGAAGCTCTTTGCTGGGATCTAGTGTACAGAAGCAAGAGTTGAGGAGAAATTGTATCCTAGTCACAACAATCTTCTAAATTAGAAGATTTAGAATGGCCTGTTCAGTTTTGATGGGCTTTTCTTGAATGATCTCACATGGCTGGGTGGGTCAACTTTCCTGTGAAAATGCAGCATTTCTTTAGTGTCTGACTTTTCACACTTTTGTCAGATCATCTACTGCTGACTTGTAGAGGTTTCTCATGAGTGAACAAAACTGTTGGTGGATACACAGTTTCTCTAGGTTGGTCGTGTGATAGATTGTTTCCCATTCTCTCCCCGTTGAAATTAATGAAAAATTTTATTTCACTGAGTTCAGATGCAGTTCTGGAGACAGAATAAGCATGTTTTAATTAGTTTATGTCATAAAATGTAAGCTGTCATACTGTGTTTACAAGGATTCCACAGATTCCTTATACCATCCTGTTATGATTTAACTTTGTAGTTATATTTATGTAAAAAGGCACAGTGCTAAGCTACCCATACAAAAAGCTAATGATGAAGAGGGATGGAAGGAAGATGGGAAAGTATTTCAAGACTTCTGTATTGTTGACCTTTGTACAGACCATCAGCCTTGAATTTCTCTTCCTTCCCTTTGTCATAACTTGATATCTCAAAGGATCATTAGGTTGAATAGTGACTCCAGAACAGTTTCTGATGTGCCTCTCATGCAGCAAACTATCCTTCACACAAGGCTGGAGGTAACTTTGAAGGATGTGGCTTTTTTGTTTTCAGCTGTATGATACCTGCAAAGAAAACTATCCTGTTACTGCAATATTTTAATACAGGGAAGGCAGTTTGATCCAAGTTCCTCAGCTGTTCCTATGGAGCTGCTGACCTGGTGACCCACAACCACATAATCCACAGTGTTTCCGAGCTGACAGTTTGATGATAGATGTTTATTGTCCATGAGATGTTTTGAGACTGGGCAGTGATCTCTAGGTCCTAAAATGTTGCAACTTTTCTAAGTAGTTTGTTATTTTTGAGACTTCCCCAGAACAGATGCATGTATATCTAGCCACATACATGTGTATGTATTCTTTGTCACAGCTCTCTGTTCTCTCTGAAAACTTTTACCTCGCATGAAAATGCTTGGAATCTTCCTTCACCTTTGAAGTCAATTAACTAATTTATTGCCAGACAGGTTGTCCATCTCTCTGGTGCCCCATTCCAGCATCTGCACATGTCCTGCTGTCCCTCCTCACAGTGCTGAACACTGGCCAGAAAGGCCCTCACACCCTTTCCCATGCAATGCCAGAAGCCTTTGGGGAATGTTACTGTCCTGGAAAGTAAACTGAAGAACCACTTCAGGCCTTGTAACTCGTGATAGCTGAAAAGCTTAAGACTACCCCTGAGTATAGGTTTCCAGTGCCATTGTTTCTCTGGTGAAGCCTAGAGCGTGACAGGTTCTCAGCATCATGTGCAGTGATACTGGGGTCTGGTCATGTTATGTAATGGCAAGTTCTTGCAGTTGTGAAATTTGAGACATCTCAATGGGAAACGTTGAGGCCCCTTAATTCTGCAGTACATGATTCTCAAAGGCCTTTGTGGACCCATTTAACATGTTTAGCATGAAGGGGTTTTTCTCTTACCATCTGTAGTTTGGTTCACATTCCTCTCACCTTTTCTTATTGCTACGCTAGTGCCAAGCTGTTTCCAGAACTGATCTGATCTCAAAGACATTTTCTATTAGTTTTTTGTTTTGTTTTGTTTTGTGGTTTTTTTTTAATTAAAAGCATATCCTGCATTTGTCCTTCAAATGAAATTTTACTTCCTTTTAGGCATCAAATAATAAGTAATGAATTAGAAGCTGAAGGTGCACTGCTTCTAATTTCTGCAAGACTAGAGATCTTGTTGTATGGAGAATTTCTACAACTAATAAAGCTTTATTTAGGGATAGTGGGAAGCACTCAATTTTTTATATAATGCATCCATAACATAGCCAAAAGCTGTCCTTTAAAACTGGCACTTAACTTTCCCTGACTGAAGCAGTCCAAGATTTCTGGCTGGCTGTGAAGCTTTTAATCTATTTATGCTATAACTTGGAAATGTTTTCTAACCATTTCTTAAGAAAGCACAGTTTAATCAGTTAGCAGACTGATTTAGAAGCTGAATTCCAGTGTTCTTGCTTTATGAATGGTTCAATTTGCTTAATTGTCTCTTTGGGAAGTAAGGAAGTATTCTGAGTTAAAAGTGATGGACCTTGGGTTTAGTTGATTGCATGTAGCAGCCAGCTGAAATACAACTTCTTGTACATATGAAAACAATGGTGCTGTTCATAGTTGCAGCCTCAAGAGATACAGTCACTAATATAATGACAATTCAAAGTTTTATTGATGTATATATTTCTTAGCCATTGCACACCATGACGTACTCTTAAGAAACCAGAGGATTCTTTGTTTAATAGCTAGTCAACTAACACTCTCAGAAATCTTTCATGAAATTTATGTAATTCATGGTTGGAAAAAATTTGATTTCCCAAAATGAAATGACAAGTGCATGAGGTGAGGATGCAATTTAAAATGCCCTGCCAGTTTTATAAACAGACAAGCCTAGGTGCAATGAACTTCTTGACTCCTCAGGAGTTGTGCTGTGTGTTTATCCACATCAGGTTCTCTAAACAGTAATTCAAGCAGATTTTGATGCATCCCAGAAAGGAGGTAGAAACACTTCTCACATGCAAGGTAACTGCTCTGATATTCTATTTGTTTGATGAAGAAAGTATGCATTTCTGTTGTCATGGCAGAAAACAATGAAAACAAATTCTTAAAAGCTTTTAGAAGAAAGTTCTCAGAAGATGCCATGTTAATTACTTTAGGTATTTTTCAGTTTAATGGTAGCTAAATATGGTGCTTGCACAGGGTTAAATTAATCAACAGCTTCCTAATTAAAACAAATATCTTCTCCCAGAGATTTAAAATGTGGATTTTTTTTTTTTTTTTTTGTTATTAAACAGACAAAATGCTTTTGTCAAATAAGGCAAGAAACGGATTGTTGAACCCAGGAACCTCCTGCACACTATTCCTGAATAAATTAGCATTAACTATTTTGCCTTCCAGACAATAAATTATGAAAAAGCTCTTTAAAGTGGGGAGGGTAGGGAAAGGATGGTGGAAGCTAGTGAGAAGGTGATTAGCACATTCGCCTGTAGTGTTTGCAGCCTTGCTTCAGACCTGCTGTGGTTTGTGAATGGACTTGTCTGTTCCTACCTGAGTTTCTGTTTAGGAAAGCCCAGCACAATGGCTTTGCTTTGGTCATGGACTTAGAAGCTCAAGCTGGATATTACAGCAGAGCTGTGGGAGGAAGCTTTTCTTTGCTGGCCTGCACTTTCAGGAGGTTTAAAACTCTCCAGATTCTCAACTTACCTTTTTTGAAATTATCAAATGAACTTTGTTGGCTTGACTTTGATATGGACTGTATGCCATCCTTCAGAAATACAGAGCTCTTCTGACCCTTCCTGTCTCCCAGTCATGCTTTTACATTTGCACTTGGAAAGCTAACTTCCACCACTCTAGGAGATCTGCTACCACTATTCATGATCTCTGCAGCTTTGGTAAACAGAAGATAAAAATGATCTGTCCCATTGTTACTGAGAACAGAGCTAAAGTAGCAGATTAGTAGTATTAATGTGGTTTAAATGTGGTGATGTTATCCTGCATAGGTTTGATATGGAAAATGGGTAGTTGGTACATTTTCGCGTGCAAAACCCAGAGTCTGCTTTGAATGTTTATCTAAAATTTGTCTATAAACTATGAAACTCCATTTCAACCACATAATTTCCTTTTAGTGTGCTTGCCCATCAGCTGTTAAACAAACATTAGGAGCTTCAGCAATGGGTCCATTTTATGAGTGTATAGTAAACTTTTTCATCCTAGTAAAGTTTATTTAGGTATCATTAGCTGATAATATTCTAATGCATGAAGAAAGCATGTTTTCTTTCTTCTGAATCAGACAGTGTTCCCCTGATAACTATCCTGAGGTAAAATATAATGAAGTTGGCTTTAGTTTTGCAAGCACTAGCATCATGTCATATGCTGGCAAAGTTTCTAAAATAACTGGGTATATACATTACTTTGATATTAAAAGAGAACAGGGAGATTATAAGAAAGTATTTAATGAAACATGAGAAAAATAAAGCTCCTAGATGATGATACCAGGAGAAGTGTTCTCTGTTAAAAAGAAATAGTGAATTTGAGAAGGAAAATCTACAGAAGTCAGAGGGCTCTGAAGCTTTTCCTCACAACTCTATTCAAATTTAGTGAAAGTGAGTATTCTTTCTGCTAAAGCTCTCGGCTTTGAATCATTCTCTAAGTTTCCATTGCAGAAATCCTTTCTGTCATCCTAGGTAAAAATCCAACCCATCCCCACCCCAGTTGCTGAATCCTATAGGATTTTTCCATAGGAGTAATTAAAAACACTCAGCTTTTAACTTTCTGCCATAAATCCTAAAGAGCTGTGGTAAAAAAGTAGGCTTTAGAGAAGTGGGAAAAATCTGTTCTGGGTGAAAGCAACTTGCCCAATGTCCCATGTACGTCCTGAGTGAGGAATTTCAGATGAGTGTTTGCCTCATCCCTGCTCTGTGAGCTCTGTCCATGGGATGATGCTGTCACTGAGAGCGGAAGTGTCTTGCATTTCTGAGTAGCCTGGAATGGGGCCATGCACCGACGTGTTCAGTCTGGTGTTTACACGGGCTGTGTTTGCGTAACTGGTGGAATGGAGTCTGTGTAAACAATTCCCATCGATTATGACAGCTCATGCCAGCTCAGCAGTATTACATTCAGCACTTAAATATTCCACGCTGATATGTATTTGTTTTCCCACTGTACTGGAGTGTTTGTTAATAAGATTTAGTATGTAAATACACTTCTCTAGTGCTCAGTGATAAAGATACTTTACTTTTAGTATGATTTTTGTTTTGTTCTAGTAATATTAGCTTAAGAGCCATTGATGGCACAACTTGGTGCTAATTCAAGCACTGTGCCAGCTGAATCATTAAAAAAAATAATTAATTCAGTGTCTCAATGGAAGGTGATGACACAAATAGTGTAGCAGGCCTGTAAAGGGATGGTCATTGTCAAAACCATGGTGACTTTGACATGCAGATATAGATACAAAGAGAGGATCTGCAATCACTTCCGATGGGCTGGTTGTCAGGCTGACATTTCCCCTGACTTAGTCAACAGCTTGTTTCTTAAGCTGTGTCACACCCGCCCCAGTTTAGGTTCAACAATGCTATCTCTCCATTCCAGCAGCTGTTTGATATTGTCATTCTGCTGAAGAACACTTTAGATGATGTATCACATGCTTGCCCAAGGAGTTTTTCCTACTAGTTTCTCTCACTCACAGGGAGCCTTTGTTGAATCTGTTGCCATGTTTTGTTTGAGAAGGTGTTGAAACTCATTGTAGTTGGCATCATCCCCAGTCAAGGTCAGTGCCAAGCTTGGTGCTGGTGCCAGTGGTCTGTTGTGCCTGGCATAGTTACACTGCTCCTCTGAAGGACATTAGCTGAGTCAACAATAGCATGTTTCCATCACCATTGCTACATTAAAACTGGAAGTTTTGCTGGAAAAGTAATGTTGGCGGGGTTAGGTTTGGTTTTGTCTTTCTTGTTCCTAGCCAGCATAGCAATGCCAGAAAAAGACTCTGATGGAGCATTAGCACTCAGCATTAGCCTGTGAATGCAGCTGATCAGTCCTTCAACCTGGTCAGCATCAGGTTCTGCCCAGGTTTTTCCCAGGGAGAGAAACCATAGTGCTGTTCTGTGGCTGTGAAAAGTGCAGATCCCAGCTGGGAGCAACTTCCTGCTCTCACCTCTTCTGAGCAGAGCAAACTTGAGGGGTCCAATGTAAACTCTGCTGCCTTGTTCCTGTTCTGTGTCTCCTCTTCTGAAGTGCTGCAAATAGCAGCAGGGCACTCTTGCCATGAAAAGCTGAGGGTGGTTCTTAAACCACTGCTCTCTTAGCAATTCCAGCCAAGCTGGATTTAGTCCATGTCCTTTCCAACCTGTCCCTCACTGAAGTATAGATTTGTATTCAGAACTTAATAACTGATTTCATCAACATGATTTGTTCTCAATTTTATACTTGCTCAGTGGCAGTGAAGTCAGGGGAATTAACTGTGGGAAAAACAGCAGTAGTAAAGAGTAGGGGTGGTGTTTGGATGCCCAGACCCTTTCCCCTTCTCTTTCCATGTGGCTGGGAATTGTTTTCACTATGCAAGAGCATCAAGATAAAAGCTCATGAGGCTGTGTGTTGATATGATGCAGTACTTGGGGAACTGTCCTGCAGTACCATAACGCAGTCGGGTTTCAAGTTTACAGTTCAGGAATTCCTTCCCTTCATGGTTTTAAGAACCTTCCCATTATTATCTATCTTTCTATGGTTTTCTAGACTGTGATTGACTATGCTAATACTGCAGTACAAATTAAATTCTGCTTCCAATGATTTTTCCTAGATCTCAATTGCTGCTTTCCTGCACAGGTTATGAAGTGTCACAACTCAGGAGTACCAGTTATTAGTTTCTTCATTTAATGGGTGGTTTTAATGTTCTAGGAAAACCCATTTCTTAACTTAATGATAGTATTTTTAGACTGTTGCATAGCATTTACCTAGTTACTTTTTGTTCTTTGCTCTTTGAATGTGTTTAGTTATACTGCTCTGGCATTGATGCAAATACAATTCTATAATGTAAGAAAAGTAAACACTTTTGATTTCATTAATAATTTCAACTGTCTTTTTTTTTTTCTTGTGTTTAGTCTCAATTATAGAACATTTCTAGTGACACTTCACTATTGGCAAACTTCCATAAATGCAAAAGTTTTGTAAGGTTATAGTCCATGAAATATGCCACTAGGAAAATATTTTATGTGTGTCAGTGTGTTTAAGATTCCTTTACTGACATTCTGCTTTCAAAAGGTTTTATCTGGCAGTACCATTCACTCTGGTTAGTTGTAGACATTTAAGCCCTGGTCATGCTAAGCACATTTGCCACTCCTGTCTTTTAGGGGCTTGTTTCCAAGTGTGGGATTCATAAATCAGCTAAGCATAGAAGCCAGGTTAAGGAGAGGCTGGGCAGTGAAGATTTTCCACCTCTTCTGCCAAAGCTGCTATTCTTTGTCTTAAGTAGAGGTGCTTATATTCCACCTATATGTCACATGTATAGGTGCTGTATGTTTTCCAGGAGTCTAGACTTAGTTACCTTTGTGTGCCAAACATGATTTCTGCCCCTCACCTCCTGCCTGCCCAGGGCTGTTACACAGATCAGGGTAACCTGTTCTGTCCATCTTCTCAGGCTGTGACTGGGCCTGGCTTTGAAGGGCAGGAGGCAGGCTTCAAGCTGATCCTGTTTCATCTTCTAATTTTTTTTTTTTTCTTCTTGGAAATTGCTGTTTTGCCCTGTGTCCAAACTCAATTCACAAAGGAAACCAGTTTTATTCATGTATTATATGGGATTTGCTGACACACTGAACAGTGAATTAAGCTACGTGGCTGAAGCAGCTTCCACTCATGGATGTTCATCTGCCTTTCTTTGGGAAGTCAGTGTAACCACTCTGGTGAGAGCTGAATGGGATGTGCATTTGTTCCTCCACCACTGTTTATAATCTGCTGTATTAATGTAGCCTGACATTGGTTTAATTTACAGTATAGTACTGGGTTGTAAACTGCAGCTGTTCACAAATAGATTCATTTCCCATTCAGGCACCTCTCCAGTGAGGGCAATATCCTCCAGGAGCCCAGCAGGACACAGCTTCAGTCAGTCCAGTGTAGTCTGGTGTCTCATGTGTCAGCACTCTCTGTCCATCCCCATCCCCGTGGTGACTGGGTTTTGCTGGCAACTCAGAAGATCAAACAATAAAACCTTGGGCTGGAGCTCACACTAGACTATAAGATAAATAAGTGCTAACGAGTTATGGGCTCACATGGAGGCAGTCTTCAGTAGCTTTTCCTTACTTTAGTGGATAGAGTAACTCAGTAGAATAGAGCTTTTGGTCATTTACAGTCAAACCAATTACTTCATTTAGGAGACAAGGCATTACATCTACACAGTAGCTTCTCTTCAGTGAAAAAGTCATTGCTATTTAGATGTTATCTAGATTTCCTGCATGAGAGTTGGAACAGAGCCAAACATTACTTGACTCCAGAAAAAAATATTGCTTAAAATTTTTCTTGGCTTATGAGAGGATGATTTACTTTTTATGAGGTGATGAGGAAGAGGGAGGAACTATGTGACAGAGAAAGAGACACAAATTCTTGTATTGGGAGTATCTGAGGAAAGTCTTGCATGAGAGGTTTTTAAATTATTGCTTTTTTAATCTGAAGTGTATTTCAATATGTTTCCATATTTACCAAACTGGAACATCAATATATACATGAATATAATGATAATAGATTGCATCTAGCGGCTCCGTAAAATCTTGCCCTTAAAATTATAGGTATACTGTGTTTTTACACCTGATGCCATGTCCATTTTGAACATTGGGCTAATTTGCTTTCTCTATTGTTGTCTCATCTCCATTTGGGATTGAGATTCCCTGGGAAGGGAGAAGGTGCTAACAGTACAGACTGAGTGACTAGCTGGCTCCTTTTCAAAAGATGCTTCATAGCACAATAGGATGGGAGCAGCTTTTGAAATCCCACTCATTTTGGCTTCTTGACACAGACTTGGGGTCTGCAACAATGAAATGTCCCCTGAGATAGAACAAAAGGCCAGTTGTTTTAGCACAAGACTTTAAAATATCGTTTCAGAGAGTGTGCAGAGAGCTTGGACAGGGGAGAACAAGCAAGGCAGTCTTTCCTAAGAGAGGTTGCTTTTTTACTGAAAGTGACCCCAAAATAAAGAGGCTTCCTGCATGAGAGAAATCCAAGAATCATGGAGTTATGTGGAGAAGGAGTGTGTGCAGTCCCATCTTAGAGAAGTCCAGTCTAAGCCTAGGGAGCAGCACAACACAGGGCATCACTGACATGCTAAAGGCTGTCCCCTGTTACATCTGTTCCCATGCATTTCTTGTGCATTCACAGTGATAGTGCAAATCAAACACAAAAATGTGGGTGCATTTGCTGTAGGTCTTCCCATGGCCCTGAAGAGTGAAGCATCATAAACTGCTGATCAGCTGGGAGTTCTGGGCACTGAGGGAGATCTTGTATCCTAATGGCAGCCCAGGGCCAAGAGCCCCCATGCCCCTTGGTCCTGTTGTGTGAGGAGCACACTGGGCGCAGTCTGACAATCTATTGTAGCTCAATCTGCATGATTAAAAGTCACATACACTTGTAATGCATAGTGGAAATCATCAGAATTATTGTTACCAGGATTGTGACATGTGCAAGCCCCTTGGGTCTAAACTACCAATTGTAGTTAATGGTTTTATTTTACTTTAAATGCCATTAATGGCCAACAGAAAACTGGATTGTGCCATGCAGCAATAAAACACCAAAGTGGAATATGTAATCTGGCTGGACTTTGTTCTCTTTCTCTCCACTATATGAAAAATGTTTTCTACTACTTTTTTTTCCCCCTGGTTTTTGAAGTGAAGGTGACAATTCTCACAGAGTATTGGGAGATGTTTAATTTGAAATCTGTAAATGAAAGGTATCTTCGGGTACTTCAGTTGTCATTAGTAGCACATCACTTCTGTATGAGATGATTAAAAACAAGTCAAGCTATCAAATACATATAATTTAAAAATAGACACATTTTTAGAATACCAGCCATTTTTCTAGGGCATAAAAAGGCAGAATGTTTCAGGTGATGTTATCAAGTTCAGAAATACTTTATCTGAGAAAGAAGATTCAAAAGGTACCACTTCATGCCTATTGTTTTAGCAGAAGCTAACAAGAACAGTGTTTCTTAAAGAAAACTGTTTCACATTGGGATAATTTTCATAAAAAACAGCCTCTAAGAAGCCTTATGTAAAAGTCCAGTTTTTGTTTTCTGTTAAATCAGATGGAATGGCTTGTCATGGGAAAATAACTGAGATGTTTTGAGACCCTCAGGTTGTGGAGGACAGAGTTTCCATCCTTGAATTTTAGAGGATGTATCTAGATAAAAGTAACAGTCTCCAATGGGTTTCTTGGACTTCTACAGATAGGCCTCTTCTGTAATGCAGGACAATTCTGAATTTACTCTAGTTTGTTTCAGGAAATCAAACCAGAGCAGTGACTATAAAGATACTTTTGCATTCCATTCTAGTAGCTTTCTAAAGGTTCTTGTGTGCAATCACAAAGTCCAGAGGAACCCTATAATTTGGACATATGGATAATTGTGATTGTCTGATAGCAGGTAGGTCCTGTGTTTTTAATTCTTAATGTTTGGGTTTTTACCTTAAAACTTGTATCACGCTGTTTTGAAAATTTCTTAGGAATTGGTTACAAACCCATTTTTAATTTGCTTTTTCTTGGTGACCAAAAAAGGGGTGGAAAACTGGTGATTTTGTACACATTTTTATGATGCTACTAAAAGCTAAGTGAAAAATGGTATGTTTTTTTCCAACTAGGAAATTCATGTTCCTTTGTGGTCACTATTTACAAGTTGCCTTTCATTTTGCTGGTCCATGCGTGGTTTACTCTTGGTTTTAAGCTGCAGTGTTTACCTACACGACGGGGCAAAGGCAAGTGGAAACTATTGCATTTAGACAGTGACTATCCAAACAGCAAAAATGTAAACCACTGGCATACTCTGAGTAATCAGAACCACAAAGGCAGGTAAAAGCCAGTTAAAAGTTGACACTTGGCCACATGGTGAATTTTTGAGAACCCCAGCTGTCTGAGGTGTGAGAACATCTGTGATTGTCAACAGTTCATTAGAAAATTACTGGCAATAAAAAAATGCCAGCCCCCCCTTCTTCCTGAAAGCAATTTGATTCCTGATGGTCTGCCCGTCCTCAGTATCATTTTACTCTATTCACAGAGAGACAAATTTTGCAACAAATTTTTCTTTTGTGTGTCCCTGGTGGTGCAATGATCTAACATCATTATTCACTCCTTACTTATACCAGATTTGAATATGCCATTGTTTCTTGAACAATAAAAACATCATTTGCCTAGCAGTCATCACATACATTAAATCTTTGCCATATGTGTATTACATTCCTGTGTCGTATTCCTTGGACAGAGCCTGGGTAAATTCCTTTGGCTCGAGTTTTGACATGATGGCTGTAATAACAGAGAAAGCTTCCATTAATAACTGGTCAGAGCACTCAGTTAATACTTTATCAGAACCCCTTGCAGTATTTGGGTGATATCAATCTCTAGTGTGGGACTGCCTAGCAGTTTGCACATTAGAGCAAAAATATGCTGAAGTCAGGAGCAATCAACCTTTTATATGCTTACAGAAACAAGAAAAAAGATGCATGCCTGATCAGACCTGTCTGTGCAGGGGACCTAAAACAGGCTGTAAATCTGCCTGTAGGATCTTCTTGAGGCTTGTAGGTCTGTTGCTGCTTGGATTCTTCTTCTCTTTGAGTATTTGGCTGTCTGCAACAGGATTTCCATTGCTAACATTGTCTCTGTGCCACATAGCAGTGAGGGTTGGAGAACTACTATTTAATGTTTCTTTCTCACATGTTTTTGCAGCTCCCCCTTATTTTTTTCTTGTATTTGGTTGTAGACCTGAGGGTGAGATCACACATGTATAGAATGAGAACTGCAGAAACACATTACTCTGCCGTATTTGGTGCCAACATTTCAAAGTGCCAAATTGCTTTTTGAGTTTGCAGTATCACATGTTGGAGACGTCACAGGCTACTACTATTCATTGATATTTATTCCTTTCAGCACTTGTGTAATACCCTTTTTTGCTACAGGATGCTGATGCACTGACCTATGGTATAAAAACAATATAGTGCTTCTGATCCAGTGGTTCGGAGATTGTAGACTTCTCTATTAGACATTTGAAATGAGCCAGTTATAAAAGAAGAGATAGTTTAACCATGACACTTGTTCATTGTTTTTGTCCTCAGCAGTTCTGTATAGACTCTCTTCATAATTAAGGGCTTTACTGAGTAAAGAAGATTCCCAGCAGTCACCCTGGAATTGGATTAACAGCACAAGAAACTCCCCCTTGCTAACCACATGTTCAGTCCCTTTCTGTCTTCCCATATACAAGCCCTTCTTCAATTTGCTTAAATGAATTGCTGTAATTTGGCTCTGTAGACTCGAAGAAATCGAGCCAGGCTTTATTTAGAAGTATAGTGGTGCATAGAGTCTCCATCTGAAACTGGGGCCATGTTGTACAAATTACTGTGTAAACACAAATTAAGAGAAATTCTCTGTGCTGATGAGTTAATAATCTTGGTTGTCAAGACAAAGAATGGGAGAAGAGAGTAGTGTTATCTTTGCCATGTGCTGCAGATGCACAGACTGTAACCTACCAAAGGTGGTGCAGGGGATGCATTACAATGTTTAGAAGTGAACCTGCATTTCTCATATCTGAATATTCTACCTGAATTACAAGACTGACTTCTGCCTTGTCAGTCATTACAAACTCTACAATCATTTGAGGTTGATACTGTGCCAGGCTACATATGGCCATGAAGACAATTTAGCTAATGTTCAACAGAAATGCATTTCTCTTTACCTGCACATCTGTGAAAATAAGTAAATTTTGTCTTCCTGAATTATAAACTGCATCCTTTCTAAGGCTGTATAAAAGAAAGGAACATTTTGCTACATCCATGTTTTAAAGTTGCTGCCTGGTTCAGCATATCCCAGCAGTTTCCATTCATTTCTCAATCTTTTTGATAATGGTAGAAATATCTTTGCACAAGTCATGCTGCACAACTTGGTTGTATTCATTGTCTTTTGGGAAAATATTTTTCTTTCTTTAGGCTCAACTGAATCTGCCATTTTCATGTAATGTGATTTATTTTTTTTTTGAGTATCCTCTTTAGTGGATATTTTGGGTGTGAAGAAATGGCTAGGTGTAGGTGTAGGCTATTGGCAGATGTACCCCAAGGAATATAGCTGTGGTATGTATTACCATCTTTTTGCTGTCCATCCTGTCCCTCTGCCTGAGGCTGCCAACCCTACAGCAAACCCAACAAAATCAAATGGGAGGGGGTTTGTTTCAGTCATTTCAGTGCAAAGAACAGTGCCTTAAATCAAACTTAACCTTTGTTGGTGAAATAAGCTGAACAGCCAACTTTACACCAAGCAAACTGTTCTGTGGCATCAGCTCTGCTGAGGGGGCAGAAATGTCATGCAAAGGGGAAGCACCCAAAGGCTGGCACAGTGCATCCAAAAGGCAGCTGAGAGAAACCTGTGGCAGAGCCCTCAGAGCATCAGGCGAAGGAAGAGCTGGGTGAAAGCTCTGCAGTCATTGTCACAGCCCCATTCGTGGCCATGATTAAATCACAGGCCACCTGTGTTGTTAGGGACCACATCAGAGCCTGTCTTCTCTGGCGCCACATGGATTCCAGCTGGATCACTGGCAGTGGGGAGGAGGGGAAAAGTCTGAAGTGTGGATGAGCCCTGTGTGTATGGGGGTGAGGGCACCAGGCTGAATTTCCACTCTGAAAACTTCATCAGGGGTCGGGGTACCCCACAAGGTCAGGTGTGGGGTGATCTCTGCTAACCAGCACAGCTCCTCCTCCTCCTGGAGCTGTTTGAAGGCTTGCAGTGGGGAATGTTTTCTTAGAGAGCACTTGCCATCATCACATGGTTTTGGACATGAAATCAACCTCAGAAGCTGTGTGATGTCTAGAGAGGCTTCTTTGAACAGAGGCTGGACAGAGTTAAAGGAATAAAGTAGGTATTTATTAAAAGGCCTTTAAAGGATATATCTTGGGTAGTACAAGAGCTCTACTTGTGGCTCTACTTAAGATGGACTTAAGATGGATGACCAGATGTGAGTTTTCACATTTTTATAAGTTTTGATCCATTTACATATTAGGGTTAATAGTATAATTACAGCTTGAGGTTATGAAATCTCATCCTCCTAGATTGCTGTCCTCAATTTGCCATTTATACTTTTTGGGCCCATAGATGCAACAGTGTCCTTGGTTCTCACGCTGGAAAAGGATTGTTTTGTCTAACTAAACTGTGAAAAGATCTTGCTGACACTTTATATGAAGTTCAGAGTTACACACCAAGGCAGTACAGAATATGGAAAATATGAAAGGTAAAACTTGAGGCATCATGTGCACCTCTTGTGCTGTGATTTCTTTCATAATGGTAATGAATAGGGTGGGGTCTTTTGAGATAGAGCTTATTTCCTGTAATAATATTCTAAAATGTTATTGTTTTTCTGTGAGATCTGTGGGATTTGCAGGTCAGAAAAGACTGTTGATCGGTTTTGTATACTGTTTATATCATTTATAAATTGATACCTTTCCAAAAAATCTAATTTCCATATTTAGGGGGTTTTTGTCATAAAAAATAATGAGTATGAAGGTGGCTCTTTAAATACCTCACAAAAGGACACAATAGTGCTTCCCATGCTTGGGCAATGTATTTTTTTTACTTTCTTGGTAACAGTGGGGAAAGGAAGAGGAAATTGGAGAGACATTAAAAAATGTCAATTCTAGTTCAAAAGTTACACAAGCAAACACTCTTGACCAAGGTGTTGAATTATAAAGTTTGATATTCCATAAAGCTAAATAGTCGGAAGTAATGCTGCCTATAACAGACATTCATTTATTTACTCAAGGTGCCCATTGTTAGCACTAATAATACATTTCAACATATTGAAATTGCAAGATAATTCTTTTGTGACTTTTATGCTGGATGATATTGTTATTTAAATGAACCTGCAGACCACACTGTAATGAAGAAATGCATGTTTTGCTTAACAGTTATCAACCAGCATTCCAGCAAAATGAGAATTTCCACCTCCATTCATCCTGAGGCGAAGCTGGGGGTCACTGTTTTCAATATGGACCTTTTAAAATCCTTTCAGCAGTGAATAATTATAAGCCACAGCCTCTGAAATTACCTGTTTTCACTGTAGGGAAGAAGAAACTTTTATCTTTTGTAATGAAGTACACTTGCTCATTCAAACTTCGTAAGACTTCCTTAAAATGGCAGTTGCATTGGGCTGATTTTGTATTAGGAGAAGTAGTAAAATAAATGGATTTTTAAATATACAGATACCCTTGTTTATTCAGTTTTAACTTTCTTGAATTTTGGATCCATCTTGTCAAATAATGCAGATGGAAAAAATGTGTTGTGCTCTTGTGTAAATAACCTTATCTGTACAAATTGCTGTTTACTAAAACAAATGTTACTTCATTTACAGTTTCAAATTCATTTTGCACTTTCATTTGAAGATTGGGGTTTGAAACTGTTTTGGTCATGCTCATTTTTCTATATTAAGTTTTAGAAAAAGATTTTCTTTTTTATAGTTCAAAACTATGCAGAAGATAGGGATTGGAAATATGGCTTGCAGCAATGGGCTTTGGACTTCTTGCTTTGTTCTTAAAAACAAACAGGTTGGCAGTATTCATTGGTGTAAACTAACAGAAAAGTCATTATCTGGGGAGTAATTTTTAAAAAATGCTATACAATAATTTGCTAATTATTGCCAGAAAAAAAGCATGCAGATTTACTTCTGAAAATGCGTGTTCTGGTTAATGAAAAACATTACCCTGCAGCCTCTGTGGGATTTTTTTTCCACTTGTAAAAGTTGTTTTTTTTAAAAAGGAAGAAACTGATCCCATACTTTCCTAAATGGGATTTCTAGGCAAGGACAAATTCAAACCTCACCCTCAGACAATAAGCAAGCACAAACTTAAAGGCTAGGATTTTTGCTTTTGAATGCTGCGTATTAATTTTTAGAGGAAAAATACTAATTTATTTTTTTAACTAAATGACAGATAGAAAATTGGCTTGTTTGTTTTAATCAAAGATGTTTTCCTATACTTTGAATGACTCAAAGGCTTGGTTTGACCACTCAGGGGAAGTCTTCTTCCCTGCCCTGTAGAGCACCAACCCGCTTCTGTTAGCATCACTTCATCTGGAAAATAACATCTAGCTTTTAAATTAAGATCATTTCACAGTAGCTAAAAGTTTTAATCCTGCCTGTGAGGCTGTTGAGACTGAGTGATGCTACTCTATTGTTTGTCCAACAGGGTGGAGAAGGAGGCAGTGGAGGTAGCAGCCTCATAGAGATAGATGATGTTGCTACTGAAATAAAGCTATTTTAACCCCCTGCTCATGCTAACTGTGTTAATGGTTGGGTAACCAGGTAGGTTGTAGCTGTATATATCTATCACCCAACTTTTCAAATGTTTAGTAGAATTTGACCTGTGTATTAGTCATATTTAAATATGGGCCATATGTTCAATACTTTGAGTGGCTGACCCATATTTCATTCAACTGTTTAGTAAACTTTCTGTCTTCTGTCCATGTACTCAGGCTCCCAAGCTATGGTAACACACACAATTGGGTGCCTAGAAGACCAAACATAATCCTTGTTATAGATCCAGCAATGTTTTTGTGCTATGAAGTAGCCAGGACCAGGACCCTTAGGCAGCATTCTAACACAGAGCAGAGTTGCCCCTCCAGAGAATTTACATCCAGATGGCTGAAGCATATAAAGATGTTTTCTCAGGGTAACAAGTTGCCTCATGCCAGCTGACAAGAATATGCATTCTCAGCAAAGGCAGAGAAATTCAAGCTGATTTAGCCCTTTTTCCTCTGATAAATTTTAAACCCAATGACAGGAGACAACAGGTGGGTATAAGCAGATGGGGAAGCATGAGGAGTGAATAAGAAGGTCAGCTTCATAGGTAGTGGGCTCAATATTTCAGCAGCACAGCCATTGTCAAGCTTTTTTTCTGGCAGCAGAGTTAAGAGGAGGTTTGAGAGGGGATTTGAAGGAGGATAACGAGGCAGCTTTGTGGACATGAACAAGGAGCTCTACCCAAGCATGGGGGCAGCAGGGGAGAAAGCACAAAGATCCTTGCTTGAAAAGGTAACAAATGGGTGATGGAGCCTACTGTCAGGGGCTGACTGGAGGTGGGAGCTCTCCCCTCTGGAATAAATGAATGAGAATAGGTTGGGAGGGGATTAGGCTGAGAATGCTTTGAAAGAAAAATCAAGTAGATTATGTTTATATAACAGAAAAAAAGGGAAACCATAGCAAAGAGGAGTAACAATGGTCAAAATTCTTCAAGCTTTTCCAAAGCTGCTCTTTCAATAAGCAGAAGGAAGAGGTGCATTGTAAGGATGGCTTTGTATGCATCCCCATCATAACCAGCTCCTCACAGTTGCTTTCTGAAATTCAGGAATTATCGCTAGAAATTTTCTAAGCCTGGCATCTACCTTTGAGGTGAACACTTACATTGCCTGAGACCCAAGAATTTTTTTGTTCTTTATTATAAGGAAATAGGACAAAAGTACACTTTTCTGCTAGGGAGAAAAAAAAAACACTGGTCTCTCTTCATTTGTGTTTTGGGGCTTTTTTTAAATCAGTACAAGAATGGCACGAGAGTCCTTGCTTATTGATTTATCATATTTATTTAAAATTCAGCCTAACAGATTTCTCAGTCTGTTGAAACGACGGGTTTGTTATGTCCTCAGTTGTGCAGTTTTCATTACTTTCTTCTGAAAAATATTGCTGTATTTTTTAAAAGGGTGTTTACTACCAGGCAGTCTTATAGCAAAGCACATATCTGTCCTTAGGCAACCATATTCCTCAAAATCTGAAAAAAACCCCAACTGAGTTATACTGTACTCTTATATGAACCATCTGTTGTTGATGGAGAGGCTGGAACAGATGATCTGGACTGGCCTGTTGGTGCAGCAGGAGCAAAACTCTGTCCTCTCCTGTGCTGGGGACATGTCACTGGTGCATCCATCTTTCTTGGGAAGAGGGCAGCCAGCGCTGCTGCCCCTGTGGCCATTGCCAGCTTATGGCCAAATTGCTGTGCTGAAGGTCATCCTTCGAGTCTTTTGTTTTTGTCTCCTGCGCAGAAGACACATCTGCAGTTTGTTAGGGAGAGAAAATAGCAAAGGTTGGTGTCAATCCCACTGAATGGATGAATTTAGCAGTGAGTAGTAAACTGTGTCTGGATGTTTTAACATCAGGGTGGCCTTATTGCTGTACTACTTACAGAGGATTTTATAATCAATTACAAAGATGTATGATGGTTTTGACATGTGGCATATATACAAGGGTGCACTAATCACTGATTTAATAGAACGCTTAGCCCTGTTGTGAACACTGTCATTATTTTAACACAAAAATCATATTAAGCCAGCTACCACCTATAATTTTGGAAAATTGGTAGAATATTCCTATAAAGAAGCACAAAAGACTGGAAAGATTGAATAAGTTCATTGTCTTAGTGGCCAGTTGGAGAGGGGGAGGTCATCCTCTTTAATTTTTTCTTCTTTTAAAAATACTTTGTGGTTCAGCAGCATAGACACTGCATATCTTTGTATCTCCACACAGTCACTATGTTAATAGCTGTTTGCTAGCCATGGTCAGTTAATTTGAAAAAGCTGGCACACTGGTATTATAGGTCGCAATTGATTATTCTTGAATCAAATGTAGTATTGTGCTTCAAACTAAACCCCCACCCATGACAAAATTCATTGTAGCTCTTTAATTTATAATGGTGTTTGATAAGATGAACCTGAAATGATGTGAAAGAAGATTCAGTTTCCTTAACCATTTCCCAAGCCATGCATGATCCTGTTCCTACTTTGCTCTTGCTACACATAAAGACTCATTAAGGGGTTACTGTTGGTTCAAGAATCTATCTCTTGGTTTTGTTGTAAATATGAAAATTGTTTATAAAATCTTCACTGACATGCTGGACATGGATGTGCTCCTGGAATATATGTCTCCCCTGAGTGCATGTTATATACATTTCTGTAATGCACATAAATGCAAGGGAGTCAATCTCAAACATGTTCTATTCAATGTGATGAGGTTGCACAAGAGCTCCAGGCCCATCTTTGGCTCAGTCACTGGAATCCTGTCAGTGCAATGGAGGGTAACCAGGCTCTCAATATGGCAATAGCTCTCCTACTCCAGGTGTTGCCTGGTGTGCCAAGCAGCTTCACTTCCCAACAAGGGCCTCTGTTACTCTTTTCAGCCTGGAAGCGAGAGTTTGAGGGGAGCTTGAGAGCTTGAGGAACAATTGCTAACTGCTAGAATAAAACACTGAGTTGGAACACATCCCTTTCCCCACAGCAGTGGCTGGGATTTGTTCTGGCTTTCGGTCTGGTTGAGAGCATTGGATTTGAGAGATGACCTGCCCAATATTCAATTCTCATTTTCGGAAAGTTCTGAGTACTGTGGATGCTCTCTGATATATCCACATGTACAGATGAGAGTGGTAATACTTCAGTGAGAATATGGAGAGATTTTTAGACAAAAAAAAAAAAATCCATTCCTCCCCCCAGTAAAAACTGTCTAGAATACTGCCATTTTTCACTTTTTTACTACATTTGACAAAGAGTTTCTGGTCAAAAGGAGAGTGAAAGAGATATATACAGACCTAGCATCCATTGCCCTTTTCTCATCCATCCAAATGGTCATGTGGCTGTTTCTGGGGGAGCTCTGGGGGAGGATCAAAATGCCTGCTTCAATGAGTAACTGTAATTTGGAAATGAATGATTACAACAGGAGGAACAGAGACACCTTCCCTGGAAGGGTCAGTAGACAGAAGCTTAAGCTCATGTGTGAAATGTGAGCATTCATTCTGAATTGGAAACAGGACCTTGGATCTATCAGGTCACAGGAGAGCACAATAAGTATGGAGCTTTGCCTTTTCTAGGGTAGGATGAGTATGCGCCCATTTCTCCTCCTGATTTATCATATGAAAACAATTGGTTTTCAAACTGATGCAGGCTTGGAAAATCTTTGAAGGATAAGAAAATGGATTTACACACATTGCCATGTGTGAACTTTAGAGAAGAATTCTGTGCATCTGAGCACAGAATACTGTTTGCCATGGACTCAAAAGCCAGCACAAGCCTTTCCTGTTTAGCACATGAAGCAATGGAGACAGTCCTGTCCCAGGACTTAAACAGCTGTAAGACGTGCAGAGGTAAAATGTGCACCAGTTCAACTCCTTGTGATTGCATCCTGCACACACATAACTGGCAAGTATTATGAAAAGGAACAAATATCAGTTCCTTGGGCCAGTGAGAAAATTCTGTAATGGTGAAGATTTCTGAAAACAAATGGATTTCTTCCATGAGGTATTTAGAATGAAGAATGTGACAAGTTATAGTCAGTCATTAGCATTTGTTGAACATTCTACTTATTATTAGTGTTTCGTATACTTCTGGTTCAAACTTTTAATGGAAAAAGAGTGGAATAAATGGGGTAACACTAACCAGATGGTCCAGTATGTGGAATTTCTAAAGCTTTTTGTGTACTTTATGTTGAAGATAACAAATCACACAGGTCAACAGCTAGTGTCAGCTAGTGAGAAATGATTGTACATTTTAAGGAAGCAAAGCTCTTGAGGTCTTAGTTGCATTGGTGTCAGGGATTCAATTTTGCGATTTTCACCTGGAAATGAAGATGTTTTGAAGTGAGGCATGCTGCAGAAGAAATGTTTAAAGAGGCATTTGTTTAGATTCCAAAAACTAGGTTATCTTAGACACATTTAGGTTCAGGACATCTCCTCCTTGCTTTTCATTTAATTATGTTTCTATTTTGTCTTTGGCATCTGCAGAGGATAAAATATAGGAATAATTAGGAATAGAGCTAGCTGATGAAAAATTAAGATTCTGCAATATTGTTTCTTTATATGCTGTTCTTAAACTTTAAAAAATCAGAAAGAAAATCTATGATATGTTTTGCTTTTTGATAACTAGCTTCGTATGTTTTAACATTCTGAGAGTCATACACTTGCTAAGAATATCTGTCTGATCTGTGGCATATCTAAGTCATCCATCCCTATGGTATCTTGCCAGGTCACTGTAGTCCTGCTGAAATATTTTGACACTGAATTTCATCCAAATAAATAAATAGTGTATGATGGTGCCATCCATAGCCCAGACAGCTCAAGGGATTAGTAATTAGTTATATAGCCTTTTACTTAGGGATTGTTACTTAAGATCAGACTCAGAATGTCACTTCTAGCCACAGGCTTGGCAAGTTGAAACAGTGGTTTCTTTCTGATCCTTGTCAATGAGGTAATGTCTAAGTCATTGGGGCAAAGTAGAAGTAGAAACTGAATTATAATTTCCAGAATTGATTTCTCAAACTCATTTTTATGTAAATGCAATAGGCAGTAGTTTTTAACTCCTGTCTACCTGTTCCATGAGTACAAAAGAAAACTTCCAGATACCAGAAAACTTTCACTGGCATTACCTCCTCAGAAGGAGACAAGTGTGACATAGTTTCAAGTATATTTGCCAAAGGTTGTTGCATCACAAAAATCAACAGCAAAAGGATGAGCAATTCAGAGGTAATGATCTTACATAAGACAATCTCCTTCCTGTAACTCAATAGATACATCTAGATAATGGTCCAGGAGCTACAAAAATAAAAATTTCCTTAAAACTGAATTGTTTACCAATGGCCAGTTTCTAGGTGGACCTCAGAGAACTGAACCACTCTGGCGATGCAGCCTTACACATGTGCAGCAGGGATTTAACTTTTTGGTGTAAAGTTAAAACCTCAGCTGTAAAAAAATCCAACTGTGGTAGAGTTATTTTCTCTGGTTCAAATGAATCTTGATATTAGAAGTTATTCTATTCCTGTAAAGGAGAACATATCAGATTTTCTGCCAAGGGTAGACCTTCTTTTTAAACACAGCATTTACCCTTTGAATAACTCCTCAGGCTAGGCTTGTCTCTCCTAGAAGACACTTGTCATTAGTGGCAGAAGAAACTTCACTTTTGACACATGTAGAGTGAAGCAATGTAGAAGTTTATTCACCATGGCATCTTCCTTAGCTGAAACATCTCTAAGCATTTTGCAAAGCTGTACCATTTTCGGGAGCCAGAGGTATAGAGAACAATAAAAGAGCCATAGGCAAAGGAGGAAAGATGAGCTTCCTGGTAAAAGCAGATTATTATTGACCAAACTGAGTTTTATTAATCATCTTAACACCAGTGACTGATACAGGGTGGATGGAGAAGTGTGGGAGGATTGTATGTGTGTTCTGTTATTTGTAATGTGGTGAGAAGTATTTATCTTCTATTCCCACTCTCATGAAATGACCATGCACAATGCAAAAGGGTTCTCATTGTATTATCATACCTTACGTGCTGGACTTCAGATGGAAGTGTTGCTTACTGTCAGGTGGTAACTCACTGCCATTGAGACAGGAAATCTACATTATATTTATTAAATCAAGGATCAGTAAACTTTCCTGGGTGATGCTTTTCTCCAATTTTGTAGAAATTATGAAAGGCAAAGGAATTCTTTGAAACACTGTTTGAAAGAGAAACAGAAAAGAAACCTGGGTTGTTTTTTTTTTCTTGGATTGTTTTAGATTTTTGCATCCTATATGATTAATTATTTCAGACTAGTAGTAAAGATTACGTCAAGAAGTGACATGTTCTCTTACATAACATACATTCATGAACAGTATTTTCTGCAGTGCACTTACATCTTTATATTTATGCTGTGGTTCACGTGTGTGAAAGCTTGTGCAAAAGTATATCTCTAAGGGTGTTCAATTTTTGCTTATTATGTTAGATATGCAGTTCTCTCCATTGATATATCCTATTTCAAAATGCTTCCTTAAAGCAAGTATAAAAACAGGGTGAGAGATGCTCTACTCAGTTTCTAAAATGCCTCAGTAAATGCCTGTCACAGTTACCTCGTGTGGTAGACTGGAGCTGAAGGAATTATTACCACAGGTGCTCAGCACCTCAGCTCTGGACCTGGAAGTAGTGGAACAGGGAACAAGTTTGCTGTAAAGTTAAAGTAAAAAGACAGTTTTGTTTAGTTCAGTAACTCAGTTAGAATAATTTTACAAAGTGTTATAAAGTTTTGAGGTACAGTAGTCAAAGATCACACACCAGACATTCTATTAAACTATTATTTGCCAGATATTTATTTGTTTTGATTTTCAAAGGATAGCCCACAGTCTGGAGGCTCTGCATAAACCTAGAAGTAGTGCTGTCCTCTGCTCTGAAGAGTTACTTGCACAGATGTTTCCAGATGTAGAAGCTCAGTAATCCTGACTGAATGTCCCATTACTGGTCAGTAGTAAAAAATGAGATTGGGATGTTTGTGGAGTGAAATCTCTTGTGGATTTGAGCTCTGGTCTTGTGAGCACTTAACACTGTGCTTATTATTATGCAGATGCTTACTCCCACTGAGTACTCCAAGTTGTGTACATAAATATTTTCATACATCTTAGAGATCTGGTTTGGTGAGTGCAGGCACAACATGTGTAATGCACAATCTCAGCTGCTTCCGAGGTACTCAATCGCTGCCTGGAGACAGACTGAGCAAGCTTTAATATGAAATCTCTCCAGATTAAGTTTTTAGTATTATAAGTTTGATTTATGTGTGGGAAGAACATTTGGATGAGATATATTGGAAGAAAATGTATCCCATCCATTAGCAAAGAATGCTGTAATTAGGAAAGGAAGATACCTGGCTCAGAACATGTGATATGACTCAGAATTGTGTCCTCGAGTCATTATGCAGACAAAAAAACCCCACATCTCGCTTCAGTGCAAGTTTTGCATGTGTAACAGCTGTCACAGTGAGACCATTAATCAGCTGAACACCACACAGGTGGAGGATGAGAAACCACCTTCTGTGCTAGAAGTTGGATGTAAAAATTACTTTGCACGGGGTCTGTCTGTCTGTCTGTGCTGCTGTAGCTGCAGCAATGCAAATCTCTGGTCTAGATCTCTCTCACCACTGGCATAAGATGTTTTTGTACAATTTCCTCTTTTAAGTATAGAAGGAAAAATACAGACTGTAGTTAAATGCTAGCGAGACCATGATTTTGCTCCAAGCTGTGTTTCTGAAGTTAAAACTATTGCAATAAGACACACATGTTTTATTTCACTTGATATATTAGTACACTATGAACTCATATCAATTGTATACAGTTAGATAAATGAACAATTTACTTTTGATTGTGTGTGTCAAAGTACCCCAGGTTATTTTGCTAAATTATGTCATTTATTATCTCCTGCTGTGTATAATGACAGTTTGTGAAAAACAGAGGTTTTTCCTTTCTGTCCTGTCCATATCCAAACAAACAAACAAACAAACAAAAAAAAAAAATCTTAATCAGAATATCCACATCCCTTGAAACAGAGACACTTGTCACCTCCTCTCCATTTGCACATTTGCATCATGTGATATGGGAAGACATCAAATGATACAAAGATGTGTAGTGACAATAAATGAAAGATAAATTACAAGAATTTTTTTTGATAGACTGTTCCTGTTGAATTTGGGTGATAAGAATTTAGTCCTAATTTCTGACATATTCATTTTATCAGCTAAATTTCCTAATTTGTATTATTACAGATAATTACCAGCGTATATTTATTTTTAAAACTTTATTTGTTCAATTAGAAGGTAGATTTCAGCCTTCATCTTTGTAGGTAGCTGATCCAAGACAGTTTTATGTAAATGGCTTAATTAATTGCTACCTTTCAGTTGAAACAGCAACTTACAAAGGAAGTAATCCTTTTCGAGTGGCATAAGATGTTTAAAAACAGCAAAAAAACCCACAATACTTTTCTCAGGCACCTTGGCACACAATTATAAGTTATTTGACAGAAGTAAATGTAATAAACTGCAAGGCTTCTTCCCAAATTATGTCTTTTCCATGTAATTAAAATATCATCAACCTTAAGTGCAGTGGCTCTGTAGTCTTCAAATCTACATTATTAAAAGACTTAATTATGCAGAATTACAAAACTTTTTTGTAAATGGTTCAACGTGTTGGTGGTAAAGATGTGATCTGTGTGGCCTACTTATTAAGTTTACACTCTCTCTCAAGCAATTAGTTGTCTCCAAGTGTTTGGTGCCTTGCTCTCCCTCCCAGGCTATCCTTGGAAAACACTGCCATGCAGTGCTTTTAGAGGATGTGGTGACAGGGTTCTTTCTTTATGGCCACCAGACAACAGCACAAATCTCTCCTGGTGACCATCTGCAGCTGGGCTTGCCTGGATTGCAGCTGCAGACTGTCCTGACCCATAGTCCCGAAGTAGGAAAGGGAGTTTGGGGTATTCTCTCTCCTCCTGCCAGCCCCAAGGTCCATTCGTTGTAGATACTGGGCCTTCAAGCAGTGCTTTCCCTTGCTTTCTACCAAAGCAGTAATGGAAGTAGTTTGTAAAACCCAGAAGAGGGTTGTTGAGATCCCATATGTGATGGTAAATGCCTTGAGTCTGCGTGTTTTCATGGTGCTGCACGGACCCCTTCTTAGTCTTATGCTTTTGCTTCATAAGAATAGTGGGAGGAAATAATACACAATCCTTTTAAAAAGAGCCAATTCTTCATGTCATTAATAAGGGAAATCAAAAAATACTCACTGTGTCCGCTTATCTCGTCTGCTGTTTGCAGTTATCCTTGTTTCTGAACTTCATACCAAACTGGAGATCCTGGGGAAGGGGGAAGGGTGAGTGGGTGAATGAATACATGTCTAGAAATGTGGCAAGCTTTCAGTAGAGATGCTCCAATGCTGTCCTCATTATTGTCCCATTTTATTTGGCAGAGTGACTCTTTTCCCCTTAAATGTGCAAGGGTTTAATTAATACATTCCAGTTGTCAAACCCAGTTCAGCTTGATGAGCAGGAGAGTGTAGAAAAGCTAGATTATTTGTTTGCATCACTAGGCAATGGGGAAATACCTCCTCCATTGGTTTTCTTTGCAAGTAGTGACAGCAACGTTTTGACAGAGACAAAGGGATAAAAAATGTGCTGGAAGGACTAGAAGAATTAATTTGTAATAGATAATTGGATCTGTATGGCAATGATACGAGTTTGGAAGAAACTCAAGAGGAATAGCTCTCTAGGTTTTTAGGTTTCACTCTCATGTCAAAATAGCATCTGCATGCCTTATGCATTTTAAAATTTAAGAAAATACATATCTTGCTTCCTTATTTAGCTGCCCCACTGACTCTCTGACAAACGTCTGGATATGCCTATTTTTATTATTAATTAAACCACAGGAAAAAAATTTGGCTGTTTTTTGGGAATGTGATACAGTATCACTGTTACTTTTGTCTCTTGCAAAAGTTAGTTTTACTCTTGCACCAGCCTCTGAGACAGCTGTCTTTTGAATTTTGCAAGGCTCACCTCATCAGTTGCTGACTGATCCTACAGCAGCTCCTCGGGGAAGGGTGTAGCTCAGTGTGACAGGAGATTGTCTCATTCAGTGGAAGTGTGGGTCCATTGAACGTCAGGATGGAGACATTACCTGTGTTCAGCTCCACAGAGAGCCAGTGGTGAAAGCAGAGGGCCATGGGGTGTCCCATGGGAATGTCCCATGGGAATATTCCATGGGGATGTCCTGGATGTACTCACACAACTGCAGCTGCTAAGGTGGGCTGGTGGTGTCTGTACCAGTAGCAGATTTTTCAGATTTGCCAAATTTGTCTTTAAATATATCTAGATGCACTAATCAAGCCTAGAGACCATAAATGGAGACAACCATAGTTGGTAACAGAGCAACTGACAAATGGCAACAGCACATAATTTTTTTTAAAAAAGTTTTATCAGAGGGTGATCAACATTGTTGCCCTCCTTTTAAAAGGTGTTACGGGCAATCCCTGAAATTATAAACCTGGGAGGCACCTCACTGTAAAGAAATATGGTTGAGGGAATGATTAAAGATCATATTATAAAGGACCTAGATGAGGATAATGTGATGGGGGCAAATCAGCACGATTTCTATAGCCTCTCAGATTTCTTTGAAATAGTTAACAAATAATGGATAAAGGGGAACCAGTGGATATAATTTATTTAAACTTTCAAAAGGGTTGGATAAAGTCTTTTAAAGGAGGCAATTAAGGAATCATTCTAACAATAGGGTAGGATGTAAAGTCTTGTCATGGATTTAAAACTGATTTAAAGACCCAAAGTTGAAAGTAAGATTAAATGCCCATTTCTTGCTGCTGGAAGGAGACAATAATGGCTGTTCAGGGGTGGGGCTAGGAATGGTAGACTTCGTTATTTTTAACATATATATTTTATTAAATTGCTATTGTGCATAGAATATGATAAAGTAGTATTCTCTAGGAAATACTGTAGGTTAATATTAAGTATCTGTGTTATAGAGAATGCTTTAGTGCTGTCATGCTGCATTCAAAAGGAGAAGAAACAGGAAATTAGAGGGAACAATAGCAGTAACACTTCCCCCAAAAGATGCTTCTGCACTGAAAAAAACATGACCTGCATTCTGTACCATTTAATAAAAACCAGCACAATTCATGAAACACATTAGCCCCAGTCCAAGAACAAAATCAAATTTCAGTCTAAAACGTCCAGGGAAGTTTTGTCCATCCTTTGAACTCGGCATATCTGCCCTTGCCACAGTGGAGCTGTGATCTCTGCTGGGGCTGGCACCAAGGCACTCCATGGCCAAGGCAGCTCTAGCCCCAGGTGGGGCTGGGGAGGAGAAGGAGAAATTGTAGAAGGAGCTTTTCAAACCTAGACTCATTCAGATAATAAAATTTTGAATAAAAATGGTTAAATATGTGTCACAGAAATGTGCATACATTTAGAGCAAACTTGTGAGCCCTGAATCTGTCATAACTCATCAGGACAGTGACATCAGTCTGTCCCACTCAGGTCCATGAGGACACCTCCAGGTGCAGAAAAAGAAAAGTCTGCTCCATGCTGGGTGTGTCCTTATCTTCAAGAGACTGTCTGGCCCCAATAACAGGGCCATCTAGCAGAGATGGACAAATTTCCAGAAGAATTAGAGATGTTGAGTGGGAAATTCTGGATGAGAAAAAAATTAAAACTTGTGCCTCTTTTATATGGGAAGGAGAAGGATGATCAATTACAGAATGAGGACTACAACAAAGGCTGGTCAGACACTTGCACTTGCTATTCTGGAAGTCAAAAACTCACTTGCATTTAATGTCTGTGTGGCAGCAGAGGGAGTGGAGAACACTTCTCTCCCTTGGTAACAGGAATCTCTTGGCACAGGGTATTGCTGCAGACAGCCAGTTCTTAAATCTCATAGCAGGGTGCATTATCATAAGGAGTATCATGTAACAGAGTTAGCTGAGGTCTGCCTGGTACTGAGCAACACCAGTCACTCTAGCCCCAAATCTCTGCACCTTGAATTTACTATGCTCCTGATGAGTGGGGCTATCAGGGGTGAGGCTCAATGCAGTGGACTATATTTAAGCACAGTAGCATAATGATATTTTGATGGTTAATTTCTTTGATCTTCTGTTAAATTTAAATAAGCCTATAGTGGTTTCCCAGTTTCAATTAGTACACAAAACAAACTTTGCGTATTTTCCGAGATTATGTTCTTCATTATATGTTGCTGTAGTTTTATGTGTTGTTGCCAAGAAATCTGCTTTTGACAAATTGCACAGGAGGCATTTTGAGATTGTGATGGAGTTGATTGAGTTTTGGCCAAATCCTGTACACTTTTATCACTGAAGACTGAAATACAGATGCTTGTTACATTAAAATATATAGAATTTGCTTTGGCCCTGAAAATCTGTGTCACATTTTAAAATAACCAATTTGAGTACAATTTGAGTTAAGTGGCAAGTAAACAATGCAAATGAAACTGTTTTGTTAGCTAGAAAGTAATTGAAAATCTGCAACTAATTATAAATTGGCAATATACAAGTCTCCAGGAAGCTGAAAGGAATACTTCACTGATATATTGTTTAGTTATATTCAAAATTAACTTACTCCGCAGTTTGTGCAAGAGATTTTATTGCTTATTGTAACTTTTCTTTTGAAAAATGAAATAACTCTGATTTCATACAAGAAAAAGTGTATTTTTTAATCAAAGATAACCCCTGTTATGTCACATAATTTTTATTTTATTTCACATGGGCCTTGAGCTTCAGCTTTCGTATGGAGGTTTGAATTTCTTCAGTTTTTGTCAGTATTCTAAGTCTTGATTGGCACCTTCATTGTGTTTTTCAACTCATCACCTCAACACATTTTTCATGCATTAATGTAGCTGTACAATACCTTTGAGAAATAAGAATGTGTTGTCACATACAAGAAGAAATTCTGTGCTTGTATTTGGTTGAAAAAAGTGTGGGATTGGCTGGAAAACATCTATTGTCAATGCCACCTAGATCTGTAACACTAGGAGCTGTGGATTTGTGTTGCCAGAATGTGTGCCATGTGCAGACATCAGGTTTTGGTGAATATCAGCTTTTGTGATGGAATAATTGTTATTTAAAAGGAACGTGTAAATACACAAGTTTTGATAAATCAATGTGAGTAATTACTAAAACCCAGTTTAAGAATCCTTGATGTACCTAACATCATTCAAAAATCATTTCATAGAATTTGGAGAAGTGCAGAGGGAGAAATACTTATTCTTAGCATGCTCTGAAATATCCCTTATCCCAGAGCAGCAGGCCATGATGGAAAGCTCAGTGCTATCTCTATTTTGGTCTTGTCACCAGAGCCCCAAGAGGCTCCACAACAAGCATGGACCCAAACTCCTTCTGTGAGAAATAAACATTCTCAAGCTCTTCCAAACTCAGACTTGTTCAGGTAAGATGGAGAGCATACAAAGCAGGTTTCTGGGGGAGAAAGGTTACCCTGCAGTTACTGTTGTGTCATTCTGTATTACATAGGTGGACAAGCAAAAGAATATAAAGATTAAAAATTATGTCCTTGATTCAGATACAATATGAGTAGGAGCCACAGAACTCCAGACTCATAGTGCCAGGCTAACCATTGTTGTATTCACCCACTTGGCGGTTGCTTTCTCTGAATAAACATTTCTCCTTTAACAAAACTCGACTCAGAGAAATTTCAGACTGGAATTTTCTACAGCCCTGTGCTGTTTTCCTATAAACCAGTACTGATTAAGTGAATCATATATTCTTCTGATAATAATTTTTTAATATAAAATCTTGTAGTCAACAACTAGTAGAGATATCTCGCAAAACCTTTGAAGCTCCACTTAGAAATGGTTCAGCACTGTCCTGTGATACAGTGTGGGCTCAGATAGGATGCTTGTAGAGCTGTGTAGGGGCCAACAAGGGGAGATGTTTCCTAGTCAGTCCTGTGCTGAGGAACTATGGGCAGTCTGTCATTAAAAGGAAAAGGCTCCTTCAGCCAAGGAGCAGGAATAGACATCTTTTCTTTCTGCAGTAAACACTTCCAGACAGGCCAGTCTCACAGTCCTTGTGTAAGTAGCTCCTGTGAGTACAGATTGCAGGATGAAATACATAAATACCCGGCTTAAACAAGCGAATCTGCATCCAGAGCATTTTAATAAAAAGTTAGCTTGGGTCGTGGGGAAGGAGGGGATGAAGCACTGGGGGAATGGAGAATATGAGTCATGGCATCCACACTGAAACAAATCTTTGAGCACAAATCACAATATAAAATTTTAAGGGCTTGATCCTGCCTTTGGCTATGCTGGTGTGTATTGTTACATATCCTGTAAAATTGACTAATGTTACATGGTACGTGGTACTGTGTACCCACATAACTTAGCTCTGAGCTCTTTATAGACTTTATTTTTTAAATCCTGTAAATGCTGTTGGACTTGGCTTTTTAGAATGTTGAACAGATGCAGCAAGATTTTCCTACACTTCCTATCCACTTACAACCCCAAATAATTAGTGGATGTGTTGCATTTTTCGATAAAGACTTCTTAGAGAGCTGTTTGGTGAATAAGGCCACACAGAATGTGTCATTGTTGCTGCTGCAGGTTTTGAGTTTATTTGTGTATTATGGGTACTGTATACCACATAATAATGAAAAGCTATATGCTTCGGTCTGCTGGTTCACTACACAGTCTGTGTGATTACAAATTGTTTGAATAACAGTGGACTATTGAAACTCTATCCAGATGTGCGTGTTGCTAATTATGGGAGTACCACAAAGGCAGATTACCTCTTTTGTTAGCATTTCCAACCCATTTAGAAACAGGAAAGTGAAAGGCGTGTAGGCAGCAAATAAGAAGTAGCCGTACACGTTGGAGATGAAGACTTCATAATCAACTCCCAGGAAAGAAAAACCCTTGACCTGGCAGGATGCATTTCTGGAGTGTAACCAGATGCAATTTAATGCACAGGAGAGATATCCCAAAGTGGCAGATTCTGAAACAGTCCCAGAAATGGCAGGCAAAGCCCAGGTAAAGAAGGACATGGTGGGGAGAGGGGATCTGAGCTGTTGTCGGCTTTCTGGCATAATTAGTTTAAAAAGTTTCAATTACATGATAAGAGGTTTTGAGGTTTTGGAAGGGCAAGTAGGGGAAAATGTGATCATGTCTTTCCAGAATTTAAGTACTTTTCATTTAATGAGCTGGATCACTCTCTAGAGGGGCTTTTAGGATGAACAGTACTTAGAGTACGAAGGACTCAATGTGTTTCCAGGCACCACACTGGGATGACAATGTTTTCACATTGTCTTCCAGAAGTGCTGTCTACTGGCTTTGGACGAGGGAGAACATCATGTCTAGTCATAAAGTGACCCTCAATCTCTTTTTCTCTTTGCTTCATTTTATGAGTTGCCATGAATTGCACAGGATATGAAATGGTAGAGATGAAGGTAGAAGGAGAAAATGCCAGTGGCAAAAATTCTATGTGGGATCCAAATTGTTTGAGGAAAACAGAGGAACAGATGAAAGAAAGGGTGTTGAATGGCTTAGCTACCTGTCTCCTTTAACAGCTTGTGATGAGGACATAAGTAGTTTATAGCAACCTTCACTCAAATGTTTTTTTCTTCTTTTTTTTTTTTTCCTCTTTTTTTCTTTATTTTTCTCCAAAAGATGGGGATTAAACTGGAGAAACTCTGACTTTTCCAGCTTCTCTGAAAGAGAGTGAAGATACCTGAATTCAGACTTAACCCCACTTTGTATAGCTTAATTTAAATAAAAATAATGTATTTCTCCTGAGTGATTAATAGCCAAGTGTAGTGACATACAGGAACAATGAGTTTGATCATTGTAGGGTAAAGGATAGGGTAAAGGATAACTGCTGTGTTAAGCTGATTACACGATTTCCCCTAAATAAGTTGACAAGCAGTGAGCATGGTTTTCATGGCTTCTGATCTTGTAAATGCACACTTACAAGTGATTTGCCTATTCCTCTGAAGGAAGGCTTGTGTTCTGTAGGACACATGTTAAATAAATTCCAAATGGCCTCATGTGAGATGTTGAATCCCAGCATCCAGGGTCTGTGCAAACAGGCTGGCCTGCCAGGGAATTGTAAAGTGTGAAATACTCTGAACTGGAATCCTGAACTTAGAGAAGTTTCACGTCCTCTGGACATCTCAGCAGCTTATTAAGCAGGCCAATAATTCTTCCTCCTCTTCCTTACGCTTGTAGAGTGAATTTTGCTGTTGCATGGAGTGAACCTTACTTTCTCTTCTGTCAATGTGTCTTTCTGCCCCCAAAACTGAGAGCATCAAATATGCTATAACTATCCATATTGTGCTGATTGTGTGTTATATAGAAACAGAATCAGCCTTCATGCCAACTAGACCTTATTACATACCTTTATCAAGCTTCAAAATCTACAGTGGAGGACAACTGCTGGCATTGCCCTGGGTATGAAAAATGGGGAAAATGGACTATTGATGGGAAAGCAGTCATCTCCATAAGTTGCTCCACTGTTAAACATTCATTACTTAAAAAGAAAAATGCCTCTACTTGACTTCAGATTATTGCTTTGGATCAAGCAAATGCTAAAATCAGTTTCAGAAAAGTGCTTTGCCCAATGCTTGACTTCTTCTTTCCTATGGGAACTGTGGTTAGCAGCTTTGAGTCATTCAGTGGAAAAATGGGCCATAGAATGATTTGAGTTTGAAGGAAAAATGTCACACATATTGCCTCTGTGGTTTTCCTTCATTTGTGGAGTTTAGACAATCTCTCCTAGCACTCAGGAGGGCCAGGGGATCATAACACAAGCTTCCACCTCCCATGGAGATCCCTCACTGTGGTGCCTATGGTCCTAATATCCCTATGTACCTAGAGGAGCCCTCCTCCCAGCAGGGCTCTCCATCTCCAGGCTTCTACCAATTCTGTACTTCCCTTGAGACTGCAAGCAGTGTTTTGCAATAGCTGGATCAGCACCAAATTCAGCCTATGTCCAGCAGAATCCCTTTGACCCATTGCTGTGTGATTCAGCAAATATCCAGTCTCCCAGGAGTGATAAGACTCGGTAAAACACTTCCCATCTGCAAATCCCAATCCTGTTAAATTAGGGCCAGGTTTTGTGTCTTTGGTTTCTTTTTCCATGCTTTGGAAAGGAAAGAACTTTGTCAGCAGGTTGGTGCGCTCTGCCCACGGTCAGGCAATGCAACAACCCCAAACTTGAAACACAGGACAATCCAACCCCCAGTCAAGTCCATGACCCATGGGCTCAAAAGTGAGAGGAAATTACAAGTGCTACCTTTGCAGTTAATCCATCATAATGGATAACTTTTCTCCCTTCCTCTCTCTGTCCTTTGCACGCAGAATTTTTTTTTAAAGGATTCAATTGAAATGTTGCCTGTCTGTTCCAGAAGGGAATCCGCTGAAAAAGAGATCACGTTGTGTAAGGCAGCATGAAATGCAGTAGGTGCAGGAGGCTGTCTTGTCCTTTCTCTGTGATAAGCACTACACTGAAGTCTACTGTCATTTGTCTGTAATGTGAATATCTTTCTGTAATGGAATAAGAGTGTTTGCAAAAATGGCTACTGAAGTGCCCAGCCAGTTCACTTACTGCAGGAGAGTGACAGGATAAGAGAAGTGGCAGAAACAAAGATAGGAAAAGAGATTTTTGCACTAACAAGTGTGAACCGATAAGCTTGACCTGTATGGGAAATGTAGAGAATCCTTAGTGCACTTGTCAGGCCAAAATTAGCTGTGACAATTTGTTTTCAGCAGCACTGATCTCTGAGAGCCCTTTACTTATTTTCTCATTTGTGGAAGAAAACTGCTGGCTCACTGCACTCCACTTAAGAAATTCTTAGCAAGCTAATTCACTTAGGCATAAATAACTTGCCTGGGTGTTGAAGCCTGGGGTAGGAATCAAGAGTATCTATAGAGGTGGATGGGGAGGTGTTGTGTGGAGGTTTTATTGGCCACATGGATAAGTTATGTGTGTCATCAAAACTGAGTGCCTAATCACCTCCGACATGTCATCACAACTGCAACATGCTCAGCAAGGCAAAAAGGGAGGGAAGAAAATACATATTTCTTTCTCAAGTATGTGCAGCTAGGAAACAGCCATCTCATTTTTCATCTTCCTTCGGGATAGGTGTTGAGGCCATGTCTCTGCCAGGGAATGGGGGCTGT
The DNA here is from genome assembly GCF_024509145.1 of Vidua macroura. Classification (NCBI taxonomy): domain Eukaryota; kingdom Metazoa; phylum Chordata; class Aves; order Passeriformes; family Viduidae; genus Vidua; species Vidua macroura. The sequence continues at coordinate 9,106,202 of NC_071578.1, read as the reverse complement.
GTGCTTCACACAGGAATGAAGTGTGGTGTTTTAAAGAAGAGATCTTGAAGTGCTGTTTAGCAAGGCTTTTTACTCTGATTAGAATATGGGAATAGAGAAGTTGTCTGTACCTGATTCATTTTGGACAATTTGGAAAAATTGGAAGCCAAGGAGGCAAAGTCTGTAGTAAACAAGAGACTGCCAAGTTTCCAGTTTTGTCTATTTGTTTAACTAATTCTTCCTTGTGGGAACAAGGGAAGGAAAGATAAGTTATGCTGGCTACCCAGAATGATAGTCTGGGTATCAGTATGGAAAGAAAGAGAAATGTCAGTGCTTAGGTGAGGCAGAAGGGGCTGTGGTAGCTTCACTGCAATGTCTTCTCCAGCTCTTGTCTCAGAAAATGTTCTTCAGTTGTAAATTGGTGGAGGGTAATGAAAGGGCAAATGAAAGTGGTCTTTGAGCAGATGAAAGAATGGAGACTCAGAAAGATTATACCCATAGAGGAGGGGAACATAAAAGAAGGACTAGAGGTGGTATCTGCAAAGACACCACAGGGAAATGAGCCTTTTGGCTGCTGAGAATCCAGCAAAGAAGGAGGCTGGGAGCAAGAGGGGAGTAAATCAGACACCCTGTGTTGAATCAGTGCAGGAGGGAGTGGAGGGAGCAGGCTGGTCAGGGGTGAACATGAGGATCAGCAGGGCAGTGATTGCATTAGGCACACACAAAGGAGCAGAGAGGAGGCAGCTCGTATTAGGTTATCACAATTTAGATTCTACTGGGGGTAAGGAAATGTGATTCAAGGGATTGGTTGTTAAATTAGGATTTCCTCACATAATTTTATCAGATCTCACATCATCAAGTCAAATCTCGTTCTGTTCAAGTAGATCTTAAGAAACTGTCAAAACATAAATTGCACCTAACGTGGAAATAGGAGCAAACAGAGTCGTCCAAGGATGGAAAGGAACTTTTTGAGCTAAGCTATGGTTTTTCTTGTGTTTCAAAGGCTTCTCAGGAGAAGCATTTTCCCTCCAAAGAATTTTCCCAGCCAGATTTTTGTCTCATTTTTGGCTGTTTGCATTTGTATTCCTTGTACCTTCCTTGTATTCTTCTTCCTTTTATTTCCCCCAGTCTCAAGTTCTCACTTGTAAGAGCAGGAGGTGATACAAAGATATCTGTATCTGCAGCAAGAAGCAGTGTGCCATTAGGGCCTTGGAAGGAGGTTGGCCATGTGGGAGATCTCTTCCACGTCACCATTCTCCCCCATCTGTGGAACTAGCAGGCTATGACTACAGGACTTTGCTGAATAGGGTCTTGGAAAAATCTAGCTGTAAACTCACAAAGCCTGGCTTTGTGTCCAGAAATGGTGTTTCCACACAGTAGATCCGATTTCCATAGCTTTACACTCTTCGAAATACCAGCCAAGACAAGTCCATGTAACCATGTTAAATTCCTTTCTTTTCTCTTTCTTAAATCAACCAATTTGTGTAAACCTCTGAAGAGACAAACTGACACCACTTTGACCAGAGAGTCAATGTTGATTTTTATTAATTACTTAAAACTTTTTTTCTTTCTTTTTTTTTTTAAATAAGGCCAGGTCTGTGCTGCAGATTTCTATCAGCACAGCTGTTCTGGTCAGACTGACACCTCTCAGTGAGCAAACACTACACATGTAGATGCAATTATACCTCAAAATGGTGCTTGTTTTGCTTGCGGGGATGATTTTACTGTACCGCTACAAAGAGCAGATTTGCCAGTGTAAGTTTACACCGCCCCAGGAATGCTTTGTCTGTTTACTGTGCTGGTATTCCTTTATCAGTAAGGCATTTGCAGTGTAGACATGGTCTTATTTGGAGGGCTGGTTTTAATCCTGACACATGCTAAAGTGATTACACTGCTGATTGAGGACTCAATAGAAGGACTCCAACTGATTTGCTCTGGATCAGGGCCTGAAAGGAGAGGAATTATCTTGTGGTTTGAACACAGGGGTAGGAGCTCTTCATGCACACCCTGGGTTTGATATTGACTTCATTTGTCTCTGCCTCTAAAATTGGGGGTGTTACGGAATTTGTCTTACAGGACTTTTGTGAGACTTAGTTGTTTCATGTTCCTGTTCCAGGACACAAGTAAAATTCATATCCCCAAATGGATAGCCATAACATTTAAAATTAAAAAAAATAAAAGGATAAATATAACAGCCTAGCTACTTCTGCAGCTGTTCCAATGGCACCAAGTGCTATTGCAGCAAAGGCCTTGGTTCTGGGCCAACCTGTGTGACTGCTTTGAAGAGGCTCCCCTGCCTTTATGAAGTGTGTATCACAGTTTGGGATACATTGCACCACCACATTTCCCATGGGTGTTTCCTGGTAGCCCAAATGCTCTTTCTCTTTTATATTTACAGTATCCATGGTTTAGGATTCTGTTTAAGAGTCTTAGAGCTCTTGGATGGCCAAGTCAAACAAGGAGCAGCTAGAGCATGGGGACCTGTGTGCTAGTGTAGTTTTGGTTTGTGGTCCTGAAATGGGTGCTGCTCCTTCTACAGGGCTTAAAAGCCAGTAGCTGAGAGGGAGCAGATGCAGGAGGGCTAGGGACTGTAGCACCAATGTGCTTTCACTGCTCTTCATGCCAGACCTAGAAGCAATATTAAAAAGGACACATCTGTTGGATGCCATGTCCTGTGGTAGTCTGGCATGTACAAGGTTGGTGGAGACACATCCCTCCTTCAGATTGTCAGCTTCATTTCTTCATCAGCCTTTTGCAGAGGCAGTGCCAGCATGTTGAAGCTGAAGGGCTTTTTCCATTCTCTTTGTATCATCACACATTGGGCTGTAGACTAAGCAGGTTCCAGTTGGGACATACAATCCCTGAACATGTGAGCTCACACCAAGGAGCAAATCCCTACAGGAAGCAAAATTAGCAGGAAATAGCTATTACTCATCATGTTCCTTTTACAAATGGTGAATCCTTTCAAAAAGCCACATCTGGGAAATGGAAAACTAGTGTTTGGAGCAGAAATCTTTATGTCTAGGAAAAGACAAGTTTCCTCTTTTTTATGGTTTAAGACAGAATTTTTGGATTGTTCTTCACTCTGTAATCTGTAGCTTGCTTAGTCTGTGGCTGTTTTTACATATATTTTCTCGACTGTCATCTATCGGCACAGAGACAATGTCAAAGGAACAGATTTCTGTGACAAATTAGTGCATAGAGGTAAGAGATGGTGTGTGGTTGTGTCTTGTGCCAGAATGATTAATTCCAGAAAGACCTCTTAAATTCCAGTGAATGTTTCAGAAATCAGAGTATTTTGATACTGGACAGCTTGATTTAAGGCTACTAAAATTATTCAATTATGCTTCTACCTCATCTGAAGTACTACTTGACACTGTTGTAGGCTGCAGGGGGGAAAAAAAGGGTATGTAAAAATTATTCTTCTTGCACACTGCGAGAAGAAAACAAGGCTGTGTTTGGTGTATCCTTGTCAGGGCCTGGTAAAACTGATCACAGTTAAAGTAAGCAAAAATGAGCCTGTCATGTGCAGCAAAAAAAAAAAAGGATAGGTCTCCCTGGTTGTAACCCACAGTCTGAGGAATGAAAATCAAGAGCACTGTAGAACATCTTTTTTTAAACCAAATCTTTCTGAAAGCTAAGAGCACTAAACCATTGCATGGGCTTGCATGTTCTACAGAAGAATTTCTGCACTTTGTTCAGGCTTACTGACAACACTTTGGTTTGCTTGATAACCAGTTGCAAAACTGAGGCATAGTGTAAGTAAAGGGCTGTATTGATGGTCAAGAAAGCAGTCAGAATCACAATTAAAAAACAATATCCAGGCTACAGAATGACACTTCTGAACCTAGTCCTACAATTCATCTTGGAAAGATTGTCTTGGACAACCCCCATTTAATCTGTCAGTATTTTCTTGTTGCTGTTACCCCAGTTTTTCTGAAACTCCAGTCTTCATAGGACAGTAGCTTGTGAAGAAATACAGGGAAGAGAAATAAGTGAAAAATATCACTACATATGTGGTTTTTCATTTTCTACTGCAGAGAAATTTAGGAGATTTAGTCTTTTGTTTCATTACTATAACTTCCACTGTCAGTACTGCCAATGGACATGTTGGACACAGGTTTCTATCCATGGTGTGGCTTTCTTTTGTGAAGTTCAACTGGCCATGGGACTGTATTGTAAAGGAAGCACACTTAAGTCAGTGGCTGTTTTAGCTTGAATTAGTTTGAAAAATCTGAGGTGTAGTCAGAAACCATTGACACCAGCACAGCTCTTTAGGAAGGAATGGCTGCTTAGGGAACTACTTTTAAGTATTCTTGTTCCTGCTAGGTGATGGCCAGCTTTGAAAGGCAGCCTGGCAGGTTGTATGAAACAGGACTAAGAAAGGCATATAGGGATTCTAATGTCATTTAAATTTTCAGAGAGGAAGAACCAGGATAAGTTTAAGGTCAACTGTTTTTATAAATATAGTTTATAATTTGAGCTTTCTTCTCTAGTATTTGCAAAACAAACATTTTGTGAGCGGGGGTGGTGCACAAGTAGCTAGCGGTGGTTCTACAATCTACTTTTTATTTTCTTTACACAGCTCTGGATTAGAAGCTTTGGGTTCTTCTAGGAGCAAAAAACAAGTTTTAAAAAGATAGTTAAATATAATGAGAAATATAAAGGGCTCCGATGGCGGAAAGAGAGGAGATGGTAGGCGGAAAGAACCCCCAGGGAATGTTAAGTGCACATGTAAGAATAGGACATATGATCCTTCTTTATTATTGTCCATTTAAAATTACAATGTGTTCCACTTAAACTAGACATGCTAATAATATAAGAAGAGTCATTTATAGTGGACAAATTCCAAAGACCAAAGCTGTGTCCTCATTTAAATTCTGCTCTTTTGTTAGGGCACCCTACTGACATAATTCTCTATTGTTTCGGCCATTATCGCTTGCTTAATGCAGGACATAGTGTCGGGAAATTCCTGTCTGGCACTTACAAGGTGTTTCTAAAAGGGGGAACAAAAGAGTCAAGAGCACACAGGGAGCAGGAAGAAGCTGCGAGGGGAAGTGGCAGCAGAGGGAGGAATTCGAGATAGAAGCAGGGGCTGGGGGAGCCAGGCAGACCAAGGGAAGAGGAGCAAGAGCTGGGGGCAGGCAGAACCTCTCTGCACTCCCTCTGCAGTCCCAGGTAAATCTCGCAGGAGACCTAGCAGGCAGCTGAAGGATGGTGAAAATGCAACATTTCTGAGTATGGAGAGGAGATCCCCTCGGCTGGGAGGGCACAGGACAGGGCAGGAGGATCTGCTGGGGAAGAGAGGCTGTGCCACTGGGAAGGAAACTAGGGTTGGAAGGCTGGCTTCAGGAGAGTTTGATGGAGGTTCGATGGTGAGGATTTGTGGTGGTTAGTGAATGGGGAAAGAGTTGGTGTCAAGGCCGTCTACTTCTCCTGATACTCCGGATATGAGGAGCAAGATATCCTAGCTTGCACTAGCCTGGACATAAGAAGATTGCTCTGCACTGTCATTTGTTAATAACAATGTTGTTTTCTGTCATATAATTAGAAAATACATCTTGCTTTGCCTCCAAGCACTGTCACCTTATTGCATTTGCACATTTTTCATAATATTTCAAGCGAACGGACCAGATAACATTAATGAATATATTAGATAGGCAGGCACTTTTAAGGAAAAATAATAAACATACTTGTATATTAAAAAGTTAATTCAGTCTGGAGCCAAACAGGTAATTTTCCCTTCAGCATTTTTTCACTCAGCTAAGACAGGTTGGACTAGGAGTGCAGTCACCCTGTCTACGCTCTTGGCTTGGCTTGCATACCAGGGGCGAATTTTCTTCAGAGACAGACAGCAAGATGATCTGATTGGCCTCGGTCCAGGGCATGCTCACAAAGGGCCCTTTGATGGAGGGCTCCTTGGTGAGCCCTGTACCAAAAGCTGCCTGCCACCCTCCTTTCAAAGATACCCATTTACAGTAAATCAGGGAGGGGGAGAAGGGAAATAAATAAAGAGACGTCAAATAGGGGGGTTGCCACAGGAATAATTACGTTACTGGGCTTGGAGGGGGTAGGGAAGAGGAGGGGGGAGTTATTAAGTAAACTGCTGGATGTCAAAGTAGCTGTTTGGCAACAATGCAAGAACATAAGGCATTTGCAATTAAGCTCATTAAAGCTTCATCATTTTGCTTATCAATCTTTTCTGAAAAGGGTGGGGTGAAGCACCATATATTAAAACATGGCTGCTTTTATAGATAAGGAGTGATCACTGCCTGTTTGACTCTCTGAGCTGCCCTGTAGTACCCATCCCGTGATGGCATACATGATTAGCTGATTTAACTCCCTCTTGTACACAGGCAGGTCACTTATAGAAGTTGGTTATTGTGTTCCTGCACTCCACTGCTGCAACACCCAGTCCAGGCAACTGCTCCTCCTTCCTGTTATCTTGTTTGGTATCCAGATGTGGTCTCCTCCCTATCTGTCAATTTTGATCCCATTTGTTCTCAAAACAGTGTTTTTTGGAAGAGTATTTACTGAAGCCCCCACACCATGGAATAAGGGGAAGGTGAACTGGATTATCAGAGCCATTGCTTCCTCAGTCAGTGGGGGATGTCCTCTCACTGGAGTCCATACTATTCCATGCCAATCAGAGGCTTTGAGTGTCAGTGGAAGTAACAGCAACTTGAAGATGCATTAGTGGATAGACCTGACCTGAGTCATTCCAGATCTCTTGGAGACCTCAGCCTGCCTGAGCAGACTTTTAACAAGGCCTCTTCTGGCTGAGGAGCAGTGGAGTGTGTGAGGTGACTGGCAAAGCCATGAGAGCAACAGTCTTGGTGTGAAAGCCTTGCAGTAAGAACAGCAGCAACACTGCTTTCTGCTTTGGAGCTGCTGTACAAGGAGTGAGATCTGGGAAGAAATCAGGTCTGTCTTCTCTGGTAATGTACAAATCAGTATGTGCCACTACAGATTATTGCAGATAGTAGGTGTGTAAGGACAGCATTTCAGATACAGATACCTCTCATGATCCAAGAGCTTCAGAGCACCATAGATGTGAGCTAAGCCCTGCACCATCCCTTTGTGGGAGGTGAGCCTTACTTTCACTTTCCAGATGGAAAAAATGTTCTGGCACAGAGGTAACCACAAGAGGCACACTGGGTGTCTGGGGCAGGTCTGAACCCCGAAGTCCTGGTTCTCACAAGTCCAGTTTCTTCAGTATGGCCTTGACCATGGAGCTATGATATTTCCTCTGTGTTTAGGTTGACAGCAACTATACTGAGCTTCAGAATTTTCTTTCAAAAATGATCAATTTTTTCTTGCTTCATTTGTTTCTGGTAGCAACTCTTTTCCATTTGTGATACTTAGTGATGGAGAGATGGGACCTTGTTTAGAAGTGGCTCTTTCTGTAATAAGTTTCTTTGATTACTTTTTGCATTGTCTGCACAATATATTGTCTATATAGTGTTAAAACTCCCTTTGACTTTGCAAGAAGGGAAAGGAAGCAAAAAAAAAAAAAAAAAAAAAGCTGGGGGAAATACTGATATGAAGAAGGGTATGGAAGGAGTAGCACCACTAATACAAACATGTAGGTCATATTGCCATGTGGAAATGGAAGCCAGCTTGAACTTTAATTCTTAGTTTGATCAAGGTAGTGTAAAACCAAACCCCAGAAGATTTCCAATGGAGAAACTGGATTTATATTTTACATATGAGCTGTAGTTGAAGCCAAATGTTCATTCCACTCAAATTGTGTAGGTGGATTACTTTACTTCCAGCCTTGAAGTATCATGTTTTTAGCTGCTAATAAACTTAATAAAATCCATTTCTTATTTCCCCTGGTGTACTGTGTTCATGAGCCTTGATGTGCCATAAGAGCAATGCTGTCCAGAAAATTCATTTATCAAGAAACAGACAAATGATGTGTATGAATAAGTCAACAAGAAAAAGAATATACGTACCACTTTTTCAGTGGCATTGTTCTTACCAGAATTCCCAGTTTCCTTTTTTCTTCTGACTTACAACTGGACCAAAGAGTTGAGAAAACTTAATAAATTGTCACATCATCAATCTAACAGAAAACTAAGATATGTACAGGTTGTTTTTTGGCATTTTTTAAATTGTTCCTTTCCCAATTAAAAATATCTTTCTGTACCAACAAGCTTCCAGCTTTGGCTTAGCTCCCAGAATCAGACCTGCCATTTCACACAATGTGTGATCAGTCTAAGGGTTCATTGCCACTGGAATTCACTCAAGCCAAGAATTTACAAAACTGAATGAGGGATTAGACATTTATGTAGATGACAAAAATATCTAGCATTATTTTATCTAATACAAAGAAATCACTGAGAAGGAGATAAAACCTCACTTTTGAAAGGTGTTAGAGAGTGTTTAATACTTAGAATTGGGATGAGACTTCCTTGGGCACTTCCTTCCAGGAGGAGGTAGACTGTGACATGGTATCCTTGAACTTTATATTGACATGTTCAGTCTTGGATACTGAGTTAGAAGAGTTGTAACTGGTTATACACAGCAATAACTATCTTACTACTCTGTGCACATTTTCTAATTAGCACACAGTTAGCTAAATGAGATAATCCAAAGAGACCCCTTTAGCCCACAGTTTTAAATTCAATCACTGGCCAACAAGAGGTGCCAAGTGAATTAAGACATCAGTGAGGGTGAGCAATGTAGTGAGTTAAATGTTGTCTCCAACAGTCAGAAGTGCAGAGTTGAATGGAAGTTTCATTGCAGGCAAAGCCACTTCTTTCAGCCTCTTCATGTCCCCCATATGCAATGAAATGTCACCCCTTTCTTTCAAAATGTGGCTGTGGCACATTGCTGGAGCACAATGAATTCATCGCTTCCCTTAATAGATTTATTGGGGAGGGTTGGGAAAGGAAATTATCTTTACAAATATTTAGGGTGAACAAAAGAGTAAAAAGAGTGGGAAACAAACTGCTTTATGGTAACAAGGAGTGGGAACCAGACAAGGAAGGAAAAGAGAGGGGGTAGAGGCCTCAGGTACAGGGGAAGAAGTAAGATCTTAGGTAGAAACAGAAGGGTAAGGCTGGGTTGAACATATAAACAAAGGGTTTAAGAGAAAAAGCAATATGACTTTTGAAGCTTTTAATGCACATCTGACCCAAATCATCTGTCCTTTCAGAGTCAGCCCATCACCTCCCTTGTTTAGACTTTATTTTTCCTTGGAGATCTGTAATCCTTGCTCTATAGAGCTCCTGACTTTGTGGACATGTGTTGTGTTAGTAAATGCTGCTATTGAAGTCAGCAGACTTGTTAAAACTTGTGCTTTTGCTGCAGCAATGGAGTTGTGGTGAGCAGGGAGTGCAAGCCCGGTCATTCCTCCTGGTGTGTGTGCAGCCTGGGAGCGGTTCAGGGAGAGGGGGGAGGGCCAGGCAGCTTGACAGCAGCTTTCCCACCTCTCTGCTGGCCATAGCAGAGGGTTTCTCATGGAATTTCTATGTAGGGGGAGTAGGGGTTATCAAGAGCATGGAGTTTTTCTTTCCAGCAAACAAAAATTGCCGCTGGAAACTCTTTCCAGAACTCAATACAACCCGAGGCAATATTTCTTCTGCAGAAACCACAAATAAATCCATGCATGTATTTAGGAAAGGACTCCAGACTCATCTGGGCAGATCACAGGGAACTGCAGGGTTGCAGGGAGTACTAAAGCCACTGTTGGTGGCACTGGGCTCTGTTGACTTTGGTCAATCATTGAGGGCCAGAGTCCTGACTTCCTCAGGGGGCCTCTTTCTATCCACTTCAATAGAAAAGGTAGAGGAAGAAGCAAGATGGAAGTTGACCATGTTACATTTAGAGTTTATCAGTTCTTTTCTGTAAATGTTTTCACAGAGAAAATTAAGTTTCTTTTAAAGATTAAGTCCACCAGCATAGAATGAATGCACATAAAGTGATGGACCCTACCAACGTATTTGCAGAAGACAAGCATTTACCAATCTTTTTCTGGTATAGGGTTTTTGTTTCACACTGAAAAAAAATAATAATAATTTTAAAAGTTTGTTGGCTTTTAAAAGATATTGCTTTTTTCCATTTCCCTTATTCCCACTCTCCACTGTACCCCTGAGAGATATTATGTATTCCTTGGAAAAATATTTCATTTGGGAGGGGAAAAACCACATTCAGGTTCTTGCACATAATTTTCATGAATTTTATGTAGATGTTATGTGGACCAGAAAAAGTCAAGGTGCCATCACTCTGTGTTCTAGTTAGTGTGTGCATGAAAAAGAAAAAGAGAAAATGGAACCTGCTCTTCAATACTAAAATCCATCATTGTTGGAGAATCTAACACAGAGATTTTAAATTGAGGTTTTTTTGCTCAATTTCTTTGTCCATGAAGAAACTGCTGGCCTGAAGTTGTGTAACTCTCTGATAAAGTAGTTGAGGGGGTCTTCATTCTCCTGGAAAATAAAAGACTAGAAAATTGCAGTGCAAAGCTCATGTTTGCTGAAGTGATCGACCTTAAATGGTGTGTGGGTTATCTCAGAGTATAATCAGCATAGCTGATTTGAACAGAGCTGTCTTTAAAATAAAGATCTGCTGGTTAAGATTTGTTTTCATTTAGGTCTTACTTTCAGCAATAGGATTAGCCTAAGGTCTATATATCTACAGGCTCTTGTATAAACAAGCAGCTTAAACAAAACTACCATTATTATACTGATTTAGGGAGAGAGAAAAGCCTTGTTTGGTTTATTGAGTTAAGATCATATGTGTGACAAATAAAGCCTTCCTTTAAATGTAAGTTTTGTCCCATTCAATATAGTAAGTTTCTTGAGAAAAAAAGAAGGCAAACATTATTCTTAATGCCAGTTCAATTTGTCACCTCCAGGTTTTAATCCCATAGGCTGGTGAAATACGTGCTATTTCATCCAGTTGAGCAACAAGGCAGCAGATATCACCATATTTATCACCATCGGGGTGATATAATCAATTTATTTCTTCCTGTAAGAACTGCCCTTACACTTCCTTTTTCTACCTTTTTACTCAATAGCTTTATTAAACTCTTTTTAGTGCTGATTTATTGCAACCATGGATAATGTTGTGTTCAGTGGTGCCTCCCCCACAAAGAACTTCAATTGCTGTTGTCATTCCTTTGTCTTTTTTGTTTTATTCAGCACATCAGGTTTTATTTACTGTCTTAAAGTGTCTCATAAATAAAATGTGAAAGTTCTGAGCTCAGTTAGCAACTTGAGATCTAATGAGGGGTGGCTGATCATTTGTGGTATGGATGCCATAGTTCTTATTTCATACAACAGCAAGCAGAGTATGCATGTTTCTGAGTCCCCATCACAGGAGGTGCTGCGAGCTTAAAATTGGTTTGTGACCAACGAAGGACTGAAAAGCATGGTGGGAAAGTGCCATTGAACAAACCCAATCTGAAAATGTTTGGGTTTGTTTTGTTTTTGGTTTTGTTTTTGGTTTTGGTTTTTTTTGTTTTTTTGTTTTGTTTTGTTTTTAATATCTATGCAATTCAGATGCTGAATTTGAAAAAGATCAGGGAACTGTTTCAAATTGCCACAAAACCAGTTAGGTTAAACTATTGTTAAAAGAATGTGAATGAGTCAATTTCCTTTTTAGTCCAGTCATGCCAGGTCAGGTCTTAAGGCCCACAGAGCTGCATCTTTGCAGACTTCCTCTAAGTGAAGTTGGTGGTGGACACATGAATCCAAGTGCACAAGTTGGCACAGCAGTTCAGGAGGACCTCTGGATAAAAGCAAGCATACCAGCAATGATCATATTGCCTGCTCTCATAAGTGCCTTTGAAAATACTTGAAATTTTCATGGATGATACTTAAAATATTATGCTAGCAAGATAGAAATGGATTAAACTGTCAACAACCAACCCTGGATCACTGGTTAGAAATATTGCATTTGCTTGTTGTGGTCTGTTTGCTGCTGGTGGTTGCAGCTGAAGAGATGAGTGGACTTGCTGGTGTCATCTCGCTGAAAGTAAATTTCACCTTCACCACAGAACTCGATTGTAGGTTGTGAATATTATTTAGATGGAAATTATTTCCTCATAAGAAGTCCACAGAAGCATTGGGATTTTTTCCAGGCTGACTTCTTAATATTTATTTTGTATTGTTCTCCCTTTTATCCTTAATTTGGGGCTAAATTAGATCTGTCAGTGTCCCTTTAAATTTATTCCTCGCTGACTAATTTGTTTTAGCTAACTTGTTTCAGGACAAGTGTAGAATAGTTACTGCACAAAAGAGAAAATTCAGATCAATCTCAGTCTGCTGAGAAAATTAATGAATTTGCAAGTTACATCTAGCTTAATTCTGTCATTTAAAGCAAGCGTTGAATTTCCTTTCCCTTGTTACACAGACAGGGGAAGGCAACTCAGTCTCCATTGGACTAATTCACTTGCCTTGTGCTCTGTGTTGAGGCCATTAAAGGACTGCACTTAGAAAACAGCTGCTTTGTGTGTGTGTGCCAGTATCTCATTTTCCACATATGTAACAGATCAAAACATTTAGATTGGGTTGATCCAGTCTATCATGACGGAGAGATTTTGAAGCAACACGAGTAAATAAGAGCCTGGCTTGGCTGGAGGATGCCTTTGCCCTGATCCTGAGGAGCTATTGGTGGGCACCACCCCAATTAAAGCAGGCTGGGCCATACAAGCTTTGCGCAGATTCTTTGCCAGAGCCAATTAGCTTCAGAACATTTGGTAGAAAGGAACAAATCACTGAAAACTCAGCCCTGTACAATGTTATCATTTATGTTCAGTGTTAGTCTAGTGCTCAGGAGTGTTTCTTTTTGTTACACCTCTGCAGACCTGCTGGAAAGAAAAACGTTTCCTGCTTCTTGTTTGGCCTATGTATTCTAGAGCCACATTGTTCAGTGTTATCATCTTAAGAAGCAGTTAAGATTAAAGTGAGATAGCACACATTTGAGTTTGGAAAAGCAGCCAGAGAAGCTGTACAACTTTTATGGTCTTCATCCAAAGTGCATTTAAGTGTGGGACTGTTTTTCAGAAAATTGAATTAAAATGTAATTTTTCAACTGTTCTGTATTTCCATTTATACTCTTCATCCTCTAAATCTGTGCCATGGTATGGCTGTCTACTGTTGGCCAGGGTTTCTGGGCCAGCTCTCAAGAATATGGAAATCAGAGAACTAAAAAGAGGAAGAGGATGCTTTGGCAAGCTTACTTTTATTGGTTACGGATAGTTGGCTATCACTGTGGTACCCCTTGGGATTATCACCTGCCAAAATCCAGAACTCTGTTTCAGAGGGGATTATTTCAAGGAGCAGAAGCAATTGCAGAGTAATGTAGCAGGCAGTGCTGTGAAGAGTGATGCAATTTTTTGGAAGTTCTGCCTTGCTGTGGCTGTATGCCTAGGAATTACTGTACTTATTCATGTACAAGTGAAAAAAACTAGGTACTTAGGGAAAAATGCTGTTATTTGATTACTAGTATGGACAATTGTTACTATGCTTAAAAATAAGACCATCAGATTAGTTTGTGGAGAGGGGAGAGGGATTTGCATGCAGTGCAATGAGCAGGGAAAGAAGAGACAAGTAAAAAAGAAAGTCAGATTTTTAGCCTACATTTGATTGATGTCTGCTTAAAATAATATTTTTTTTTCCTGTGATTGCTAAGCGTTACCAGTTTTATTAAAAAATTTAAATGGGTAGTATAATTGCACAGCAGACCCAAATTGTGAAGCTGTTTCATGCTCTGTGGGTGTCATTCTAGAAAGTTCCTGGTGGACAGGCAGCCAGGGTGACTCTGTGGCTTGAATAAGAGGGCTGAGGACAGGCACGACTCAGCTGTGCCAGCTGTGTGTAGAGCTGGCTGCAGTGAGGCCAGGGGGGCCTCAGTCAAGAAGCTGAGCAGTGAAGAAAAAAGCAAGTAGGCTGGATAATGCTGTGAAGCTGATAATTAATATTTCTGAAGATTTTAGGAAATGAGAGGTTGGGAATCCTTTGGTGTCTCTGTAGTTGTCTTCTTCTGTATTGGTCAGATGCTTAATGTGGGCAAGAACTTAATGAAATTCTGCATTGCTGTGCTCATAAACAGCAATTTTTCCTTCTACAGCCCCTCTTCCTATGAGTTTCTTAAGATTGGCTAATGAGATTCACTTTTATCTCAGGATCTTTAACGACTCCCAAAAGATGAGGAGCTTAGTTTTAAATCTCATCAGCAAAGCAGAGCAGCTTCTAGCAGCAGAGTGCTTCCTGACCACATCCTGGAGCTTGCTGCAAAACTGGCTCAGAAAGAAAAAGGATGCCAGCCCTAGTTCCAACACTGTTGCTTTTGGCAGGTCCTGGATGTTCAGTCTCTGCCTTCCACTCATGGAGCTTCCAGCATTGCATTGCTGTGTCCTAGTGCCAGGTCAGGAATTGGCACACATGCTAAGGTTTGAACTCCATTGTCATGTTTTTGACTCCTACACACAAAATAAAGGTGTAGGAGTTTAGATACTATGTTTGAAATAGCTGCTTGAAAAAATACAAGAATCGTATTGCCTCTGCTCATTGCAAAAGCTGCATCAACATGTCACAGTGATTGACTGAGTCTTCAGAAAGTTAGTGAATAAAACCAGTCCCATGGCACAAGGAACCTCAAAGATGACCCAGGGCCCAGAAACTGCAGACTTTTTTTACTCCATTTTGCTAGCAAGGTGCCAGACAATGGCACATGGTCACCTCTGATGGTACATTGCCAGAAGAGTTCTAAGGCTCCAGGTGCATCCCTGGTGGGTTCAAATTACTTTCAATGAATTCTGAATCCTAAATTTTCAAATATGAATAGTGCTTTTGATGACACAATTTTGGGTACTGAAATTGACCTTATTAAAGAGAAGTTATGTTTTAAAAGGACAGATATTCATCTGATAATGAAAATTAGGCCTTTTTCACAGGGCTGAGCCCTCAGAAACTCTGGCTCTCCACCTCACTTACTATTCTTGAAAATATGTCCTAATTCCCAAGCAGATCTTTTATTTGATGCATATATGCTTTACATATGACTCTGTAGAAAGGGGTATTTTAAAACAAAGTAATTTGCCATATTTAAAAAGGAAAAGGAATGGAAGGGAGAAGGGAAGAGCAGTACTCAGAAGCAATCAAATAACCTCAAATTTGAGGTCATATTCTAAATGAAAAGTATAAATTTTTTTCCCCAAAAAGCTCATGAGTCCTTTTGGGACAGGAAGACTTAAACAGAATTTGGAAACTTCAGTAGAAATTGCTTCCTCAATCCTTAGAAATATTGAAGTTCCTGGAAGCCCTACTTTTGAATTCAAAAGTTGAGACTAAATGCATTTGTCCATAGAGGAGAGGAACTGAGAGCTGTGAAATGAACTTCATCCCTTCCTCTCTGCTGATAACAAGCAGTATCAAAATGACCTTTGAAAATCTAATTTTTTGAAAAAACCGTGGTGACCAACTAGTCAGGGTGAGGCTGTCTATCTTCAGGGTGAGAGTATGTTCAGAATATATCCATTCTAGCACTCACATGCCCTTTCCTATGGGTTGGGATCCAAACGTGACCCCTTTCTTTATCAAGTTCAATAAGCAGGATTTTCCTTCTTTTAGAAATGATGGATAAACCAAGTATCCCAAGATGAGGTAATGCTTAGTGAGTTTTCCCTTGTTGATTCCTGAGAATCTCATCCAAATGGAAGAAAAAACTATTTCCCTTGCTTCCAGTGAGGTTCTTAAGAGCCCCTAAAGCCCAAAAGGAGCAAAATGAGCATCCATTATTGAGAGCCAGTAGGCTTTCTGTTCACTTCTCAGGGTTGCTTGAAGTCCTTTCCTGGTTGTGGATGGTGAAAGACACCTCAGAGCATGGTCACACCTTCTTTTCCTCTCAAAAGTGTCTGTGTCCCCCCCATCTGCTTGCTACCCCCTCCTCAGACAGGACAGGTTGGTCTGACCTCCCTCACTTTGCTCATGAGATCAGTTCTGCCTAGGGCCAGGACAGATTTTGTTCATCTTTCCCATGCTAACAGCATGGCTTAGTTCTGCCTTCGTGCCCAAGCCTTCCTTCACTTCCCTACGAGTCAAAGGCTACAACTCTGTCTCAAGCATTGGTCTCTGCCCCAGGTTGTGCCCACCTCCACTGGTGGGGAGCCAGCCTGGCAGGTGCCCAAGCCCCTCCTCGCTTCCCAGCAAAGCAGTGACCCTCATTAGGAAAGCTGAATGCTCCCAGAGAGTACCACTGGGACAGCTAATCAGTTGTAAGAGCCTATTGATCTGTTACATTTGTTTTCAACGTGCAAAAAGGAGGTTCTTTTGTTCCAGGGCTGGCACCAAGCTCTTGCCACAGTGGGTTCAGCGCGTCTCCAGACACTGCGATCAGGCGCCTCGCAGCTGACTCTGCAGAATATTTGCTTATTACAGAAGGAACTGAAAGAACCTGGAATTCACTAGTGACCAACCTCTTACTTCTTGAACAACTGTTTTCCCCCTTCCTTTTGTTTCTGTTTTAATCACTGCATTACAAACGCGATTTAAGTCCCCCTTGCAGATACCAGCACACAACAGTCAACATTCATCCGGTTAAAATGCCAGCACCGTTTGCTCTGAGTGGTCAGTGCTTGCTGGGCTCAGTTCCTTTTTAAATCAAACTTGGAGTAATTAAATGGCCACAGCAGTAATGCGAATGCAGATTTTTGCATGTCCAATAATCAAAGGGAGGAAAAAGTAGTCTGAAGCTGTTTTGTTTTAATCATATTTGATTTTTATTTTAAATGAAAGCACAAAGGTAATTTTTCTGTTGCTCTACCTGTGACTCCTTAAATCATGGTAAACGTGCATTATGATCTTCTTAAAAGAGTAAGAACATTCCTTGTTAATTAATTTATACAGCTGTCAGTACAGCTTTCTATGTTATTCATACTCTAAGTGTTTGACTGCCATAGATTTTCTAGCAGTTCCTGGCAAAGCTCCAGTGAAAGCCTGGGATTTATTAGGCTGACTTGGTGCAAAGTCTATTGATTGTGGCCTCGAGGGTAATAACTAAATAGAGCTGGAGCAACAAGTCAATAACACCATTGTTGCTACAGACTCCATTCACTTGAGGAGTTAGATTCTTTTACAGTGGCAAAGAGTAATCATGAGCAGATCAGCATGTTCAACAGGCTCTGCACCATGTTAGTGCTGGGGACTGTTTTAAAGCTTTCAGCAGGACTGCGGGAGAAGTGAGGTGGGGTGTAGGGATTAGAAGTCCTGTAAACTCCTTCATTAGGACTAAAAGGTTTAGTCTTTATCATTTTGCAGCAAGGAGTCCCTGTGCCTGTGTTGGTGCAAATGGGTGTTAAAATCCTCTGTCCATCAATCCATCAAAGTACAGTAGAAACCTGATTTAAATTTTGGTGTAATGTGTGCATGTATGTGTGAATGCATGTCCATATGCCCTAGCATGAAATAATATTTTAGCTAGTACAAACTTCACCTCTGTGCATTAGTATTTCTTGGCAATGGCTGGAAAAAGACTCCTATTTTCTTAAATTCAAAACGAGGAAATGCTTTTGTTTATTGCTTCTCTAATCCTCCCATGTGTTTATTTACTTTTAGAATTCTTTACTTTTGCAGAAATATATACAAACCTACTAGGGGAGAGATGTTTATTTCCTGAGAGTTTTATCGTTTATTTGACAGCCTTTGACAACTCATGTTATATTAAGAGCAGATCATTTTGAAAAGTCAAAATTGTGAAGACAGGAGTTTCAAAAACAGAACCGGATGATTTTGCACACATCTTGCATCCCTCTCAGGGAGCTGCAGAAATACTGGGTAATTAGAATTAGTTTCTTCCTAACACCAGTTAGTAGCAGCCTACTCCCTTGAAACATGAAAGATGGTACAGAAAGTAATAATATGAACCACATAACATTATAAAAAGACAGATGTAATTATGCTTTGTAAAACGAACCTAGTGGTCAAGCAGCAAGCTTTTGTGTATTCAGCAGTTCCACAGACTCTTATTCCCTTCACCTATTTCATCTTGGAAGTCAAGTTTTCTTTTATTGTAAGTAATGTTTCTAAGTCCACATTTTCAGAGATAATAGGAAACAGCAAAGCCTTCTTTCTGAGCCTGCATTCATTTTAAAACACCAACATTTCAGACAACAAAATTTCAATAGAGGGATTGATTTTTGAATGTGGTGGTGACTATGACATCTAATGCCAGTTTATTAAAAATTAATCTGTCTTTTTTTTTCTTATTTCTCTTGCTTTATTATAGCTCATACTATTTAAAGTGCAAACAGGGGTGGAACTAGTAAGGAAATCCTGTGGCCAAATATTCAGGAGGGTACTGGACTTCCCTTGGCTACAGGCAGTCCATTGAATGTTGCAGTCAGCATGTGCTGGGGCAGATCTCTGAGCAGAGATGCAAACATGTGGTGAATGTCTCCTTCCTTCCTTTCTTTCTTTCTTTCTTTCTTTCTTTCTTTCTTTCTTTCTTTCTTTCTTTCTTTCTTTCTTTCTTTCTTTCTTTCTTTCTTTCTTTCTTTCTTTCTTTCTTTCTTTCTTTCTTTCTTTCTTTCTTTCTTTCTTTCTTTCTTTCTTTCTTTCTTTCTTTCTTTCTTTCTTTCTTTCTTTCTTTCTTTCTTTCTTTCTTTCTTTCTTTCTTTCTCTTTCTCTCTTTTCTTTCTTTTTCTCTCTCTCTCTCTCTTGCTCTCTTTCTTTCTCTCTCTCTTTTCCATAAGTAAGCAGAGAGCTTGGCAAGTTTGTAGTGCTTGCTCAGAAGCTCATTTAAAACTTTGAGAGGAGTGAACTGAATTTAAACAACTCTCAGGAATCTCTTTACCCCCAAGCCTCAGATGCTGCCTCCCGTGGAAAGAAATGTATCGGGTGTATTCTGTATTCTGTCAGAATATTTTAATGAGAGGTCAGTAAATACCATATATTTGGAAGCAAGCAAGCCAAACTGGGTGCTTTTTTGGTGACTTCCACACAGTCAGATTTCTAGCAGGTGCATTCACTTTGAATGAAGAAGTTTTATCTACTCTTCTTTGGTTCAAGACTGTGGTCCAAGCAATTTTTGACTTATCAAACCAGCTCTAAAAGTTAATTAACTATAGCATAGGAAGTAAATATGCAGAAGGGGTTTTGCAGAAGTCTTAATACTTTTTCATTAAAAAAACTAACATTTCTTGGCTGATTGAAGTGTGATGTTCCACCCCTATGGTGATTAGGTATGTCATGGAAGCGCTGTTTGTACCCCACTTCTTTCAGAAAGAAGAGAGACTGATAAAAGGGAAAACCCCTTACCAAAATGTGGGGATTGACATTTCTTTTGAGTAGTACTCTTGCAGTATGAACTGTAGATTTACAGGAATTAGAAACCAAACAGTTGAAGTATTCCTCTCCCCCCCACCCTTCCTCCTCTCCTTTTTTAAAGTGTCTTCATCAATCAAAATCAACACAGATGAATAATGTAGGCAGATAGAATGTGAAGAGACAATAGTGGTGTTGTTCAGAATTGACGGCCATAAATCCATTGTATCCTAAGAGACTGCACGAAGTAAATACCTGCCTTTGCCCACCACCAGTTAGCCCACGATTCAGAATATCACTTAAATAAGTGCTAATGTCCCATGGAAACTTTACCCATTAATGTTCCTTTTATTTTAGAGCACCAGGGCTGCAATGAGGCAGGGGGACTTGAAGGGTGAAGGTTTGGAGTGACAGGGGAGTTTCCCTCTCCTCATTCATTTGTTAATTTGGGATGACAGAAAGAAGAAATGGTGTTCTTATGAGCAGGTCAAAGGGGTTTTTTAGAACCAGCAGAAAACAAGGAGGCTGGTGCAAAGGAAGTTATAGAGCGCATCATTTTAAATCATTAAAATTTGGGCCTAGCTGAGGTTTTCTCTCAAAGACAAAAAGGGGAAGCACATGTTGATTGGCACTGCAGAGGCATGCAAAAGGGTGGAAAAGCCCAACAGAAAGCAAAGCCAAGAGGATTATGTACCTCAGTTTCAGAGAGCATGACTTGTGGTGTGGATTCAAGCCCTGACATTTTGATTCAGGTATGATATGGCCAAAGTCTGACAAGCTGCTCTTGTAGGAATTTGACACTGAGGGGCAAGAGCCCCTGGGGTCAGCTGCTCTTTCTGCCATTCCAAAATACCAGGTCTCAAATGGAAACTTTCCTTCCTTCCTTCCCATTAGAAAGGTCCCTCCTGTTTTGTGTGCCTTTTGGAAGCAAGCCTGTGGGAGCAAGTGCAAATATGATTCTTAGACCCAGGCTCACACGTTCAGGAGGTTTAAAGTTGCTTGGTTTATTTTTGGTTCTTCTAATTGCAGTTTGTTTGGCAGAGCATGCCAGACATGGATCACTTGCTCAGGGCTTGTTAGCACCAACAGCATTCCAGCTCTGTTAGAATCTCTTAAGTTTATCTACCTCAACCATATTCTCACACCTTTTATGATTTTCATTATCCTCAAATTGAGAAAAAAAAAAAAACAACCAAGGCAAGTAACGGACTACCTGGCAGGAAGGATTGATGACCTTTCTGATGGGACTGGGGAATGCTTTTTGAGATGAGTGTGAACAAGCAGAACTCCTGACAGCACAGCACCTCACTGCAGAGGGGCTTGAACGTGCCAGTTCTGTTGTGAAAACAGTTTGTTTAGTTGTTAGTGCCTTGACTTTTCTGTCTTTGTACTTCTGAAAGAGGATCTCTTGCAAATGATGAACCCTTAGCCTTCACAAAGTACTGATCCCTCTATAACATTTTCTTAATTGAAGCTTAGAAGGAAGAAAATACAGTGTAGTATTTTAAGAGTGACTGCGTAGCACCTTTCCAAGTTTGCATGCCTGTCAACGCGATGTCATCCTGTAAGTGTGAATGAATGACTCTATTTCCAGTTCGAGTTTCCATTCCTAGGCAAAAATAGCACCAAATACACTATACTTCCAGAACAGATTTTTTTTTAACTATATAAATCATATCACAATAAAAAGTGATCTGTAGTTATTTCTTCTTTAAAAACATTCTATATGCCCTGTACCAAGTGAAAACTATGAAAAAGAGAAGACATTGCTCCAAATGACTGAATAAAATGACAAGAAATAACTTTTCATTCTGTTCTAACTGAGCTGAACTACATTTTGTAAGGATAACAGTTAAATTTAACATTCCTCAAGTTTTCCATTGTCTGTTGTTTTTTTTTCCCAACCAGCATGAAGCACTGAAGCTTTAAGCAACCTGTCATGATGCTGATGGTTTTTTGAAGAAAAATATGTGTTCCTCAGCTGTTGCAGTTACTGCAGCATTTGTTCCTTTTCAGATGACACTTTGCCGGCTTTTTTTAATTGCCTAAATCCCATGTGCACAGTGATGAGGGCTGAGATTTTTAAGGACCTTGAAGTATCTAAATCATGGCAGAGGCTAATTATTTCCAAAGATTATATTCTTGGGTCTGATTCATTTAGTCTAGGAGTCTCAATGTCCTAATTATCTAACCTATTCCTTACGATAGGATTTCGGGGCTTTTTTTTTGTTTGGATTTTTTCTGCTAACACAAATAATTGATCAAGAGTTAGCAGAATATTCTAATGGTGTGTATTAGGATTGGATGTAAGGTAGAAAGCAATAACAAGGATTATAAATAACTGCTTGATCTGTAGAATTTTGAAATAGCCTCTTAAATTTGATTAACTGTCCTAATATATGGTTAATCATCTAAATCCTTTATAAACTATTTGTAAATGTACCCTTGACATAAAGCATGACTAGTTTGTCTGTATTTTATGAAACATGGCAATTCTATTGAGGAAATAGAGCAGAATTTCTGAAATACAGACAGTGTGACTGAGAAGGCAAACTTGGTGTTCCAGGTCTTGACTGTGGAAAGTCAAATACTTGCATTTTCTGAATTTCCTTGTGCAAATTTGTTGAGCTAAGGTAGTGAGGAGTAACTATGGTCTTCCTCAGAGCAAAGCAGGCAAAGGGAGGTAAACAAAAGAAGATTTATAAAAGAGTTAAAACACAAAAATTGAATTATTTCAGAATGGTTTGGACCTCAGCCCTGTGGTACAAAACCATCAACATCAAGAATAGGGACTCCTGCCTACAAAAATACGCACTCTTGCCCCTATGCTGCATCCAGCTGCTTTCTTGTTTACATGGGCTCTTCTGTTTTCCTGTCAATGTCTTCAGATTGAATTGGTCTAGTGCAAACTATCTCTCCTCACCTCTCCACCCTTCTCATTTTTCTCTTTCTTTTTTTGTCCTGAATCAGTTCCTAGATCTGATTCATCACATGGACCCATAAGCTGTTGAGTCAGCACAACTGAAGTTGGCATGCTGTAAGGAGATGGCAGAAGTGAATACCAGGAGGAGGAGTACAGGTGGAGGAAGGGACAGACTTGAGCATGACTCCTAAAATTAGTATTGTTGCTGTTTGCTTTGCATCTTGGAAACATGGTCTTGGCTTGAGCCAGAGCATTTAAACTATAAATTCCCCTTTAGCCTTTGACACCCTTAAACTTTACTTTCGCCATCTGCTAAGTGGGAATAATACTAGTTACTACAGGGATCTGAGGACTTACTAGTGGTTGTTCAACCAATTAGCACATGAAAAATAGGGAAAACTGCTTTTTACACTCCTGCATGTTGCTGAGATGATTCTCCCATGCTAATGAACTAAATTTCATTTGTAGTAAAGTAGTTGTTTTCTACTGTGTTTCTCCTATCAGAAATATGTTGCTAGAGCAAAGGCAGGTCCCTGTTTTTGTAACCCAAGTGTCTCTACTTTTAGTTTTAAAGTGTTGGCTGCATATATCTCTCTCTCTTTATTTTTAATTATATGTATATATTTATAGCTCTTGCTATTGGGAGAGAATTTCCTGCAAACAGATCAATTTCTGTGGTGCCCTGCTCTGACATGGAGTCCCTTGTGTTCCACCAAGAGGTTGCTCTAGAGTAAATGTCTGGTTGTAGGATAAGCCTGGTGAACTGTAAACTTTATATTGCCTTCAGCACATAGTAGATTTGCATGTGCAGGAGGCATTAGTGACTGGGCATCCGATACTTGGCAATGTCACATCTGAAGACGTGAGTGACAGCAGAGATGCAGCCCCAGCCCCAGTGTCCAATGGAGTCACATCCTCTTTGGATAATTACATTCTCAGCTTTCTCTGCAATTTTAACTGTGGGGGAAGTATCTGTCCCTCATTTACAGAGGTGAGTCCTGTAACCGTGCACCATTAAACAGCTGCCACATCTCCCCCAGAAGGACTTTTTACATAATGTTCCTATCTGGTTTGCATTCTGAGCTGCGCAGATCAGCAGTAACGCTACGTGGGTATCTGAAAGCAGGATTTGACCTGTACTTGGGTTCTGGTTCACATGCAGCAAGGAGCACTTGTTCAAATAGTTTCAGGGACTTCAGCAGGAATACTGGTATGCAGAATCAGGCCCCTAAGGATCCTTGGTAATGAAAGGTATCCTATAACTGTAAGGTATTATTATGATGACTACTCTAGAGAACACAGAGGTATTGAAGTTGGCAAAATGAATTACAGAGTTAAATGTATAAGTAAACCAAGAAGCGACTGATGTTTTTTGCATAGTAATAATCTTCATAATAGCTTCATTTGCACAGTTATTTCATTTTAAACTTAAGGCGCAGTTTTGAAGCACAACTCAGTGGAGATTTTTCCTGTAATCTATAAACTTTAATGAAAGCTAATTGGAGGACAAATTTTAATCTAATTAAAATGTGGCTGCATAAAACAAAAAGGATGAATGAAGTGAAATGCTCTATGGGGCACAGTTTTCAAACAATGACTACCCTGAATACTAAGTCAAATGAAGCTTTTGTAAAATGATGATCATGAACATTGCCAGCAACAGAACAACCTTGAGAAACTGCAAATGAAAGTTTTCATGTATTCAGTTTAAAAAGTGGACATTTGACTCAGAACTGCATAAGGACTTTCTAAAAGAAAATAAAAAGCAACACAGTCTCATCTAAAAACATAACAAGTAAATTAGCCAAAGGTGTACATTCCGTCCAAGTTCTCATGATCAGCAGATGCAAATGTTTGCAGTGCGCCGATGAGTTATGAGCCCTAATGAGATTTCAATGCTGAGCAAACAATAAAAATTTATGCATTGCATAGTTTTAGTGGCCTTTGGCTTCATGGTTAGTGTTACACCCTTTCAACAGCTTCAGTAATATAATATCCAGCTGGCTTTGGAGGTAAGGAGAATTTTAGGGGTGAACCGAAATTGTGAGAAATAACGTGATTGATTGCTTTGTCAGAATAATGCATTTCCATGGTATAATTGTCCATAGTAATCTTAGCCCGGGTATGGATACATAGGTTCTAGTTATGTTCAGACACAAATTTTGAAGGATTCAGGTGAAGAATGGCTTTTCCAGCATTTGAGCCAGACTGTTTCCTGTGCTGGGTACATGTCCAGGGGTCTCACAAACAGCCCCTCTAACAAGAACATTCCTGTCATAGTCTGGCAAACAGGAGAATTGAAAAGCTGCACTTTCCCCAACAACTGTCGTGTCTCAAGAAAAGAAGTGGAGGACAAGCACAAAAAGAAAGGCACAATAGATATTGAAATAAATGTATGTAGTGGAGAGTGGGGGGATGAACCAGGGAATTCAACTGGTGCAGTGTGAGAGTGAGCTCAAATGAGTTAAATTTAAAAGTCCCATTTGTGGGTTAGGCTGTTATGCATCCAGAACCTCCACCATAATGATTGCCTGCATTACCCTACATAATATTAAAATCTTAGTGTGTGATTAATAGCAGATTCCCTGCATACGTGTCACAACACACATCTGCAGCAAATCTGCCAGTATATTTCTCTGCTAGTTTTACTTTGGGGCCATAAAGTAATTCCTGTTTTGTGAATGAGAATAAACCTATTATGCACTAGGTTAGCTACACCCAGTTTCTTCTCTTCAGGGAAAAAGAGCTGCTTATTTGATACAGCATCTCGAATTTCAGTGTTCAGAAGTGAGTTTAAGCCTTGGCTAGATTTACTTGAGCAAGCTGTTGGGATTTGCCTTCACCATTTCTTAGTTATGTGTTTTCCAAACCTTCTGTGCAGAGTATTGAGAAACTTCTGGACAGCAGTAAACTAGTAGACTTAATTGCAAGGTGTTTATTGCTAAATTTGTTAATGAGTCAACATGCAAAAAAGATATATTTATCCCTGTTTCCTCTTAAAGTAGTAGTAAAAAATAACTTCAAAAATCTTTTTCTTAAGCCGTTTGGTGATGCAGTTTTGCTGTTCACAAAAGCTCTTTTTCCCATCCACAAATAGCTACCTTTCCCTTTGCCCCAAGGGAACTGAGCATAGCTCAAATGAAGCTTAAAAAAAAAAAAAGATTTTTCCCAGTTGTAACTCAAAGCCTCTGCATATTCACACATGCACACAAAATAAAAAGGAAGATGCAGAAGCATTCCTCCAGTCTGCCCTCTGAAAAGTCCTGTCAACCTGTTTTGCTCCCCAAAACAAAAACAGAACCCCATGAAAACAACTTAAAGGACAACAAGAAAACATTAGGAAAGCAACATCTGTTTTGCATTCTTGGCATCAAGTCTGTCCTTGCAACACAGGGTCTGACACAGATGTACAGGGTTATGACACCACTGAGTACTGCTTGATTTAAAATGGTGTAACAGAGCAGAATCAGGGCACTGAGCTCTTACAACTTTGTGCAGAGCTGTGGCGCTTGATATCCTTTGCAGATGTGGGACTCAAACCCCACTGAAGTTTTAGGCATCTTTCCATTGATTGATGTGGACTGTGGAGCAAGTCATATTCCTCCTCCAACCATTTAGAATTTATTATTGACTGGACTTTCTCATCGTGTGTGTTTTTTGCTGGCTGTAAAGTCTCATTGCCCGGTGTGTTCCAGTCGGCTGTGTTGCGCATAGCCGCGCTCAGAGAAACTTCCAAATGATGCTACATAATTAACCTCTGCAGTTTTTAAGTAAAATAAAACAGTAGCAAGGAGAGAGACATTTAAAGGTACTCAGAAAGACAAAAAGAGCTCTGGTTTAACTGAAGAGAATCAATAGTAATGTAAATTTGGGAAGCCAGAGTTGCCACGAGAGCAGCTGTCTCTCCATGACTACTGGGATGGCACAGAGGGAGCACATCTTTCCCTGTTTGGTTGCCCAACCACAGTCGTAGCAAAGCTAGCTCACCTCACCCCTGGCACGGCTTCAGGTCCCCGTGGAGCTGTGCCAGGTGGCGGTGCCACCGTGCAGTGTTTTCACCTGCCACTAGATGTCTGTGTGGGCTCTGAAACGTTCTCGAGGGGTGATGCCCCTGGTAAACGCGACAGGCAAAACTGGAGCACAGGCTGTGGGGAAGCCTTTTAGTTTGTGTTTATAATTGTAACAGCATTACTTTAATTAGGCCTGTGTTTAAAGCAATGTGTGCTGTCTAAAACTAAATTCCAGCCTTTCTCATTTGAGGCAGATAAGGTGTTTTTCTTGTCCACATCTGTTGAAGACTGTTTCCTTTCTGTTCATGTGAAGAACTGAAATGTATCTTAATGTTGTGAAAGTTTTGGAGGAAGTTGCTGAAATGTAAAGTAGATTCATCTTCTTTTTATTCTGAAATGATGACATACCAAAATGTAGAATATCTTTTCCATAAGTGAGTTTGTGAGACATATACATCAGCACATCTGGGCTCATGGAGGAAGGTAATGCATCAGATGTTAAGTTCAGTATATTAAAGGTAAACAAACAAAGAAACAAAAAAACCTCTGGACCTGGGCACAGAAATCTATTTCCCAATTCTCTTTCTCAGCAACCCACTGGCTGGCCAGGGCAGCTGCACCTGTGACCAGCTCTTCTGCAGATATCTTCTGAGAAAAATGCAAAAGTAATCAGCATATGTTTGACTTTTGTTTATCTCTGTCACCCGGGAATAAGATACAGATAGTATCAGGAGCAAAGAAAGGTACATTCTGATATTATTTTCAAGTTTTTTTTGTCTAGACAGAGAGGAGCAACCACTTGTATCTCTGAGGAACACACAGCCCCATTCCACACACACATATCCTAGGCTGAAGGCCAGAGGGAAGTAGTAGGCTGTCTATATTAAAAAAAAAAAAAAGTTTAAAACCACCACCCACTCATCAGGTGACTGGAGACTGTGGTTGTAAAATATGCTGCAGGCAGAAGTTCTGAAAAATCCCAGAAAGTGTTGAAAACATCTCTAAACAAGGTATTTTTCTCCTGCACCTTTCTTGCTAAAGGTCCCAATTGCTGCCAAGAAAGCTAGTGAGAATGTTAGCTGCCAAATAAAAAATTTATGACAGTGTTTGGCAAAGGATTGTATCACTGCTTGTTTTATATATTTCCACAAGTCTCTTGAAGGGCTGTTGGACACATACGGCTCAGTGATCACTGGGCTTTATCTGTTCTTTAATATATTGAAAAAGCAAATTCCAATAAAGTATGATTTGAACAATAGATTTTTTTCTTTTAATACTCTCCTATAAGCACTTGTTATGGTGAGAATATAATTTCTAAACAACATTCCATGTATTAAAATTGTTTTAAAAGCCCTTTACCTGACAAAGTTACCTGTACATAGTAAAAATACATTAATTTTTCAATTAAAAAGGTATTGCTTTTGGAATTGTGCTTGTTATGTGTAGGAGTCTGGGCCAATAAACCGTCTGTTAAAACATAAAGAAGTCCATTCAGTCAAAGTTGTGTCTGCCATTTATGTTTCAAAACCCAAGAAAATAATGTGTTTGTGTTGCTTTGCTCACCAATATCAATTAGGTTTTTGGCTCTATCATTAAATTAATATAGGGGAGAAAATTGTTCCAGTGGATTTAGCAGAAAAAATAAATGTTTGAATACAGAGTTTATAAGCACACTGACAATAATTATGAAGCTGGCCAATGCTGAAGCAACACCCTTAAAAATATTTTCCTCCACTGAAGAAACAAAATGGTCTGTCTCTGTCTTCTCAAACCCGTTATCAGATTAGGCTTCCAGCTGATAATTAGTGCTGTTTAACACAGATCTCATTGCTGGGAAATCTCAAAGCCTGAGCGGTTTACTTTTTCTGATTATCATGTGCTGCTGGAGGTGGGAGCTCTGGAGCATGGAACTGTACCCCCCTGCACCATTTTGTCAGGGGAGAGAGAGCCTCCTCTTCTCTCTGGTGGCCAGGAGGTGGTGGGACACAGCTCTGGCTTGCTGTCCCCTTCCAAGGGGACAACCAGAGCAGTCCCCAAGCTGCCCCAGGGCCCCACAGCTCTGTGCCTTCATGGCACAGCAAATACTCTTAAGCAGCCAACAGCACTACAGCTGCTGAATGCCTTGTGTATGCTTGTGTATTTCATGGTGTTTGATATAAAGTACTCAAGACAGACCAGCATTAAGAGGATTATTTCAGACAGCATTAGGAGTTAATTTACAGAAGATTAGCTCTAAATCAGGCAGATATCATAAGCAAATTAGCATCAGTTGTAAGAGATTCAGAATCAAAATGTGTGGTGGTTTTAGTTTTTCCCTGCATGTGCTGAGTGGAAGAGCAGTATCTTTATTTGTTTCCCCCACTAAGGTGTTACATCTCAAATAGTGAAGAGCAGGTATTCTTTTTTTTCCTAAAATGCACTCTATTTATTATGGTCCTGTTTACTGGCAGTGAAACTGCTTAGCTCCAAATACCCTTCCTCTGCTGAATATTTTATATTTCATGCCATTTCTTCATTGAGTAATGTTTTGTTTGGTCGTAGAAATGATGTCTCCATGGTTGTGTTACAATATTTTAAATAGGTAGTATGGAGCTTTACTTCTGAGTAACGTAGTTAATCCTTTTTTTTTTTTTCTGTTAAAATGAGTCACATTCTAATGCCAACTCATAAAAATAAAGGAATGTATAAAATGCTACATACCAGAGTGAAGATTATAGGTACTTAAAAATAGATTCCTTAATATTTAAGCTTGTAAATTATGAATTTGTTTTATTTCCACAGCAGTGATGGTTAATTTGTATTAAAAAGCAGATTCTGTTCTTCAATCAATTTTCCAGACAAATTCTTCTGGCTGCAGACAGACAGACAGACATGAGCACCTATCCTATCCCATCTCAGTATGGCAGTTTTGGGTACACTTGCCCAATTAGTGGAGAAGATGATGAAATGGATTGGGCCATGATATTAAAGCCTGTGCCCTGAGTTGTCCTTGAGATTCTGAAAGTTTTGAAGTCGACAAATGGGATTCCCATCTTTGGAGAAATTTGTGTTCTCCAGTCCAAGGGATTAAACTGCTTAGTCTTCAGTGTGCTCCTGAACACTTGGGGTTTTAACAGAGGAGGGAAGTCTGGGCGGTGTTTTTTACGATTTTTTTCCCTCTCTTGATGGACCAAATTCCTCTTGACAAGGTTGGCCCGAGGTCATGAATGTCTCCCTGCCTTCTGTGAGAGAGGAATCTCTGTGCCTTCCAGGAGATCATGAAGACTTACACCCACCCTAAGCCAGCTGGGCTTGCAGGTCCCTCTGGTTGCAAGACCTGTGAGGGGCTCTTGCACCGTGACTTTGTGCCCTGTGGTTTTACCAAATATTTGGAAGCTCGACGCGGTTGTTAAACTGAGGTGTCTGAGGTCATGACAAAGTAGAGGCTTCTCTGCTCCCCTAATAGAAATACTGTAACATGCTGAAAAGAAAATACTTTCATAGTGGCAAGTATCTCCTGACAACTAATTTGATAGTTCTCTATCAGGTAAACCATTTGTGAATATATCGATTCTTTTTATTTTTCACTGTTCTGTCTTCACTGTTCCCAGGTTTTCTCTGAACCGGTTGGGCAAAAATTGATTTTTATTTGTTCCACTGGCCTTGTGGAAAATTAGCTTATGAACTGGTTTTCATAGGAAGACTCAAAGCACAGAAAAGGTTGAAAAATAAGCCTATAGCAGTCAAAATTGTTGTCTGAAATGTCTTCAGACTGGAAGGCTGAATTTATTGCTCAAAACAAGTACTAGCATTGTGGAGGTGTGCAGTCCTGCTCATTATCACTGGAAAAGGGGGAACCAAAAAGCACAGTAAAAAATTAAATTTTAATAATGCTCGTGATATTTTCTAAATCCTTCTTGACAGAAAGATTCTCATTATTTTTATCTGTCTCAGAGTAGGCTCTTTTAATGCCATCTCACAAATGGCCTTAGCCATGATTGTTTTCCTTTCTTTTATAGCATTTGAAAAAAATGAATATATACCAAAAAAAATTTCTATTCTATCATTCAAGAAGTGCCATGAAATGGTAACATTTTGGATAGCAGATCTTCAGGAACAATTGCTGCAGATGCCTTCAGGTTTTTACAAAAGAGGTCAACATTGTTAAGACAATTGTAGGAAACTTGCCATACAAAAAGATGCCCAGTCAAATATTGTGTAATCAGAAGAAAATAATGCAAGAAGAGAGTGTGTGTCCAGTCTCCAGCTTTGTCACACCTAAAACCTGTAGATTAGTCATTAATTAAATTGAGGCAGAATGAAAGACATTACTTCCTTTCATCTGTTTAAGATATATCTTTTAGTGGCTTCTAATGATTATGGAAGTTGATAAGATGCAGACTTTTGACATTTTTGTTTTCTTTAAATTGCACAGAATGTAAATTTAACTATATTTATCATAAAAGCCAATATGAGATCTTGTACGTTCTTGTCATTTTATAGCTTGCATACATTTCTTCTGCTGAAAAAATAATTGCTTTAGCTTTGAGTGCTGACAAGGGGGTTGGGGCTTTTTTTTCCTATTAACTGTTTGGGGACCAGGATTTCACGTACCCGACGTGCTGAAGAATGCCACTGCACCGACAGCTGGGCTATCCACCCTCCCTCTGAGCTCTTGCTAAAGCTCTTGTAATGTTTGCTAAGGCCTATGGTTCTTAGTCATGCTCAGGTGACTAAATGTGTGATTTGTTCTTCTTGATACTTCAGTACCCTGAGAAAGGCTGGTTGGAGATTAAGACAACCTTGACTCCTTCCACTTGCAGTTGCCACTGTGCATGTGATCATCATTCAGACTTGCCAAAGGGATCTGGTGTTGCCTGTGCTTTGCATGAAATGAGTTAGTCCCTCTCCCGTTTTGGTTGGTGAGTTTCCATGGCCCCAGAAGCCCCACTGTGTCTCCTAGTGACAGTCATAACCTAATTGATTCCCTCTGTGGAAGGAGTGGACATGGAGATGGCAGAAAGCTGAAGTTGCATCAAAACCGTGTAGAGAAAAGTTCCATGTCAGGGTCTCAAGAGCACAAGGATACTTTTCATCCTTCAGAAATGCCTTGCAATATGTTCTTAAAATAAGCAATGAATAAAATCTGGCTAGTACAAGATTTTCAGCACCCTTCAATTTTGTGTTTTGACCTTTAGTCCCACATCTATGAGGTCCTCGATCAGGCTTTCCCTGTTACCACATTTGATTTCCAATCAGTCCTGTAAATCTCTCTCCTTCCCAGGCCTGTCAGTCCCCTCTCAATCCCCATATGCACCCCACTGATTACTTGGGTACAATTTTCACTTCCTGAGACTGCCAGCTCCTTGAGAGAAGGCTCATGCAAAACATGAGAACCCCGATGGCTACCAAATAACACTATACTCCAATGCTGTTCATTTGGAATGTCTTGCAAGATTTCTATTATTAATTAAATCTTTCCATAAGTATTTTAGCTATCATATATAATCAAAATAATTTTAAGTTTTAATCTATGGCAAGATTGTCAGAAGATGACACAGCAAGGTAAAGACATAGTTGAGTCAAGGAAGGCCAATGTGTTTCAGCAGGCATTCAGCCAAGAGAGGGATATCCTTTTTTAACTCCTCCAGAAAAACTGTCAAAGGCAAAGTATATTTGCTTCTGGTCTAAATTTAATGTGCAAATATAGGACCCATTAAAAGGAGATGATGGATCAAGGTCTTTACTGGCTAATTATTGATTAGCATCTTCTGCTTCACTGGTGAGTTTCATCTCTGCAATCTTTCTGATTGATGGGAGATTGCACACACTTTACAATATGCTAGCACCTTTCTGTATGATTTTGCCTTCAGAGCTAGCAAGCTTTCTTGCCTGGGCCTCATGTTCAAGCTTTTAGAGATATCAATTCCTATGTTGTAGGTGCCTAACCTAGCTGACCAGCACTGCTGGGGTGCATATATGGCCAGGAAAAAGAGAGGGCAGTTCAATGCAGGACTCTAGTTTATACACAGGGAGCTGAGAGAGATTAGCTAGATATAATTTAGATGTTTAAAGTGGGATAGTGTGACTACTTCCCTGCACCTGTTATTACATGACTCATTCTTTCATTCAGGGCCCAGGTGGAAACACATTGATGTGGTCTGAGTGTAATATTATAACTAGAGATTGGTATCCATGTTATTACAAGTAGACAGCCCCAGTCCTTAAGACTGAACTTTAAAGCTAGAGGACATAGCATTGCACAATACCCCAGTCCTATCAATGAAATCGTAAGTGCCCTATATGGCCTGGCTCTTTCAATAAACCCTGCTAGAAAATCAGCTGGAAAAAGCCCATCCTTTCCTAATCACCAACCCTCCGTTTTTGAGGATTTCATTTTGTTATCTGCTCAGTTTTCAGCAAGTTTTATAAATTTTCCCAAGTTCTTACAAAGAGGCGCCTTTGGGAAGGAATTCAGAGAACATGGAAGAGGCTTCTGCTAGGAACAGTCTGCAGACTGAACGTGGACCTTAGGAAGGGTGGTCTTTTTGTCCCCAGTAAGCCATAGGGGGGTCCCATCCCCTCTCCACCACCCCCAAAGCGTTTTCACATCTAAATATACAATGTCAATTACAATGCAATTAGGTCTCCTGGCTTGAGAACATAAAAACGTAGACATATTTTCAGAGTTTGTGGTGGGGAAAAGGAAAAAAACTTGAGTGTTTTCCAAATTCCTCACTTTTCCCATGGTCAACTATAAGAGGGCCAAGGAGTTATATGTAAGTTGTGCAGATATTTTTTTCACTGGTGTTTCTGTTTGCTAATTTCAGTCATTAATGATGAAAAATGGCTCCAGTCAGATACTTGCAGCCAGCTGTAATTCTGCTAGGCAATGTTCTCTTAGTCTTCTATTACAGTAGGTTGCCGTGTCTTTATGTTTTTGCCGCAGCCTGTCTCATTCTTTTCAGTTGCTTTTATTTAAGAAAAGCATTCTTAAACCTGAAGACGTGAATGATTGAACAGCCCCCAGATACCCTGAACTTGAGATTTATCATTATGTATCTAAGGCTTTGCTTTACCAATCATAACATTTTATTCCCCTGTGTGGGGTTTAGTGCTTCCATTTGAAAACTCATTGTAACAAGGATGTCCTTATATATAGTAATAATTGTGTCTGTCCAGAAGCTATGTGAGTATAGCTATATTACTTTAAATGCACATTTAATTTTGCTTGGTATGTTTTTGCCTATTTGACTAGACCCACACTTAGTGTTTGTTTGAATCTACTGATTTGCACATGAATATTGGACACTTAAAAGTCGCTTGCCACTGATTTGCATGCACCTATTTTCTTTCATGTTAGCAAAAACTGCCAATCAGAAATAAAAGGGCACAAAAAATGCAATAGCCAAGTATTCAAAGTGACCATTTAAGATGTGATTTTGTATACAAAGCAAGGCTTTCTGTCCAGTAAACTGATAGGAATCACTTCTAGTTAAATCATAAATACATATTACAGTGAAACACTGTTGGACAGTGCTCTGTCATCAATCAGTCTGTGTTCTTGAGGACACTATTTTTCAAGATGCCTCCTTTAAGAATAAAGCCCTGTGTTGTAATGAATGTGTGCTAACTGATCCCCCAGGCCATTTGTTTGGTTTTGTTTCTTTTTTTTATTTGTATCAGTGTCAGAGTTGAGCTTCTGTAGGAAATTTTTTGCAGTATTTTATTTGTAGTCCTCAAGTTAAGGACACACTCTTTATGCACCCAGAGTCTGCACTGGTTCGTTTATATCCTGCATTTTGTTAACATGTTACCGTGATTGCTAATTTTCATGACAATTGTTATTGTACCATCAGTGCTTAATGGCAAGGCATCATTATTCAATGCTGGTCAATCAGGCACTAAGACATGTGCAAGACATCAGGCTGAACCCATATAGATGTCGTGCACTCCCCTGCTAATGAATGCAGTTTTATAAAAAGGTTTAAACACGGTTGGCATCCTTAATGTAAGGTTTGCAAAAGCTTATTCGGGAGCTGCTTTGTGTTTATACAGAGCAGATCTAAACATGGCACAAACAGAGTTAGACCCATTGTGTGTGTGTGTGTGTGTGTGTGTGTGTGTGTGTGTGTGTGTGTGTGTGTAGCCACGGACAGGCGCGAATCCTTTGGGGGGTTTGAAATGTGGAAAGGCAGCACAATTTCTGCCAGGACAGCAGTGAGGGGAACAGATTTTCCAGGAACATCAGTGTTTGGTAGCACATGTGGGACCTGTTCTGCAGAGCAGTGGTTGACCTGTGCAGCAAGGAGGTGATCCTGAAAAGTGGATGGTGTCCTGAATTTGGCACTGGCTGGAGGCACCCTCCAGCACAGCAGTGGTTGGAGATTAGGCACTGTGACCAGAAACCAGGATAAAGGGTCAGACATCTGGAAAGGTGGAGCAGAAGGAAACTCGAGAGGAGAGGGATGTGCTTTCTGCGTTTTTAGTCCAGTGCTCTTCCAGTGCGTCACTTAATGTTACCCTTGTGTCTGCTTTAGTTACGGTTTCTATGTGGTTTTGCACCCAAATATTTCGGGCTGCTGTCCATAATAAACTAGATGGAGCTTGGTTTAAAAGCACAGATTTTTTGTGTCTTCTAACTCAAAGTAGAATGAACCCTTGTGCTCCTAGAGCCTCAAGTATGAAAGGAACAGTAGACATTGGCTGTTAACGAGCTCCCGCACAGGGCTCCAGCAGAACTTGGTGTGAATTCAGTGCCTAAGCTGCATCAACTAAATGGTTAATTCATCTCATATCAACAGCACTGTGATTCATAATGTAAACTTGAGGAATCCTTGATGTTTCAGTCACACATTCCTCTTAATTTGGCCATGCATTCTTTTAAAGCTACAGTGTGCTAACTTAATAAAATGCAGCATGCAAATGCACAAGTTTTTGCCTTCAGGCATTTTAGCCATGGATGTTTCAATGGGTGTCTTCTTTCAAGTATATATTCTTTCCTAAATTATTTACCCTGTAAACATGCTTTGCATTTTCAAAGAAAAATCTGGGCTTCCTTATTCACCAGATTTTGTTGAATTTAAGGTGTAATAGAGATAAAAGACTATCATCTGCTTCTTGTGAGCATGTTAGCCTTTGGGATTTTTTTGTAGCGAGCTTAGGCCCCATTTTCTTCTCCTTTGGTATTATCACTCCCTCCCCCACTTAAATTCCTTGATGCTTTGCCTAGAGCAATACCCACTGGCAGTGTCTGGCTGTGACAGTACTATAGGCTTCCCTACAGATGGGTCCTGCCAATGCCAACCATTGTTCTACAACTGTGAGCTGGTTTGACTGTCTTGGATCACTCAAAACCCCCTTTCCTCTTCCTTTTTTCTTTACTCTGAAGGGTCGTCCTTGCCTGTTGACTTTGAGATCTGAAATGTGCTGACACCCAGAACTTGTGTTCTCTGTCTTAGCAGCAGCTCCCATACTCTGATTTCAACAGGCACCACTGAGTCCTCCTTGGGACTGTCCTGCTGCTGCCAAACAGCTCTGTCATTCTCCTCTCAGCCCCATCCTTTGGGCAGTATGCAGTTAGTTTCATTTTACTTGCTCACTTGAAAGGAAAACAGTAAAACTCAATGATATTCTTTTTTTAAAGATATAAAATTAATCTTTAACTGTGGGCCTGAATATTAAAAGTATATAATGCTTCAGTGTAGGAATCTATTGATAACATCCATCCTATTTCATGATTAATTTGTTCCTTTTAATATGATATTCTTTTGCTGCACTGTGCAGACTAATTCAGATTCCTAGAAATTGAACTTTGATATGTATTTCCTAGATTCACACCATAAGCGAACCTTCAATTAGCAGATACAGGTGGTGGCTTGCCTCACTCAGTGTTTTCTTGAAAAGGATTTTAGAGACACGGATACTGATGAAATAATCTCGCAGTCAGGTGTGTACTGACAGGGTATAAAAATAAAGCATTTGGGGGACTACATGTTTTTTTTTAAATTTTTCTTTAGTTTGGCTTCTCAGACAATGCAATGATTTTTTCGGTGGGCCAGAGATAGGAGGACTTGATTTAAACACTCAGTATGTTATGTATGTCTTTGCCTAACTATGTGTTAGATTAAGCGAGTTTCACTCACAGTTAATCCTTTGTAAATTAGCATTATGGATGCCTTGGGGCCCACATCCCACAAATAAAATGGTTGTCAAGCCAGCTGCACTGTGTATTACTTAAGGCTGAATGTTTTAAGAGTTTTCATGCTTTTAATCTATTTCACTGCTGAGTTTCAATTTTGCTGAATGTCCTTTCAGGAGTGATGAGGGCGAGTGAGTAAATATATATTCTGGTTTTCATGCATTTGCCTGGGCAAATCGTTTGTTATCAGGTGTTTGGCAGAGAATGTCACACCCCGCCACAAAAGAGAAGCTTGTAAGTTCAGGTGTTAAATTGAAGTGCAAACCAACAAGAACCAAAAGCCCTTAATTAGCTTTATTTTGTTAGCCTGCTACACTTTTTTTTTCTTAAGGAAAAAAAAGAGTGAGAAACATCCCTCCCTCCTCCTCATCCTTTTGGCAGAGTAAATATTGCCTGTTAAGTTTGAATTAGCTGTCATCGCGAAGGAATTAATGCTGTGGTTGAGCCTTTCTAGTGAGGAAGGGAAAAATAAACGAGACAGATCTTAGTTCAGCTTTAAGTGATAAATGAGGACAAAGCAGCCCATTCATCTCCTGCTAGGAAAGTGGACACAAACACTAAAGCAGTTTTGCGGAAGACGTGTCAGCAAATGTGATCATTTTGTAACCTGTCAGGAGGATAGAGAGCTAGTCCTTTTAGAGTGTCACAGGGGAGGGTGTCTGTCTGATGTGACAGTTTTCATCCATCCATTTACTGCTTTTCCTTTAGGTGGGGGGTAAGCAAGGAGAGAGCTGGAGTTGGTTAAAACTGCATTTTTCTTTACACTTTCCAGTATAATTTATATGTATATCCACCCGCATCCAAATGAAAAACATTCACCAAGAAAAACTCCCCTCTGCTCTCTGGAGTTTCTTCTCTCTTTCACTGCATGAAATATGCTCATTTTAACACATTACACTCCCTGTCTTCAAGTTGTACTTGGTTTGATGTTTCACAAAACACAGTTTTACCTCTTCTTAACATTGTTTGGTTCTTGCAGACTTTGTTTTGTTTTGTTTTGCAGAAGCATGAGAAAAAAATATATAACTTGGGGTGCTTTTATTGCACTTGGTTGTTGGGATTTTTTTTGCTATGCCTCTCAAATTCTAATGATAAGCTTCATGTACAAGTATGTTTTGCAAAAGTCCCTATTTATGAAGAGCCTGGGAAAATATTCTTCCTTCTCTGTAAAAATGGAATAACAAACAGTGAATTCTTACAATCCAAAATCCTGCTGTAAAATGCCTGTAAAATTCTACTGTTTCTTGATTTAGTGATTTTAAATGACCTATTAATTTTAGGAAAAATCTGAAGTAATGTGATGACTGATTTTAGAAGCAGGAATTTCTCCCAGCAGATGATTGAAAAACATTAGGACTTTTTACTTCTGGCATCTTTTTATTTTCACTAATCTTCATTTTTTTTCATACTGCATAGAAATGTAACATTGCCTATTACCATAAGTAAAGGTATGCTACAGAGACAAGAGATGCTTTTACAACATAAGCTTCACAGTTTGACACTTGCTTCTTTATATCATCCTTTTCTTCAAAACTATCTTTTGTACTTTTCCCTTGGTAATTTAGTACAAGTGAGTATCTCATTGACATGTGATTCCTTGAAATCTTGTTCCTTAATAGTGAAATCCCTTGAAAATTAATAAATTGTTTCTTTTCAGATTAAAACTACTGAAGATTTCAGAATGGTTTTAAAAAATATAATGATATTTACTATTACAGACCACCCTGCTTGGATTGCATTGACTGAACAATATTTTTTTCATTTGTTCTTAGAGGTTTAATAAATTGAAACATAATTTATTTCATTTATTCTAATATGTATATAAATGTATGCATTATTCAGAAAATTCTTTTTCTTTCTTGAATACAAAAGTTGGATTTAATAACTACATAAAGACATGGTTGGAAGCACTGGAAACTGGGAGAAGTAAAAAATAATCAAGATACGCAAAATGGTAGAGGGAATACTGAATTTGTGGGTATATGTATTCTCTCCAGTTTTTTTGTGCACCTCATTTTATAATTTTTATATATATTCTGCTGTCTTGATTTGTTTTGTTTTATTCACTACAATTTTTTTGTCTCTTCTGCTTTTTTCTAGGATCATCCAAAACCGGATTTTGATCGTTGTTCTGGCAGTCATCATCATCTTCACCACCATGATGGCTATTTATTTTTCTGTCAGAGGACGCTGATATCTTTGTTCTTCACTAAACAGCAACAAACTGCTTGTTCTGAGTAATTAAGACAAAGTGGTCACATGAATCATTCTCTTGCACTGACAGAGTCTCCCTCTCTTTTCCACTCTTCAACTCAGGTGCAAGTGGTGTAAAATATTTTGTATTATTAATGGCATAGTTGATGGCATGTGGGTCTATTTTTTTCTTACATATTTGTCCTTATCTGAGTGTTTTCAGGATCTTAATATTTGTTGGAGTGAGGGCTTGTTCTGGTATAAAAAGACTTAATGTGTGTTGAATTCACCCACAGACAATTAGCCTGTAAGTTGCCAGAGTTTCATGAGGGAAGAGGGGGTCTTTGCACTTTTCTTCTGCTGTGCAGGGTGTATGAATATCAAGCAGTATCTGACCTTCTGTGATTTAGAAGATAAGTAAAGCAAAGACCAAATGATGTAGAAAGTGAACCTGTCTCCTGTGACTAACTCCCAATCATGCATTATCGTAGTAGATGTAACCTGGTTAAGAACAGTAGCTAGTTTTAAAAAGAGAGCAACCTTAGGATGGTGTTTAATATATGATGTAAATCCAAAACTCAATTTAACAATTTTTTTGTTTAAAGTTAGGCTTTCTTTTCTGCTTATTCAAAGCAATTCCACTTTCATCAAGATCATGAAAATGCATCACTTACCTAAAATGTAGTTGTGGCTACAGCCCATCTGTTGAATCTCTTTTAAATCTTCCAGTGTTGATATATGTACTGATAAGCATTACACACTAGGCCCTAATAAAGATATTTAAAGATACTTATCTATTTGTTGCTGATTGAAAAGAGATCTTAAGTAATAGTTCAGCAACAAATGCGTGATTATAGTGCATTAAACAATCTAGATTTTTAATACTGGCCTGGCTATGTTGAGACTGCATGTTGGAGTATTTTGAGTGTATTAAATTCTGATGTGATATTCCCCTTTTTAAAAAGAAACTGTAAAAATGTTAATTTATATATGCTTTTAGTTGATATAATATATCATAGTTTCATCTACCTGTGTGTAAATGAGCTGTTTCTCTTTTCCTATTGGCTGTGCTTCTCCTTTAGACAGGTTGAGGTCATTTAACTTATATTTAAGTTTGCAACTCCAACAAAGGTCTATCACTGCTGATGTGACAAAGTTCATATTTTTATAATAACTTTTAAATTCATTATTTGCAATCCCTTACAAATATAGCAAATGAAGAGGAATATTAAGCCCTTGAACTTAAGCCATAAAATGTTTCCGAAAGATGTTCAAAGAAACAAAAATCTGATTACTTTTAAATTCCCCCCACATTAGGCAGGAGCTGAGCCCTGAATTTTCATGTGTGCCTTAATACTTTTGGGGTTTTGGCATCCCTGTGGACTCTACCGATTTGCTGTGCTGTCCCTGGAAGCTGATTTTGGTCCTAAATGTCATTGTTTTCTCTACATAAAAACAACTCAGTTAAAAGGATGTGGTACTAATGCCACAGCTAAGACATAGAAAGAGGGTGATAAATGTAGAATAAAAGGATCCACAGGAAAAATGCTACTCATTGAAACAAATGCAAGCATGTAGGGTCAGCTCTGCCATCTGAGTGTTACATGCAGCTCACAACAAAGTTTGGAAGTGGTTTATGTGCTGGCTTTCTCTGCCAGCTCATGTCACTAGTAGGATGATGCTGGAACAAAAGTTCCTAGGTAGTCCAGACCCAGGTTTCAGGAGGTGCTGCTCTGTGCAGCACAGTGATGTTCAGCTCCTCACCTAGATGCCCCTGCCCTGTCACAAGGTCATGGGACCCCCCCAGCCACCTCCTGGGGCATCCTCTCCTTTCATCCTTGCCATTTACCACGTGGCTCTCAGACACAGAAAGATTTGGGTGTTCAGCTTCCAGCCTTCAGACAGGACATGTCCTGAAACTGAGCCTTTGGGTTGTGTAAGCAGAGCTCTGGCCATTAGCTTCGAGTGGTGGCACAGAGCTGAGTTCAGACAAATTAGAAGGAAGCCTGGCAGCATTAGCAGATACTTATCCTCAGCTCGGCAAATTAGGAGATGCATATTTTGTAAAGCAGAAAACTGTCGAGAAGGAAATCTTAAGCTCCGTCTGTTGCTTAGACATTCTCTGCATTGCCTCAATAATTTAACTATCATGGGAATTGATTCATGACTACTGATCTTAACAGTGACCTATGACTAGGTTTTGCCCTCTATCTAGCCACCTGCTGGAATCAGCAAAAAGCTGAAAGGAAGCTAGTTTTCCTTATCCCAGTATAAATCTAGGGCATAGTGTCACATCAGATACATCCACTCAGATAGGAATGAGGGAGAGAGAGACTGCCACGCAAAGCCTTCATCTTCACTTTTGATGAGCCCGCCATCGCTATGTTTCTCATGCTAACCTGTTAATAACTCTTCTGTGCCTGCTTTGCATCCTCGTGTACTCCCCACACGTAAAATAGTGCTCAGGTGGACATTACATCTTCAAAACACATTATTACTCCTCTCTCACCCCTGTTCATTTGGCCTGGGAAGTGTGCAGGTGAGATTCACCAAATCCACACATTTTGGTGAGGATTGAGTGACTTCAACTGAGAGCACAGCCCCAGCCACCCACAGGTAGGGTGACGCCCCCAGGTCCAGGCTTCCCCTGGACTAGTTTGGTCACATTTACAGCACGTCTGTGAATGAATCCAAGTGCTTACAAATGTAAACCTCAAAGAGCAAAGTGTTTCTAATGTTGCCAGCCTTTGTGGAGAAACGACAAATTAAAAAACGCACACGTGGTGCTGTGTGCGAAATCCATCCCTGCTAAACAGCTGGGCTCGCAGAATAAATAAACTAATACTGCACTGATACAAAATCAAAAGCAATTTAATTAAAGACTCTTAAGTTTTAAAGGGTTTTAAATGCTATTCGTTTTGGGGAAATATCAGAAAATGTAGCTTGACTGACGTCAGTTCCCATCTCTGGGATGGAAGGCCATTTGCTATTCTGTTTAAGGCAGGCTGGATTGTCTTATTTTGGAGCCAGCTTGGTGGGGGGTTTTCTTTGCTGCTGCTTCAGAGCTCTGAGCTTCAAAGGCTGAAATTAATGGTGAACAAAATTGTGCGGCTCTGACCATCCCATGCGGGGCAAACCCATCGAGGGTTATCATTAAGTAAAGAAATAAAGAAAAAAAAAACCCTGCCAGTTCCAAGAAAACCTCATCAGATAATGACCTCTGTGATTGGGTTTTCATTACCAAACAGCATCCAGAGATTGTCTGCCCCATAGAAGGAAAAAAAAAAAAAAAAAAGAAAAGAAAAAGAAAGAAAAAGCAACTGTGTCTCTCTCTCTTTCTCTCTCTTG
The DNA here is from genome assembly GCF_024509145.1 of Vidua macroura. Taxonomy (NCBI): domain Eukaryota; kingdom Metazoa; phylum Chordata; class Aves; order Passeriformes; family Viduidae; genus Vidua; species Vidua macroura. The sequence continues at coordinate 9,064,295 of NC_071578.1, read as the reverse complement.
CTCTCTCTCTCCTTTTTTTTTTGCACATCTTTTCTTTAAACCTGTCAGATCATTTCAGTATTTCAAATCCGAGGAAAACAGCCTGCCTGCTGCTGTATTTGAAGTTGTAATGGTGTCAAAAAGTCACGACTGACTGACAGCCGTCAGTCCCAGAGGAGCTCATTAAATCATAAAAACTTGACAAGGAAATAATTGAGCATCACTGGCAACTTGGCGCCTGTTTAGACGTTTTTATTTTCTTTCATTATTAGTCCCCACCATTACGTTCATTAACAAATTGCATTAAACAACTGTTAAGGGCTAATGATTTGTTTATCGCTCTTTTTTTATTATTATTATTATTATTTAAACATTAGCTGCGTCATGTGGTACCTCAGCAGCCTCATACTATCATCTGACTGAATATTTTTCCACTCAGAGCTCTGGGTACTGCTGGAATATGAAATAGATTATTCATTACCCTCCTCTTTGCCACTGATTTGGTTTCATGTAGCGTCTTCCACAGAGAAAGATGAAAACTTGTCAAAAATAGGTTATATCTTATTCTAAGGGCAACAATAGCAGCAGGTACAGGCACACTTTAATATTTAATTAAGGCTGATGTTAACCCCTTTAAATGACTTTAGCTGTGAGTAATATTCAAGTGCAGAAGAGAAAAATAATGGTACTTAATTTGCAAACTGTACAGCAGGCATTCATCTTTGAGTTACTAGCAAATTTATAGAATAATTTTAAATAATGAAATTTACAATCATAAATATTTATATCCACTCTTTTTTTTTTTTTAATATGTAGTCGTAAATGAACCACTTTTGCACACATCCTAACTAAAAAAAAATCCGTGTCCCTTTCTTTTTTTGTTTTGAACTGCACCACTCACATTTCAAAATCTGGTAGGACTTTTGTCAAGGGGGAAAGAGCTACATGTGGATCCCCAGTAAAGTTGTTAGCTGTGGCAATGTCTTACACAGTTCTGTTTCTAGCAACTTGACAGCTTATGATAAACTCAAGGAGGATGTGGGTTCAGGCTTTTTTTTCTTTTGGAGGGGACAGCGTGTGTTTTGACATTTTTTTTTGGTTTTTATATGAAACCATGGGAAGATTTTGTTTTGAAACAGTTATTTTTAACTGCTACTTTTTATAGGAGAAAAAGTATTTATCTCTAAGTATATTTTCTCTGTGTAGTTGCAGTTGTTGGTTGTAAATAATCCTCTTACGGAAGGAGAAGCTTCAGGAGAATTTTAAGATGGTAAGAAAAGAAACAGTCAAAGGCAGGGTATGTGTTAGGCTCCCTTTGCTTTATAATAGTCAGTCTTTGATCTTTTCTTATTCAATACATCTGAATGCAGTTTGCATTCAGTGGGTCCCTGTGCAGGGATGACGGCAGAAATGGCGAGCGAGGCGTGATGACGTATCACAGGATGCTGCAGAGCAAATCCATCTGAGTCCACAATGCTCCCTCACACTTCCTTGGGATAATTTGTCACTTCTGGAGTCACGTGGGGAAAGAGGCATGTAGCAGGTGAATATTTCATCAGCTACTGCCTGGCAGTGGGTTTTTGTGCACGTTAAGCAGTGGCACACCAGCTCTTCGGCGTGCCCACAGCCTGGCCTGGGTGCACAGTCCCGGCCTGCGTGTGTCAGGAAACAGAGGTGCACACTGAGAAACACTTTAGCATCTTCCACTGCTGTCTTTCATTTGTCACACATAAATAATGAAGGCATCTACGGGGCAGGGGAGGAAGAGCTTATATGCTGAAAACCGGTGAACTTGTGTGCTCTTCATCCCTTCATCCAAACAACTGCCTTTGGCGTGAATAATGGCGCAGCTGATGTGAAGCTCTGTATTGATCCATTGCTCAGGAAAGTCCACTGGTAGTTCCTTGGACTTTTCCTGAAGGTATGGCTGTAACAGGTTGGTACTGTTGGGATCTGTTGCTTCTGTCTCCATCTCACACCAGACAAGTTCAACAGAGACAGGCACAAAGAGGGGGAGCTCCCAGCCCTCAGTCTATGCAGCTCTCTGTCTCCCAACTAACATACAGATGTGATTACCCCTCCCAGCTGAAAAATCTGCTTGGGAGACTGTTGTGCCCAAGTATAAGTAAAATGGTGTCTGCAGTTGGAGAGGCATCCCAAGGTAGATTTGGGATTTGCCTGCTTTTCCCCAGGCAACAATAATTTGGCAAAAAACTCTAGATAACCTATAAATGTTGCTTATTCTGTGGGGTAGGCTAAGTGTGAGGAGTTGTGTCACCCACAGCTGGTATCTCTCCACCACCAAGGCACTGTGGTATTTGAGGAACTGCTGCAGATTTATCCTGGAGTTATGGCAGTGCAGCCTGGGTGTCCCCTTGGTGTTTTATCACGAGAAGAGATACCAGCTGGTGGTGGTGGCATAAATGATGAAGGATGTGGACTCTGCAAGGCAATGTCAGGTTTCTCACGAGGCTGGTGCCTGTTCATTGATGGGATGTTCAGGAGTATGCAAAGTGAAGGCATTCCCTGGATGTCTGTCCTGCCAGAAAGCAGTGTTGGAAAGTGGAAGTTTTACACATTTTCAAGGGCCTTAAGTGGTTCTGAGCCATTAAACACTGTACAGGAAAAGGGCTGTCCCTGCTGTCCTGTGGCCAGAGAGGTCTGGAGCAGGCTGCCAAGCCTGCATTGCCAGTGTTATGGTGCATGTATCCTGCTGGCTGCCATGTTGTGACTGCTCTTCTGGACCAAACCCAAAGAAAACCTTCTACTGCTGATTCTTTGTTCAGTTGCTTTATCCATTCAGACCCATGACCTTGTCCGGTCAGCAGTGTCCCCAGTGAACATGATCACTGCTTCTGTGGATTTAATGAACTTTCCAGGTCTCTTCTGTAGCCAACTAAGTAACACTGCTTGTTGCCTGAGCTGCATGTCCTGCCTGCATGTATTTGTCTGTACATACTCCTTTTGTTGATACTGCTTGCAGGAGTTGCAGCCAGTCATGCCTTCCAAGGAAGCAAAAAATACCCTGTGAGTTTACCACACCACTAGAAAACTTGCTTTTAAATAAAAAATAATATTAATCTTCTCTTCCTAGAAGAAACAGGCTTATGTCTTTGCTCTGTCTCATTTGATGAATTTGTCTTCCTATCCCCTGCCAAGTTGGAGCCTTTGACCAAACTCAGCCAAATGTAATAGGAGAGCAGAGCTCTCAAAAATTTCTTTCAGTTTCAGGAAATCAGCAGCCAAGAGGAGAGATGTCCCACTGGCATCCTCACCAAGAGAGGCTGCAGCGTGACATCCACCCAAATTGGACACTACCTAGGAGGAAGAAATTATAAATGCCTCTCTCCCCAGGAAAAGCTCACATCCCATTTAGATACTAGAGAATCCAACCCCGAGGAAACAAGGCCTCATTAGTGTCATTGCTGGAGGAACTACTTAATTAAAGGACAACAGAGTTGAGAGCATTGTTATTGTAGGCCTTTGTTCCTTACACCTGGTCATTTCCATTGATGTAAAATGTCATCTTTCTGATCTGGTAGCATTTTGCACCCACTTTAGACAAGTATTCCTGGCCAGCTGAGGAGGTGCAGAGCAGGGAAGAATCAGACCTTATTACTGAGGTAATTATAGCCTCACCTACCCATCAGGCGAAGGGTGTACACCTCTATTAGCCAGGGCTCCCACAAAGAGAACAAAGGCTGGCTGGAAAGTGGGAGCCACCCAGGGAGCATCCCTGTGTCCAGCTACAGCACTCTGGGGCAGCAGACCTGCTGGGGAGGTCATGACCACAGGCTCCCTCCTTTCCTGTCTCCTGCCTGCTTTCCTGGCATTAAATCCAACTTGCCTCAGCAATACTGGGGAAGGCCATGAGATGGGGAGACTAAAACAGGGAACACTACCATCACTGAGGAAATCAGCTCTCAGTTAAAATGCTAAAGGAGGTAGGGGGTGGCTTTCAAAGCTTGTCTCAGCAACTAGCCTAATTCTATTTTCAAAAGCCACTGTTGAGTGCTTTTGAAAATTTCATCCTAGATGCTTGGTTCAAAGACCTTAACCAAAGATTTTTTTTTTCTCTGCTATATGAAAGCTAAATATAAACCAACATTATTGTACAAAAACCTAACAAAACCCCTTTTGCAGGTCTAGAAAAATCTTTACTCGGAAAATCAAATTATTGGAGACCAGCATCTGAAGTGTCCTTCAGTCTTGGATGCCTCTTGTTTTGTGTAAACAGTTTGGCATACAAAAAAATATATTTTTAACAGCAAACATTTGCTTTCTGTTCTTTTTGACTTTTCCTATTTGCCTTTTGTTCTCCTGCCCTCAGAAAATCAAGACCTGAGTGTCTCCAGATGAGCAGCTGAAGTAGCTTTAGAACACGTGGATCAGACTATTTTACCCATTCAAGTAGGTGCATATGTGTCTCTGCTGTTTGAACAGCATCTTAATGACTTTTCCGCTGATTGCCTCTGGACCACAGGCAAGTAATAAAGCTGGCCTGTGCCTCAGTTTACCCACCACAATTTCATTAATGCTAACCTACCTCACGAGGTGGTGTAATGTTTAATATATAATGTACTCTGTAATCCCTGGATTAAATGTATTATGTAAGTGAAAAGCACCCATTTGATGTGTATGTAAATGCTGCAGTATTATAGGTAGGAGGGTCATTTGGGTGTAAGTGTAATACCAGCGCTGGCAAAAGGCAAAAGGGATTCCATTGTATTGACTTATTTTTAAAGAGCTTTTTATTTACTGAAATGCTCTGGACACCCAGAAAGAGAGACATTCCTCACTAAGCAGCTCTGCTGTTTCATCTGTCTTGGAGTGCTTTGATAAATGGATTGAAACTTGTCAGCTTTTCCTGTAGTTTCTGAGACTCCCTCTGGAAACTGTGTTGAAATGTTATTATTGTAACTTCTTAGAGCACTACTTAATGAATTGTAACAGATATCCCTGCGAGTCCCACAGATGCTGTGAGGACTGCACTTCCTCTCCTTCTCGCCACAGGAGCAAACCAGTGCCACACAAATACATGGCACAGAGTGCACGTCCCCAGCCACCACAAGCAGCTGGTCTGTCACAGGGACAGCACTTCTCACCTTCATAAGGCTTCAGCCCCAGCCATGTGTCCTGGCTGGGTGGTCAGCAGGGCTCCAGGGATGTAGGACATAGCCAGATATCACTTAAGTTGAAGATTGATTTGATCTTTTAAGAACCTTAAGGAGGACAATGAATTAGTGTGGGCTTAGATCAGTGTTGGTTATTTCCTCTGTCTCTAGGATGAGATGTCTGGGCTTTCATGCAGTGCCAGAGCTGTCCTGCAGCTTGGACTGGTGACTTGGGTGCTGTTGGACAGTCTGAACTCACACTGTGCACAGGTGTCACCTGCCCTCAGAGCAGCTCTTTCTTCCTCAGGCAGACAATGGTTATGAGATGTTAGCACATGGGCACATGAGATGGATGGAGCAGGCTGTGGCACCTCCTCTAAAGCACAGGACTGACCCAGAAGATCTGCTTGAGGTAATCTGCAGAGAGGGTGGTCAGAGGTGCCTGACAGGGACATGTCTATAGTGTGGAACTAGAGGGTAGAAAGAAGTCAACCATCTTGGGATTATCTTGGACCCCAGTAATGTTCTGCCCTGTTGTGTCCCACAGTGGAACAGTGGGATGTCATGATGACCTCTTTATTTCCTACCTCCAACCTATTCAAAGGAATCTTGTTCCTCCTCTGCCCTCTCTGGAGGGGTGGTGTGACCCCTGATACATTTGGTTTGGCAGATTGATTGTGCTGGATAGGTTTGAAGATCCTTGTCCTGATGGAAGGGTCACTTGAGAGTTTTGAATTTTTCTATGTTTTTCTTTTTTTTTTTTTAACCTTCTCACTGGGTTTCAGTTGTCCTTGTTTTTTGTAAGAATACAAAACTGAGCTGTTGATACTCAGTTTGCCATGAGGTGTGAGATGGCCAAACACACACACCCCACAGCATCACAGCTGTGCCCCTTGCCCTGCATGGTTTGCCCATCAATAGACAGTGCTGCGCATCTGCATCATAATTTTCTCCTGAAAAATAAGTGTGTGCCTTCCCCTTGCCTCCAAATATGAATGTGGGTCATCCTGAGTGAGGTCTTCAGGAAGAGAGGAGGGAAATTTTGAAGGAGGTCGTGGCCCGCATGGTGTAGGATCAGAACTATGAGGTGACTGGTTATAGGTCACCTCTCCCCAGCAAGGCCTCAGAGATGCCTCCATTGCCCTTAGCACTTTGAAGCCATCTTTGATTGTTCTCAGCCTTTTATTTCACTTTTTATTAACATTTTACATATTAAAATTTGTGTAGGCAGCCAGAAGAGAGCAGCATCTACACAATACTTGATGCAATGGAGAGGATTAGGAATCAGTGGCTCAGTTCTTTGGGACCTGAAGTGGGGGGCTGTGGGGGTGGTAAAGTGTCCTTTCTTTACACTACATTTTAAAGGTACTTCCACTTTCTTTCTGTGTGTCATCACTAAAATACAACCTATGTCCAATACTGACATAGGTTGTGGTCACAGCTGATAGTTTCAAAAAATTAAATATAACCAGGGTTACTTTGGAGTTTTTGCTGAGCTGTTCACATTTGCTTTTAAAGCTTCTTCCCTCTTCTCAGCCAGACCAAACCTCTTAGTTCCCATACCTAGATACAGTGACACCAAAGTAAGAAATTATTTTCAAAATAGCAACTAGTGAATTGGGATTTTTCAGCCGCCCTTGCGTGAAATTCCTCCAGTATTTTTATTCACAAAAGGAATGCTCTGGGAAGCAAACCTGCTAAAGTTGCCTCTGTTTATTCCTTCCAAAGTGAAATTATCCATGTCCTTTTTTCCCCCGTGAGATCCTGGAGGAAACTGTCTGCACACACACATTGACACATCTTTGGTGCATTCCACACAAGCCAGTGAAATTACACCAGAAATATGAATTCAGCCCACACAGTATGTGCACGCTGTGCTGTCCATACAGGACATATACAGACACACCCTGGCAAACCCTTCCATTTAAATTTCAGAATAAGACATTCAAGACAGTGTGATTCTCTTCCAGAGTGTATTCTGTACACTTTTCTCAAAAAAAAAAAAAAGGGTATTCTGTGAATTGTACCACTTTGCAAAAATATTTGACGTGGGTTTAGTTGTTTTGAATATTGAGGTTTTTGAAATCTCAGTAATTGTCATGATTGCTGTGTATAATAGAAATTAGAAGGAAGTCTGTTTTGACTTTGAAGCTACCTACTTCTAAGAGTACATTTTTTAAAGTACATTTCTTTTTTAAGGTGCTTCTTCATGCCCCAGCTAAACTTTCCCCAGATTACGTGTTAGCTATCATAGCTGTTCTATAGTTAGATTTTAATCAGCCTCTATACACAGTAATGTTAAACACTGAAAGAGCTACTAATTAATCGCCTTTCTGTATGTAACAGAGAGATAAATATCCATCCCAGAGGAATTGTAATTTCATGGTTTATAATGATGGTTAGATTACATTATCTGGATCACTTAGGCTGTGGGTGTCATAAAAAATGCTCAAAGTCATTTATATTCAGTTTAATTTTTTTTTTTAACTTTGTAAGCCTGAGAAAATAATGCGGTGTTAGCAAGTCTGTTTCATATTTTAGTTAAATATACCTTTGTTGCACTGACTGAATGGATTCAGATGACAGTGACAAACTCAGTTCTTTTCTATTTAACATGCACCTTCTGCAATCAAATTAACAATGTACAAATCTTCATCGGGCTGCTGCAGGAGAGTCTGTTGAATTCCTCAGCATTGTTGAGCTTTGGGGAAAGGTTTTCCTTTTGGATGTCCTTTAGCAATGAGTGTTTTCTGCTAATTCTTGTATGTTCTGCAAAGTCTCAGTTGCCTGTCTTGAACCAGGAATTAACTGGACTTTTGGGTTGTATCAGGCTGTGGCTCAAATAAAATAATAAAATCTAAGAGCAGTGTGAAGTTCTCATTTTCCCCTCCCCACTTCTAAGTGATTGGAGTCCATGCACGACTTGGGCTTGTGGAGATCTGCATCCACGTCACACTTAAATTTGGTAGCCACAAGAATATTAAAAAAAAAGAAAAAATCCTACTCCATGTGTACATTGTAATAGCTAATAGTTGCATATTTTGAAATTCTACTCATTCATATTTAAAAGGCTGAATCTTCTTTGAACTGCTGTGTTGGAGGGGGAAGTTAATTGTTTCTGAATGAGGATGATACTCCCTTTCCATATCAATTATGTGTGCTGCTGCAAATTATCAATAATCCTCACTCCCAAACACCGCCGGTCGCGGTTCTGCACCAGGCGCGTGCGCTCGCACGAGGTTGCCTGGGCTCCGGGGCTGCAGCCCCTCCCTGCATCCACTGGGAGCCAGACGTGGGAGGGAACCCCAGAGAGGCAAGGTGAGAGAAAGAAATGCGCTATTTCCAAGAGAGAGTTTGTCACCAGTTAGCTAAAATTGCTTCTGAAGTTTTGCTGGCAACTGTTTTACATGTCTGACTTGGTGACGAAGGAACTGTACTGTCTTAATAGAGAACTCCAGAACTTCAGAAGGGTTTCTCCTTGTTTGAATGCACAGCACAATGAATTTGTACCCACAGAGCATTCACCACTTACATTTCAAAACCTACAGCACACTAAACGTGAAACTTTTGTTCAAATTTCAAGGATTTTGACAGCCCAAGTGAATAGACACTGCCTATTGATTTTTCCCTTACAATGACTCTTGGATAACCTATTTTCTCATTTATTTTTAACGACAGCTCATGAGATTTTACAGCAATTCTGCCCAACCTCCTAATATCAAAATCCCTCCTTGACCCTGAAAATTGTAATTCTGCTATAGATCACAGCTGCTGAATATTACCTTTTACTAAGCTGGTTAAATAAAATATGTCCAAATCACTAGATCCCACAGGCCATGACTGCAATTCTAATTATACAGGGCCTGTATTTCTGCTCTACAGTACAGAAAAGCACAGCTTTCTCTGAGTCCACACCAAAGTGTGGGAATCCAGAATATTGGTTCTAGTTTTGAATTAAAAAAAAAAAAAAAAAAAAAAAAAAAAAAAAAAAGAAAAGTTATACTGCTCTTCAATGATTTTCCTGTAAAACTTTTACAAGGGAACCAAACCCTTTTGATGTGTTCCATACAATAAAATGCTGTGTAAGTCTGGAGGACAGAAGCATGTGGCGAGAATTTTCTTGTGTCTGGGGGATGGGTGTATTTGATGTGTACCCATTTCAAAATCAAAAAAAAAAAAAAGTCTCACACTACTCTTAGGCTGCATATTCTGCACAATGGCTCAGGAAACCAGTGTAAGGAAACTAATTCTGGCCATTAAACATATCCTTTCCCCTCCCACTGCTTATTCAAAGAGTGATCACATGCTCCCTGCTGCAAGTTACACCTTTATAGAATTTAGATATGGAAGAAAACTATTAGATTAGCCCTTCCACCTACTGATGTGGGATTGTTCCCTGGAGAACCTTATTCATTAGTGCATCACTGCCTAACCTTGTGGGCACACTGTGCCAAGAGCATCTTGGTTTTGTTCTGCTTTTTCCTCTTGTCCTTTCCTCCTGGTGCTGAGGGCTGAGGGGGTAGTTTGGTGAAGAGTGTGGTGAAGAAGGTGGGATTCTTGTTTCATAGTCAGGATGGTGGTTTGGATGCTTGAGTATCTACATACTTGTGTGGATGATAAGTTTGTATACTTTTAAATTATTATCTAAATGCAGAGGACCAGATGGGGAGTGATCTTATTCAACATAATTCACTGTAAGATCTTCTGGAGCCCAGTGGTCTACAGCAAATTACCTTCATGGCTTGCCCTGATTCTGCAGTGTCCTCAGATGTAGCTTCCATTTTACTTTTCTGCTTTCACTCTTCTGTGAGCAGAGAGAGCCAAACTTTTAATTGCTTCTCTGCCAGGGAAGGCAGCTTGGCATTTTACTGCTTTTCCAGGAAAGAAGGTTTTTATTTCAGTTGTTCTTTGGTCTGATCCCATAAAACTCAGCTTTCAGGGCAGCTGTGGGTGCTTGGCATATCTCATGGTAGTGTCTGGTATCAGGGCACTGTCAGCTGGGTTTCCTACTGCAAACTTTTCCTCTCAGGGCTTCACTTGTACCTTTTGTCCTGGTAACTTTTATTAGCAATTCCCCAATCCAGAAATTGAGGACCTCAGCATCAGCCCCTTCTCTGGGGTCAGCCACTCAAGTTTTAATAGCCCAATTCAAACCCACCATTGAAGCATCTTCAGTCCGTCGCTTCAGGTGAGTTTATTTGCTCTTGCCATGTGGCAGCTGCCACCTCTCCCACTTTCTGAGCTCCTGTGGGTATTAACTCTACACCACACTGCAGCTGCGCCTTTCCTCCTTGAGCCATCCACACCCAGGCCTCTGCAAGGCTTCCAGAGGTGGAACCCGGATCCAAAGAGGTTGGCACACAATCAGACATCTCCTGACCCCAACAGGGACCATCAGGAGACCAGCAGAGCACAGACCAGGGACAGGGAGCCATCACCACACAGGATTTGCTGCATCCTTCAGGAATGCACTCCTGCTTTGTCTGAGGACCGGGTCCTTGGACCTTCTCTTCAGTGGATGAATTCTGAAAAAAGTGTGGGAAAGGGAGGGAGCAAAGGCGACCGCTGCCATTCTGCAGTTTCAAAGTTCTGGTTTCCACCCTCAGATTATAATAAATGGCTGCTGAGTTACTTGACATGGAGCTAAAGACTGTAGGGTGAATTTTCAGAGCAACGCACAGGAAATTATATGCACAATTACTGTTGTTAACAGAGCCTGGGCATGTAACTCCCTGCACAGCAGGCTGGAAATCTTCCCCATGCATGTTTAATGGGGTTTGGGTTGCTACATTCCTGGGGCTGTGTCCCTTTTCTAATGCCTACTGTCCTGAATGAAACAAAGGAAGTACTGAATGTAAAAGAGATTTTATTTTGCTGTTAAAAATAATATTCTCTTGATCTACAGTTTTCCTCTAATGCAAAAGCATTTCTTGCCTCAGTAAGTGATCCCTTAACCTTTCTGTTCTGTGAGAAAAAAAAATCACATATTTATTTATTTATGTATTTTTCTTCTTCTAAATGTGTTCCACATAATGTGCTCCTCAATGTTCATACAAATGAGTTCATGTTCATGCAGGCAGCACAGTTATTCTAGTGATGGTTGTTGAAATAAGTGTAGGTCAAAACACAGAAAATATCTGTCTAAATCTTAATTTGTAAATGCTCCTGAGTAAATAAAATATTTGCACGTCTTCATAGAAAAATGAATTTTATGTGCCATTTCACTAATCAGGCATGTATTTCAAGTGCCTCCCTGCTCAGGAGGTTATTAATGTGGTATTTAAACTTCAGTAGATTGTAAACTAGGAAGAGTCTATAAATTTGGGATGGTCTTTTGCTTCCATGCTGTTTATTTAGCTTTATGTGCCATGATTGTTTTCTTCTTTCCCATGAAGAAGGTTGTCATCTTCTGCACCTAGATCAGTCCAAATGGACTTTAATTAACTTCAATAAAAAATAAATCACTCCTCTAAACTAACAGTTTGCAGCTGCAAGGAGATTATATTTGCAGCTGTGTCCTTTAATTGACTGAAATATTCTCCTACCACCATGGGCTCGACTCTCCAGCTTTCTGCAGGGTCTGAGGGCAGAAAGGTGCTGTAAAGAGAGACGAGAAACACCCAAAGTAAAAACACACATTTAAAAAAAAAAAAAAATATATATATATATATATGTAAAAATGCATCAAATACATAGTCAAGTTTCTGAAAGGTTTCAATCATTCTAAAATTGCACATGATTGCTTCTAGAATCCCCAGAATACTTTCATCTAAGAGCAGAAAAAAGTGTAGTTTTAAAAGCATTGTTGGGGCATGTCTAATACATTTGTCTAACTCTCTCTGTCTTGATATACGCAACACAGTTAATTGTATTCTCCTTAGCACAGATCTCGAAACTGTAAATAAATTTTTGAAGTAAATAGTCATGATAATTGCTTAATGAAGTATCACACACCAGCAGTTTTGAATACAAAAAAAAAAAAAGTTCAAAACTACTGTGTGGTGTCTCTTTTTACTGGAAATGAGCTTTTACTTTTAAACTTCTGTTATATTTGGAGAGAAGCAATCCCACCGAAAATGATACCACTACTAATAAGGAACATATTATCTTTCATGTGGGTATTTTTTTTCATGTTTAAGGTTTCTTTGTTATTATCTCAGTAGCAAGACTCTCCACAGTCTTAGGCAGAAAATCAAAATATGCCTTAAAGCAATAATCTTTTAATAAGTATCAAATGTCTTTCAATGAGATAAAAGAATTCTCTAGCATGCTTATACACACATACCCACACACACACTTGCTTCACTATTCATCTTATTTTACACCTTTTCAACAGTATATTTGGGAATATTTCTTTTAACCAAGACTAAACCCTTCTAACAAATCTTAGATAATTAAATTTCTAAATGCTAGTAAATATTTTGTTAAAATTGTTTTCTCCAATTGTTGGGCCTCCTTGTCCTGAGGGCTTTAGGAGATGGGACCATCTCCTGTGGCCTCAAGTATTTCCACTGGCCCAAACAGGGGTGTTACTCCAAACTTCTTTAAGACATCAACCTGAAGAATTAGGTCTTTTTGCACTGATTTTTTTAGGAGTCCAGGATTCACACAGCCAAAATCAGGGGAGATGCTGGGAGCCTGCATAACTCTGCTAATGGACGCAGAGGGACAGTGGGCCTCATCACCCAGGCCCAGACTTGTCCCACACAACTTTAGTCCTTATCCTGGGAAATGCAGCTGGAAGGTTAGTGAGCTGAGGTGTCTTCTCAAGGCAGCAAGGATACATGGCCAAGATTCCAAAATTAGGCTGGGGACATGCCCTGCCAGTGTGTTGCCAAGGAGCACAGGGTTAATCTGCAGGGGAAGTGGAGGTGGTCTGGATGCCACTGATGAGAAGCACAGGTTCCTTCGCTAATCAGGGGAAAGAAGGTTGCATACTCGTACCTCTCACCCAGCCTTAGAGTTTGACTTATCTGTTGAGAGGAGAACAATATTTATATTTTTATATTTATATTTGTATTGATATTTATCTGTGTCCGAGGTTGAATTGCAATGCAGACTCCTTGGTCCCACTGCTTCCCTGTGGCTGTGGCGTATGGAGGGCAGTGCTCACTGGGTTCTGCTGGAGGGCTCGTGCTTTGTGTTCAGTCTCTCCTCCTTGAGGTAAGAACCTGTTATATTTTCATCTAACTTTCTCCTAAAGTGTGAAGGAGAGGAGGTGTTGCACTGCAGAGTGCAGGGGTTCTGTATTCTCCAGTAACTTAAACAGGCCCTTGACTGAACTAGGAAAAAGTTGGGGGTTTTGTAAAATGGCGGCTCTTGCACCTCAGCTTCAGTGACAGCAAGCTGCAAGTTGCCTGCATGCCACAGGTTAAGTTGTCAAAGTTGTTCTCTTCCCTAATGCTTCTTATGACAAATACTCCTAATTGCTTCTTCCTTTCATACTTTTCCGTGCCTCCTGGCTAAGACATCCGTCTGTAGCCTTTATGGTTTGTCTTTCAAAGCTTGGCCTCAGTTGTGTCTATCTGTGTTTTCTGTTTCTTTCTAGCTCAAGCATCCCCTCCCCGTCTCCCCATCCCTCAGTGCCTGCAGAGCAACATGCGGGCACCTGCCAGCTGCTGCGGAGACTGAGCTCTTCCCACCTTTCCCGACAGCTGAGCGCAGTGTTGTCCTGTGCTGTCTACACCTCGTGCATAAAGATGCACAACTTCCCGCTCTCTGAACAACCCAGAGCACGCCTGCCACATTGAAATGCCATCACCAGCCACTGAGGGGGAAATGCAGTGAAAGGAAAAAAACAAAATGAAACCAAACGTGGTTTGTCTCTTTTATGGAGGTGAGTTCAAATTTTATAGCTCCTGAGCCAGACCTCCCTAATGTGTATGGTGGTGCTAATTTGAGTTGCGAACCCATGATTACTTATTTAAGAAATCTACATACCAGTGTTGCAAGAAGGATACTTTGAAAGCCTTTTAAGTATCTTTCTCATTAATTTGCTTAATCCTCTGATCTTGCCTTCTTTTAAGTTGTTTATTTTTAAAAGAAAGACAAAAGTGAGCTGAAAAGCTTTGTTACTAAAAGAGAAGTTTTTAAATCTGTATGGGATACAAAGTAATTAAGAGAATATAAACATAGGTGCAAATAGTACACAAACACTTTGGATTTGGTGTGCTAGGAGAGCTTCCTCCACTGGCTTTAAAGGGAAGCAGCGGTCAGGGCAGCAGAGTACAGATAGCAAACCTCTGTCTCAGCCAAAGTAAAACTTTGCTTTCTGATGTTTATTCTTTTGTTTTTTAATGCTACAAGACATGACAATAAAAGGGTTTTTGTAGCGTAGAAGGTGAAACCTAATTCCATACCTGATGGGAAGTACAAAATTTTCACAGTATGTTTCATTCTGTGCAGTTTTATGGCCATTTTCAAAAGTACCCTGACAGCTCAGATTCCTGCACTTCAGGGTGCTCTGCTTGGGATGTGTAAAAAGATTTCTTTTTCAGAAAGTAAGTTGCTCAGCCATCTCTGCAAAGCAGGTCTCTCCACTGTGCTCAACACCCAAAAATAAACCACCAGAGGCACCCAAATCCATTCTTTTCTTGTAAAGATTTTACTCAGCTAACTGGGACAGGGCAGGCCTGAATTTTGGATGAAAGAAAACTTAGATGAGCAGGGAAGCTGTTCCCCAAGGACTATATCCTCAGTGATACTATGAGCCAGCAACCCCCGTAGCTTTCAGCATCTCTCATGATCAGACTGGATGTCTTTTGCCCGAGGCTGAAAATCTCTTCCTCTCTAAAACCAAAGAGATGTTGGCTGTGAGTTATGATTAGTAATAGAGTCCATTTGTGGTGAGGTGGGGGGAAGGGGAGATGATGGACCCAGAATCATAAGACTTTATGTGCTCGGCTTTTTTCCAAACAACCACAGACAACTGCCCTGCTCTGGGTAGTTCACTGATTGAGGACACAAACAAGGAGAGAGCACAGGCAGAACAAACAAACAAATTATATGTAAGTAGTTTGCACTCTTTATAAGTGGCATAATTGAAATACAGCATGTTGAAGGATAAACTCAGGGAGTTATACTGACTAAAAGGCCTCCTGGAAGAAAGATCAAAATTGCTGGGTTGTCAGGAAAACAACCCTGAGCAAGCACATTGGCAAAACAAAATGGGAAGAGATCCAAGTGCCTGCTCAGAGCATCAGCACCCAACTACTCTCACCCACTGAGGAAGAGGACGGGAGCAGGGTGCTGCTGACAAGAGTGTCAGATACTCCTCTGAGATCAACTCTCAGCCGCATGTCTGGGTGAGCTGCTGAATGAAAATGTTCCAGATATGGAGGCCCCAAGAGGGGGTAGGTTGTGCTTGGCCAGGCTCTAATTGCATCCTTGCATTACTATGCAATTAATTGCTGCCGTGGTCTGCTTGAGAGGAGGGAGTGTGCCAGCTCCATTCCTGGGCAGCCCCGGAGGCTGGAGGAGCTCATGGCTCTCGCTCCAGGGGGTGACCTACTCGGATGGCTCCGTGGCTCTGCTGCCAGCCCTGCTGGCAATACCGGTCTTCCCAGGATGATGTGCCTTCCTCCTGCGATGTGGCTCTCTTAGCAGGCATTAAAAGTTTCAGAAATTGCATAGAAAATGCAGGGCAGGGAGAAAACAGGGATTTTTCACTGATTTCATGTTTTTTAGCAAAGAGATGACAGCAGAAAAAATGCAAGCACAGTTTTCCCTAGTATAACTGTTTTCAGTGCATACCTCAAAAGGAGGCAGTGTCTTGCAGAAAATACAAATAATTCCCCTACAGAAGGGAAAATAAGAATAATTTTGCTCTTGCTTTACAGATCACTATAATTCTGACATCAAGAACAGAAAAGAAAAATAGCACAAATTCCTGAATGCATGGAAAAGCAGTGTTCAACCCCCAAACTGGGGTGTGCTCCTCATTTCTAACATGTCTCTCACTAAATTCTTGCCTGTAGAAGAGAGATGAGAAGGATGATGACATATTTCTAACTCCCAATGTCTGATTGCCAGTGTTGGCTTCAGTGACCAAATGGTATCATGGAGATCTGAGGCACAAAGAGTGGGTGAAGAAGAAGGAGGCAGAAGAGAAACTTCCCATGAACACCAACACTGAATAGTCTGTCCTTTGCTTGCTGTGTTTAACTTTGGCAGCAGCACCAGGCATTTTTTCCTGAGTCTTCCTGACGTTTCAGGTGTAGGCTGGCTCCTGGATTCCTACAGGACATTCCTTTTATTCCTGGCCATCTCCCAGTCTCCTGGGGAGCCACTGCAGCACACGACAGTTTTTCCAAAGCCTGACAGCCCTTGGCCAGCCCAGAGGAGCGAGCAGTCTCTGCCAGAGCACATCTTGGTAAAACCTAAGAGGGTAAGCCTGGTTTATATGTCTGTACTTCATCTGGAAACACTACCAAGGGCAAAAGGACCTCAAGGTTGAGCCTTGGAGCTCCTCTGTCCTGGGCATCTGGCAGCTGGTGCCACTTTGTGTTGTAGGCAAGTGGTCTGTGAATC
The DNA here is from genome assembly GCF_024509145.1 of Vidua macroura. Classification (NCBI taxonomy): domain Eukaryota; kingdom Metazoa; phylum Chordata; class Aves; order Passeriformes; family Viduidae; genus Vidua; species Vidua macroura. The sequence goes on along the minus strand of NC_071578.1, from coordinate 9,047,673 downwards.
ACAGAATCATGGGATCATTTAGGTTGGAAAAGACCTTTAGGATCGTTGAGTCCAACCATGAAGAACAGGTGTGGCCTGATTTCAGTAGTTAATTTCTTCCTCTGTTTAGCAGAACCCACTTTGAGTTTATGGACAGTAAGGAGGTACAGGAGGATAGGCAGATGGGGGGGACATGTCAGGTTCTGCCTTTGTGGATTTCAGTATTTATTTTATTTTAAATATAGACATTTGCATAAACATAAGGCTATGCTGAAAAAAAAAAAACTGTGTAGTGTCACCTCTGTGTATATGACTAGACACACAAAAAAACAAAGTTCCCTGGTTACACTGGGTGGGACCAGCTGGCACTCAATCCCCTCATGTGAACCTAAAAATACTCATAGGTCAGAGCTGTGAAAGAAAAGAACCTTTTTCCCAGTCAAGCCTTTTTGTCAAGAAGTAGAGGAAAATGTTTTATTTATTCTAGTGGTTGAATTACTGCACAGAGAAAGTCCCTACGGTGAAGCATTTTCATGATTTTTCCAGGCTGAGGCACCAAGAGGATTCAGTTCAGTCTTTTGGGAAGATGCTGGTGGCAGTGGGCTTTTAGTAGGGATTTATACCACCTGGAACAAGTAAACTAGAGTCCTGCAAGCTGAGCATCTTAGCTAGTTATCACCCACACCTACCTGAAGTAACTGAAGTTCTTGCTACAGCTTGGCAAAGTTATCTCAAGTTTGAAATCATGAGGAAACCTGTGTTTGATCTGTTTTAACAATTTTCTTTGGGGACCATTTGGTTAGCTATTTTTCCTGCTGTATTTTCACACAGCTGCACAAATGAGCCAGGCACACGTTTAAGTTTGATCCGTTTATCCATCTTGTAATATCTAAGTACCCCATGCAGATGATGAACAGCCTGGGCTATCCTGCTGTTCTGCCTCATCACCTCTTTTGGAGCACAACCTATGCAAGGGATATGAGGTGAGGTGGAGTCAGTTTTGCCAGGGAAAGGATTATCTTAGGGTTTGCTTTATGGAAAAGAAAGGAGGAAAATTCGAGAAGGGACTGGATGTTCTCCCCACCCTTCCCCACCCCACTGGCTGCTGGTGGGCTTTGTGCCTCCTTCCACACCACATGGGACTCAGACCCAGCAAACTCCAGAAGCTGGAGTCCTTTCACCAATGTGATCCTTTCTCTTTTGTACCTTCTCTAGAAGACACACACACATCCCAGACAGTGACTGTGTCTCCAGAAGGGCTGAGCTGGGCACCTCTCCAGAAGCAAGGCCAAGTTATGCTTGGGACAGAAGGCAATAAAGGCCAAATAGTGTTTACCTTATGTTTCTCGTTCACAGCTTGCCTTAAATCATTTGTAACAAGGCTGGGGGGGGGGGGAAGGGGGATGATATTGGGCTTGAGTGCAGTCCGAATGCCAAGAAGTGCTTTTGCCTTCCCTGGAGATGAGCTCTGCGGAGCCTTGCAGGGTGTGATCTCTTATTTGGTAATGTGAACACAAGGAGCAGAAGCACAAGCAACAAGCACAGCAATAGCATTAGATCAGAGGATTTGGACTTTGCTGTACTCCCACACCCAAGCCAGTCACAAAAATATACAAGGATACATTTGCAGATGTGCATGTGCTCACAAAGGCTGTTTTGGTTGAAAAAAAGGGGAGAAATTACTGTTTCTATCAAATAATACACTTTTCAGGAAATCTGAATTTTGCTGTGAGCACCAGGGCCACCAGATGAAAATTTCTATGGAAGCCTGTGTGAGGTCTCTGCTTTGGACTCTCTTTTATTGCAGTGGTGAAATGAAAGTAGGGGTGCAAGCAGGGCATCAAAATACACCATTTGCATAAGGAGTTGTTCAAAAAATAACCTACAAGCTAAGATCCAAATGATTACTTTGCACAACTAGATTTGCCCACTTTGTCTTGACTCTTTTGTACGTGTCCATGACAGTATCATGCAGAATAAACAGGTGCCACCTTCTCTGCCACACTTCTGAACCAATTGTTTTAAAGGTTAATGCATAAACCCCAGAAACGGATGGAAAATTTAGCATAAAAAGCAAAATAGAATCACCTTCAGGAACTTGCCAGTTTGGCCATTTAGGAGTCTGGACGGGTATTGATTTGAGGTGAATATTCTAAAGTTTGCATTACCCTTTGAAAAGTGCTAATGTAGTTCTTGTCACTTTAAATTAACTTTAGATGAGAGGGACTGACAGAAACATGAAGATGTGTGAACTATATTTGACTGATATTCTGTCAAATATTGCATAGGGTTATGATCCACAGCTTTTCCCATCTGCTGCTCAAACCTGAATCCTTGAATGCACAATGGATTAATTACCATATTTTGTTCTGATTTCACTTAGTAGTATAAAAGACTGTGAATGTTAAATGTACCCTTACCTGCCTTCTTTTTCTAAGGGTAAGGTATAGAGGAGGGAAGACAGGGTGTTCTTTAGCAATTTTTTACACCCACACAGAATGATTCCTAAGTGCACCTCTTCTCAAATAATTAGATTCCCAGAAGTTAACCAGAGTAACACAGCACTCAGAATTTCATTCACTTCTTTCCTTGCAAGACTTTCTTCCCCCTCAGTAATAAAAGCAGCGAGTGCTGATGTAGCACATTCAATCCCTGCACTTTACAAGCAGCAGGATAATTACACCCGGCTCTGCCATTTGGTATCCTCGCAGAAGGATACGGCGTGGAGCACTGGAGGTCAGCGCTGTCCACTGATGTTGTGTTTCCTAGAAGGCCTGACATTGATTCCCCAGTGCCACCTGCACATCCCAACAACTCAGACTGACACTCAGTAGCCAGCCTGCCCCTTTCTGCAGCTGGACACCCAGAAAGCTGGATGTCCTAAATTAAAGGCCCCTTTGAAAAGAGGGGCTGTATTAACTTGCCCCAAATCCCCCAGTGTTTTAGGAAAAAAACTCAGGCTTTAGTAAAAACTCTTTTTTTTCTCCTAACCTCCTCCTTTCCCACCAGTACTATTTGGATGAGTTGAGTTATTTTGACTTTCAGGTGAAGGAATAATGTCCACTTTTGTTGATGTACCAAATAAGTAAACTCTGGTAATAACTAGTTCCCTCATTTTACAGAGTCCTTGGATACATGTATCTCTTGAGTATTTTTTCTTTAAGAGGACACTGCGCATTGCAGTTACATCCTGGATTATATTCTGGCACTGCACTGCTTAACAGATAGAAAACATTTCTATGTGTGTCGTGTTGACTCTAACATTCCTGTGTCAGTGAGAGAGTGTTGTTATCCAGAAATAAGCAAACTCTATGATGGTGTGAAAGGCAGATTGAAGATATGAGGTCAGAGAGACTTGTAAAATGGAGAAACAAACCCTTTTTTTATTACAGTGAAGTCCCTTCTGGAAGAACTTAATAATATTACACTTGGGAGTAATTGTGAACCCAGTTCTGTCTTTTATATGTTTTGTCAGGTTTTGGAGATTTAAGAATAACATTGCCCTTCTCCAGTACTAGAATATTGCATAGGTTTCTCAGACATATCCATAGCCAATCCTCTGTACTTTTTTATTTTCCAATACTTTTTAAATACCATTATTCTTTCTTCGTTCTGTTTCTTATGAAATCTCCAAGCCTTGATTTGGGTACTCTTTCTTTCTGTGATTACCAAAGGTGGGGCTCAGCAAGGAAAGGTTCTACATAGGAAATACTTCTGGTTTTTTGGGAGAAGTTCTGCTATGAAGGTGCGTGCTTGTCCTTCATGTTAGTTAACTTTAATCCTGATGGTTAAGAGGATGATATTATATGAACCCAAGCAGGGGAAAAAAGGGGACTTAAGATACTCTTGGAATATATTAACAAGTTCTCACTCTTTGGCTGGAAGTTAAAACTCAGACTGAGCGCATTCCTACCCTCTTGCATTTGCAAGTGTGTAAATGCCTGCCAATATTGTCAAGCCCAGAGCTTGTATCTACAGGACAGCTAAAGGACTCAATAACCTTTCAAACTGTGCTAGGAAGCACTTGGCTGATGGTTCCACCCAACACCAACAAATGCTCTGGTGGGATTTTGGAAAATACTAATCATTAAATTCACCCTGCTTCTGTTAAGTCAATCCTACTGAAAGCTGATGCCTTAAACTCTACTGGAGGGTCAAAGGAGAAACCTTCTGTTTTAGTGCCGCTTTTCAACTTCTCTTCATCTAGCAAGCATCTGTCCCAGTTTAATAATCTTTGTTCAAAGTGGTGTAAGGTCATTAGCAAAGCCTTAATGGGGACACGGGTTGCAGGACCTCTATTTGGAGAATCTATTCCAAAAGGAAAAGGTGTGATGTTTCTTGCAAGTGACATAAAGATTAATGAGGGATAGACAAATGCCCTTGCTCCAAAGTCAGCAAAAAATAGAAGGTTCTGTTTAAACTTTTCAAAATGAATTACAGTCAGGTGCTGAATATCAAGAAACAAAATGAAATCTGAGTTGAAGAGTCTGGGTCTTTCCCCAAACCTGTCACGCTTTTCTATGGATATGAATATTAAGGGGTAACAGAGTCTGCAAATCTACACCTTCTGAGCTTGTGAGGAAGGCTGGGGACTCAAAAAAAACACTTGGGAACTGTAAACATTGTTGGATATTTAGAAAATACTGGTATTTCAATCTGATTAATGGATGTAAAAGAGGAAAACATTTTGGATTTTTACACCTTTTTCAGAGAGTCCAGATTAAATCCAGGAGCTGGTAGAAAAAAGGATGAAAACATCTTTATGCATATGATGAAGGCTAATTATTGGAAGTTACAAATATTTTTATTTTAGTAAGACAGTTAGAATTCCACTTGAATTGTTTAGGCAAGATAAGTTAATATTCACATGTTTATCTCGCAAAAATACAGATTATGTTTGTGTGGGTGCTACAAATATGTTGTAGAAATGGGTCAGGACAGTTTCAGAAATGTATTGTGGGACAAGTCAAGGCAGGTGAGAATGGAAACCAAGTAATGATCCATTGCTGCTATGTATTTTTGAAACAAATCACCAAAGCACTGTACACCAGCTCTTTCCTATATTCCAGAATATGTTCTACAGGCCTTTTTAACTTTATTTTTTAACTAATTTTATAGTGTTTATAAATGTAAAAAGCCCTGGTGTTATTCACCATATACACTGCTAGCAAATTTAAATTATTAGATCTCTTTTTTAAGGTGAAGTTAACATGTATCTGCCAAGAGATATGGTCAAGTGCTGTACTGTTTGCAAAATGCATTTTTAGCTGTCCTTACATTGCAAAATATTTTGTTAGTGTCATATTTTCAAAGAACAATTGCTTTCCTTTAAAAAAAGACAAAAAGCCAATGTCTTTAAATACCATTTTCAAAATACAAGTTATCATGGAAAACAAAAAACTACTCTCACTTTAGTAAACTCTTAGGCAGAAACCAATGACCCAGCCAGCTCAAGACCATGCAAGCAAGTTTATGCACAGAGAGCAAAACCAATAAATGCTCCCACAAATGACTTTGGAGAGAATTCTGAACATTTCTTTCCTTCCCTTCCCCTCTTTCCTCACCAAAGCAGTGTGCATCCTGACAGAAGAGAAACCACAGAATGTGCAGAATGTCAACAAAATCCTGGAATCTGATTCCCACTAGTTTTATTGGGCTTGGAGTCGGGTACTTGCTGCCCAGAAGACCAGACAATAGGTTCATTCCTTCTTCTGAAGAAGTACAAAATGAGGCATTTCCTCCACATGTTCCCCTGGCCCATCACACAACATTCAGAGCATATGGAGCTCAGGACTTGCTGCTCACCTACAGCAGTGCTCACACTAACCTGCTGTGTGCTGGCTACACCCACTGCATGCTCATTTAAACTTCACAGTAATGTGAACATTCATTAAACCAATTGTGGACAGGTGGTTTTTGCATTGGAAACATGTGAAAACATGTGTTTTCTATGTTGTTTTTTATATGAAGGCTTGTGTCCAACAACCTAATTATTTTTATTCAAGTATTACATCACTCCCGCTAGCACAAGCAGAGTGCCAGCACCTGCTCCTTGCTACTACACTCTCTTATGTTTTCTGTGTCCTCACCTATCTTCCAAAAAAAAGGGGGATCATTCTCACCGTGAAGGAATTTTCTGGATGGTCTCCATCTGAGCCACAGCAGAGACACAAGCCAGTGTAATCAGTTCTTTGGCTACTGATGCTGACTGTAGTTACTCATGCTCTTGTACTCAAAGTATTTATTTTAATCCCCTAAAGACCTCTAAGAAGGAGCTGCAGCACATGAGCATTCACAGACATTTTAATACCTTTCAACAGGACCTTCTCCGGATGACCTAACAGTCCCTCCTCTTTTAAAAAAATCTGTGATGTTAGAAATGCTGATTTTTGTCAACATTTTGTGGAGAGAAAAATCTTAGAGGTAAAAAAAGACACATTAAATATTCTCCTGGTTTTCTGCAGCCACATGTTTGGAAAATCTCTCATATGATATCCAAAGACAAGGAGTTCATGATGTTATTCCTCCACTGGCTGACAGAGAACCCCAGATCCAACGAACAAGGTTGAACAGAACTATGTGAAGGACTACACAAGCAAACTGAACTATAACTTGTAGAAAAACCCACCCAACCCCCCAGTTTCCACTCTTTCTTTTCTGAACAGCATTGTGTCTATCATGATTCTGCTTTTCCACCTGCAGGCACTCTCCAGTGTGCACCAGGCTCCCTCCTGTACCAGCCCTCATTGCTGTGTCCCATGCTCTGCCTTGTTCCAGCAACTCCTGGACTCATTCTGGCAACTTCTCTGCCCCTGAGCTCCCTTGCACTCATGTCTGCAGTTTTTCAGTCCTCCTTCTGTGTCTTGTTCTTTAGGGACTTCATCTGTATTTGATTTCAACTACCATCCTTGATTTCCTGATCCCTCTTTCCACTGGGAATTTTTTCCCTCTATCCAAGTTAAAATCTCACCACTTCTCTGGGATATCGCTTTATAGGGTCAAATAAATAAATTGGATTTATTCTGGACTGCTCTCTCTTAAAATCCTGCATCCAAGTTATCTTGGTTGGCACCTTCTGCACAACTTCTTCGAGATACTCTTCTCCCAACCAATTTGCTTGTTGAAGCTCTTCTCATCTGATTACAAGACCCCTTTCTCTGGTCTAACTCTATATATCCTCTCATACTTATTCTGAATGGTGCCCATTTTTCATCACATGGATCCCATCAATTTTCTTTTTGCCTTCCTCCACTACCTTATCTATTGTAGCAAGTCGTAGCAGTTTGCTTCTGAACAGTGCCCTTCAAAGTTTCTTCCCACTCCATCCATTTCCCATTGTTAATTTTCTCAAAAGCAGCTCTTGTTCCAGCTGGTCTGAGATGTCCATGTCCATAGCTGTCCTTTCGTGCTGGCTATCTTTTCATCCACATTTCTTGAGAAGCACTCTACACACATTTGGCATGTTGCTGACTTTTTCACTTTTCAAAAATCTCTCTCAGTTCTCCTTTGACTGGATGACCACTGAAAACTCAGCTACATTTTGACTGTCCTGTTGGCAGTGCAACTCTGTCCCTGCACTTCCACATTTCTCTCTATCTATCTCTTGATTCGGAACTTAAAACTCTTCCCTTTATTTTTATTCTGTTTGTGCAGAGCTTTTCGCTGTGGGTTCCTAGTCCATGACTCCTAGAGGATATGTCAATGCACTCAAGTAAGAGGGAACATAAATACTGCAATGAAGCCAAAACTCTTGGAAATCTTTGGGACTCAGGGTGTACAGTGTGAACCTAGCTCCAGCCGCAAATTTTGCACTTGGCCTGCAACTCTATGTAAAACTCATATTGGAACATCCTTGAAATTAAGGGGTGGTGTTGGAATCTGCATCCAAATTTCACAGCTGTAGGTCACCTCTCAAACACGGGTATTTGGAAGACAGGACTGTGCTGTAAGCAGCTACATCAGTGATGAGATATTGTTGCTGGATTTTGCTGTCTGTGTTTTTGAAATGCTCGCTACAAGGACAGCTGTGAGGCAGATGCCGTTCTGAGTTCAGATGTGGAATGTTACAGGGTCACTCTGCTTACCTTATCATAAAAGAGCACGCGTTTTTTGTGCTCTTCATGTACTGGAAAACAAGTTCATGACAAATACTGTATTGTGTGCAAGGGCTGGGGGTGGGGGAGAAGAAGGGAAGTGTATCTTGTCCTTAGGGGCTGCTGGTGCTAGGCACCATAGAAGAAAGCCCTGTTTGTCAGCAGCACTTAGAGATACAGGGCCCAGCACGCAGCACCTGCGGCAGCTTAAGGATGGTTCCCTGGATGGGGAGCTGTGCTCCACTGGCTGGCATTTCTTGACTGCCACGCAGAGCCAGGAGGAGTGGTGGAGCCAGACTGCTGCAGGAGAGGAATCTGGAAGGTGCACAGCCTGACGACATGGGGCGAGGACTTCTCAGATGCTTTAAAGGATTTCTGCAAGAGGCTGAGTTAGGCTGATCCTAGCCTTTGGTCTGTACTCTGTGCATGCAAAAAAATGATATATCTTGAATAGCTGAAGGGGGATAGTAGTGTTACAGGATGTTGATGCTAGTGTCACCAGCCAGGCAAAGTGAGAGTTTGAATCTGGAAACAGTTCTTGAGCGTAGAAGGAGTAGAAGGTGCTCAGAGGTAGGATAAAAACTGTTGGAAAGGAGCCAAGACTCAGTGTGCATGATGGGGGATGCAACTGGGTTTGAAGCCTAAGGCAGGGGGTGAACAAGGAAATCTGGAAGATGGGAACTCCTGTGGGGCTAGGGTCTGCCTGCAGCAGAGCTGAGCTGTGCAAGAGGGGTGTGAGTGATGGCTGGCATGGTGAAGAAAAGTTTTTAGCGGGGCTAAAGTTAGGTGAGGAAGAGGGAGGCAGAAAAGGAGGAGAGGTGAAAAAAAACAGAAAGGAGCAATGCAGGAATTTTTCTCCATCTGGCTCTTTTCTAAACAATCAATAAGCTTTCTTCCCAGTGTCCCTGTGTCTTGGAAAATTGGGTTGAGCTATGCGAAGGAGGATAAGACAGCAAGGATGGGAGAAGTCTTGCAGCATTGGAATCCAACCAACTTGTCTGGGCAGCTGTTACTGCTGATTATGTATGCTGTGCTCATGCATGCTACATTTCCCATGTTAGATTCATGGTTTGGAGCCTGCCTTTGCAGACAAAGGCTTTGGGCTGTGTTCTTCCAATTTACTGGCCTGTGCAGTTTGTTACAGGAACAGCTACAGATTCCAAGGAACATGATAAATGGAGACTGAAAATGGAGACTTATACCTGACTGCCTCTCTGCCTGACTACCTTTTGTATTCATATAGTTTCCTTCATGGTAGGGTCTTAGCACCTGTATAAGTTGAATATTGAACACACCTGGCACAGGCATCACTAAGGAAACATTGCCCACCACCACATTTTATATATAGTTGCCAAGAAAAATATGGGGTCGTATCCTGCTGCTATTCAAAGCACAGAACTCCTATTTGGAGTCAATAAGAGTGGTGCATAAAAAATCAATGGAAAGATTTGACCCCTTTCAAGTGGAGCAGCCCATGGTACAAATTGCACTGCCTTTGTTGAGCACAGAAGATAAACCCCACATTTTTTCCTGACTGTCACTTTTTGCTAGCATGTCCTTTGGAATGTGCTTTTTCACCCCACTATCTAACTAGCATCATGAGATGGTTTTCAATAAAGGTGCAGTGAAACCATCCAGGGTGGGGATGCCTGATTGGCCTTTTAAACACTTATAAATATTATTGCTGATTATTCACATGTGAGCCCTTTGCATGGGATAATTTAAAATTAGATTATAAAAACTTAGGAAGAAAATAGAGGTATTATTAAACATGTGGGGATACCATTGTTATACTCACAGGTAAAAATCACTGTCTGAAATCACCTCAGAGGGATGAAGACTGAAAGCAACTGCTAGTTTGGACGGTGGTTTAGAGGATGTTCTATTGCTGAGCTACTAAATAAATCCCCTTTTGCCCTGCACTGCCTCCAGCAAGCCCTTAGCCTTCCCCACTCTGTCTTCCCCACACTGTTTCTCTATTTTTCCTCATAATCTCAGCCCTGATTCTCTTTTTCCCATTCTTCTGAATGTTGAAGTCACGACCTTTGTGGTTTATAGGCCACAAGAGACTGAGCTAAATGTGTTAGCACAGAGTCAAAACAAGTAATAGCTGGCCAATTAAATTAATAATCCATATTGTTACAATGTTTAACCACGGCTGTTTCCTCAGTGGTCTGTTTAAATCACAGCCAAGTCCTGACCTATTAAAATGAATAACTGGAATTATGAGAAACTCTATTTAATAAACACAGCAAGGAACGCAACACAATCGGTATGAAATATTTATTACCACTTTAAGCAGCAGCTAGTTGAGATTTAAGATTGGATTAATGAAGGGGTTTTAATTTCTGGCTAAGGGTAGAAAGCTTAAACCAGGAACATTTCCTCAATTTCCTGGTATGGCTTTGCAATGGGCAAGATTTGAGATGGGAGCACACAATTCGATTCATGCTTTCCCCTTGCAGAGCTCTCTCCAGACACGTTCGATGCAGAAGGAGATCAAAGCAAGCAGGCTCCAGACAAGTGGCTCAAGTGGCTTGAAAAAACTCTGGGGAATAAGGGCTGGAGCACTAGACATGAGCCTTTGGATTTTAAAATGAGCACTCCTGCCAACCACCATCCTATAGAGAGCAATGTTAATGGAAGGCTGGTACATTCCCTGTGACAACGGCTCGTGTGTGTGCATTTTTTTGCAGTATATCTCAGGGCTAGAGGAGGGGAGAAAAAACCCCTTCCTCTGAAATTTGTCAGACAAAATTGTAAGCTGGGAGCCAACCCTTATTGTTTCAAGTGGCCCAAGTATTGTTTTTCTTAAGTGCGGAACCACCAAGGTTTTGCTATTTTTATTCACACTGCACATTCATCTGCAGGGTTTCCCCACTTAACAGAAAAGCAAATGTTCTTCTTTGATAGAAACTAAAATGTTGCCAGGCTTAGAAAATAGTCTACCATGCTCAAGCTCAAATGCGGATATTATTTTCCTTTTATTTTCTAATTCTTCTGATGTACTAACACTGAGCAGGTTAATAACATGCAAATCCTGGCACAATGGAGCTGTCTGGAGGTACCATGTCAAGGAGCCATGTAATAATTGCTCTGGGCTATGCAGACACCTGGAGCATCATCTCTGTGATAATGGATCCTTCTCACCATTTCCACCATAATGGTTCCACACCATAAACCATACCCTGGGCTACATCAAAGGAAACGTGGCCAGCAGGCCAAGGGAGGTGATTCTCCCCCTCTACTCTGCGCTTATGAGACTCCACCTGGATTGTTGCATCTGCCTCCGGGGTCCCCAGCACAAGAAGGATGTGGACTTGATGCAGTGAGCTTAGAAGAGGCCACAAAGATGAGCAGAGGACTGGAGCACCTCTGCTATGAAGACAGGCTGGAAGAGTTAGAGCTGTTCAGCCTGGAGAAGAGAAGGCTTCAGGGAGACCTTAGAGCACCTTTCAGTACCTAAAGGGGCTGCAAGAGTGCTGGGGAGGGACTTTTTTACAGGTGTATGTAGTGATAGGACAAAGGGGAATGGTTTCAAACTGAAAAAGGGTAAGTTTAGATTAGATATCATTCCTGGGAGTGTTCAAGGCCAGGTGGGATGAGTCTTTGAGCAACCTGGTGCAGTGGAAGGTGTCCATGCCCATGGCAAGGGGTTGGAACCAGACAGTCTTTAAGGTCCTTTCCAATTCAAACAATTCTATGATTCATCAGGAAGGCACTGATGCATTAAACCACTGCCCTAATTTGCCTAAATACTGACTGCTGCCACTGCCTCCAAGGATCTCATTTTCAGCATGTGCTGTGATGATACCAGGAATCATGCATATTTTCTCCTCACCTCCCTCTTTTGATTCTTAATTAATAGACCCAGCCTGAGAGCTGTAGAGGCAGAAAGATTTTGTACAGCTCTAGACAGCAAGGCCATAGATGAAACAAAGTCTTCCATGCTCTTCCCATAACACATTTGAGCCCAAAGCTGGCAAGACCCATGACTTGTGGTAGTATCAACACCCATTTTGCCTGATGGATAAGACTGGCCATCAAAACCGTTTGCCTCTTGTGCTGACAGCCCCATCTATGGCCCTGATTATATCAAGAGATCTTTCATTTGTACACGGTGGTAGACAAGCATTTCACCATGATCTCAGTATATGTTTGTGCCATTCATTCCACCAATCAGCTGAGGCATTTTTCCTGGCCTCTATTTCCTGGTTCCAGCCAGTTGAAGGCATCTGTGGAGCAGCATCACACCTCAGAGACTGACTGAAGTCTGCCAGGCTTGCTGAGCCACTGCACTGCACAGCAGCCAAGAAGACCAGCCTGGCATTAAAGAACTAATGTCCAAGAAAGGTCAGAACACCAAATTTCTATGTACTTTCTCTTTTTCTGGGATTTCTGTCAGGAAATACATTCACATGAATGCATTAACTTAGGATATTCCCAATGGAATATGAACTGGATCTTCACGGGTTTTCTAGCTAGCATCCAGAGTTGTAAATATCTTTACTTCTCTACATTTTCAATGAAAGTAGTTTTGTATCCCCATGCACTTTTTGTGAAATGACATAAGAAATTAAAGGAGTGTCTCTGGGCCTAGGGGAATGAACTCCCTCCTTCATGAGAAACCTATACCTTAGGCACTTCCTTGCTTCCTTTTGTAAACAACCTTGTGCATGCAAGTGCTGTTGTGCTCACCCACAACATACACAGCATACACAGCACAGAGCAGTGGTGCATCTCCAGGAACAGGCAGCAAGTTATTTATGGCCTGAACTGTATGAAAACACTAGTGTGAATGGATGTGACATGGCTCAGGTTCCCAGGCCCATGCCCCATGTGAGCATGTTCAGCCTGCCACCAGAATGGCAGCATGTTCAGCCTGCCACCAGAAATGAACTTCAGCTCAGGAAGTTGCACCACGGTGCATCCAGGAAGAGAGAATGGGCAGCAAGCTTTTAGCCAGAGGCTGGCACAGACCAGTCCTCCTGCCCTGATAACCACTTGACTTGCAGGAATCTCATGGAAATCTGCCAGCCATTATACTTTCCTGGACCGGGAAGTAAAATTAGAGGGGTTTGTGCTATCTTGTGGCACTTTCATTGGTTTATTCCATGTCTTTCTAAGCCTTTAGGCTTCATTTCACATTGTTGTCTCTTGCTGTCCTTTCTACAGTTTCCTTCAAGGCTCCCTCAAGAAAGAAGAAGGGCACAACCATCCAAGAGGTTAAAAAAGAACAATTCTTGGGCGTTGTGCTGCCTACGCTTGTAGCAACACAGAAAGCCCTTTATGCTGCTCATGTACCCCATACATAAATTTTGATCTGGGTTTATGTACCCACTCTCAGCTTAGCCTTTCTCCAGCAGGTCATCTCTCCTTATGCCCTGCCACCTCTATGTCTCAGCTGATTGCCCCTTTCCCAGTTTCACATGGAATGAGATGAGGCAAAATAAGCAATTTAAATGTTATGACTTTGTTTGGTGGCCTTGCTCCAGTTAACATGGGTGTCAGAGGAGTCCCACTGGCATTTTAGGTACTGTGGGTGTTTGCCCTATACCCCATGGTTGTACCCAGGCAGTTCCTGTGACCCCTCACGAGTATGATGGATGTGGCAGATGAAGGGACTTTCCCAAGGGACACAGCAGCCTGAGACCTCCCTCATCTCAGAGTCCCTTCCACAGTCCTGCAAACCATGATCTGTCCCAGCATGTTTGAAAATCACAGAGCTCTAGGGAATGGAAAGATTATATATAGGGCAGATTTCCTGGAAGCCATAAATTGATGGTTTTATTTAGGCTTTTAGCAGAATTGCCATGAGAAATCAGAATCTACTGGGTTACTTTGCAGGGAAATACATGTGTGAAATTTCCCTGAGCCAAGCCCCTGGCCAAGGGAGGGTGGTTTTTCTCAGCTTCCCTCTGCTGCTCACACCGGGTATTTTCCACTAGAGCCTGTTGTTCTGCACAGCAACATAAGCACCCCTGTGCAGAAGCTGTGGGTCCTGAACATGGTATTTTAGAAATCTCATCTCTATAGGGTTGTGGGATGTGATGCTTAAAATATCTGTGGTGGCTGGAATGAGGTCTCCTAACTCTGACCAGCCCAAGGGAGTCAGCAGTGGGAAGGATGCCTTGCAGAATTGCTCCAGAGCAGGGAGGGAGGCTGAGAACTCTGCCTGGCTGCATCAGAGGAAGAGCTGCTCTGAAGTTTCATGAAGACAATGACTGGGTGACATAAATTCTTTAGTGATTAGTGGACATTAGCAGCAAGGCAAAATCAGGTCTCATGCTTGAATTCCAAATAATTTTTCTAAGGTGTTAGAAAAAGCACCTGGGTTTGGCCAGAGCCTTGGTTCCCAAGCCACTGTGGTGCAATACAGAATTCCAGTGGAGGACCAGTCACGTGGTAACCTGAATTTATGCTATGTTCCCTGTCATCCTTCAATGATTTTCCCTCACTTTTAGTATGAAATTTCTAAGAAAGCAAAGTTTACCTAATTCAATTTGGATATGAAGTTTCAGAGCTCTCACTAGGAACTCACTGTTCTAGTTTGCTTGTTACAAACGAGCTTAATGGAAACATTAAAGGCAGGTCAGAGCAAAATAAAAGAAAAAGGAAAACTGTAAAAACGATGAAAAAAAAATCTGACCCATATAATTTAAAGATAAATGTTGTTATTTAATTCCACCATTCTCTTTTGGAGTGTGATAGAATAGATGTTGTTAATTTTTAAAGGAAGAAATATGACATCCCGTTTAATTTCCTCTGAAACAAGACAATCTGGCTTGCCAAATATAGCCTGACAAAGAAAAATAGAAATTTCCTGATCAAAGATCCAAGAGTGCAGTGCTCCACCTTAAATCCCTCCCACCTATTAGGTCCCCCTTTAGACAAGACAGAGAAACAAATTTCTCACACATCAATGATGCTTCCATAATCAATTTCAAATAGCCCCTTGCATAGGGATGCAAATCTTAGCTTTCTCTTAATAAAGCCTTTTAGAAGATGGATGTACTGATCTGATATTATTAAACGAAAAGTGGTCTCTTTTTAATCTAGAGATGCAGGGGCGTTAGTAACAGAGTGAATCAAAGGCCTGGTCTCTTTCTCTTCCTAATTATCAATAGTGTTTTATAATCTTATTAATATTGATACACAGTATACTGAAGATCTGTTAACGTATAATGTATGTGGAGGATAATTAACGAGATCCGAGTCAGATCAATCGCCTATTTGACAGAAAACGGTGTGTGGCTTATAAATTATACATATGCTAGGTATGGCTAGAAATGTTTAAAGTTTCAGTCCAACCCTTCCAGTACAGCACTGGGAAAACTGATGAACTTAAAGGCACAGTCCCTTGCCTGTTAGGTTTATACTGTACACTCAGAGGAATAACTCTTATTTAAAAATCAAAGAGTTCCATTAACTGCCAAGATCTCAAAGCAGCACAGAAAACACACCTTCTCCTTGTGAAGTGCAGCTAAACAAAAGGCAAAATCTTGTAAGAAAAAGGATGATTAATAAAAGTGAGGTAATTTTCCTTTTGATTTCTGAGAGGAGGTAGCATGCAGGATGTTCCAAATGACAGAAATGATCCCACATCTTCACACTGGCCTCTAACAAGGTTAGACTTGCTAGTGCAGTAAATACAATTAATAATCCCAATTAATATTGCATGTTTTGGTAGGTTTGAGAGCATGAAAGCTTTCCACAGATTACTCTTCACTCCCCAAAGCAGACGTGGCGTGATGAGACGAAGGGATGGAAATGTGGAAATAAAACTTTCCTTTTTTGTTGTTGCAAAGCTCCTGATAAGCATGGGGCTGAGATGAAAGGAGATGTCAGGTTTAACAAAAATAACATATTATTATTATTAATAATTTACCTCAGGGGTATGACCCTGTGCAATAATGACTGCTTGAGGCTGTGAAACTCCACCAACATTTTGAAAATGGCTCAGACTTGCTCAGCTTTTCCACAGCAGACCTTGGGGCACGTTCAGCTGTGGTATGGGGAGATATGATTCCCAAGGTGGAGAGGCTGTATCAGACCCTTGTGTTTCATGTAGGAAGGCTTGAATCAGACTAAATAGGCAGAAATTCAGCTTCCTCTGAAGCCAAACTTCTTCTTCAGTGGGAGTTTTGCTTGCGAAAACATACAGGCAGTGCCATGCCAGATCATGCTTGAGACAGGATATACTTCATCAAGTGACCTCTCTTACAGGAATCAGCACCCAGTGCTGTGGAGAAAGACATAAGCTGGGGCTGCACTCATCCTTGGTGTGGATAAATTTCCTCCTAGCATGTTCCAGACTATGCCCACCACTGGAAAATGTAGGGAGGACAGAGTTCATGGCTGCACTCATCTTGGTTGCTTTCAACTACACATACCTTGCAAACCTGCCTCACAAGAAATTTTTCAATAGGTATCTTTGGGTCAGAACCTTGTTTCACCTTACCTCTGAAAGCAAATTGTTTATCCACAAAGACAGACTTCAGGGGTTTTTTGTTTGGTTGGTTGGTTGGTTTGTTTTGTTTTCCTTTTCTTTTTTCCCCCATGAACCACTACATAAGCTGTATGCCTGTATAAATACCCCACAATTTTGAAGCAAGCCAAGTACTCTTAGTGGCACTCGTGACAGCATGACAGGCACCAAACCTGTCCCTAAACACAGCCTTTTTTGAAGTTAGAGATTCAATTCCACCCAATTTACCCCTGGAAGCTGAATGATCCTAACAGAATTACCCACAAACAAGTTTGCAGAAGCTGACAGTTCGTTTGTAATTAAGCCTTCAACATATGACTATGTGTGACCTCGTGTTTGTTGCAACAGAAGCCGATGGGCAGACAGGAGCCCCAAGCTGGCTACCAGTGGCAATGCACGGATACCACAGAACTGCCTGATGGAGACTCTTAGGATTAGCAAAACTTTTCCTGAGTCATCCTCTGTACAGCCCGTGTGGGGCCATCTCAATCAAAGCGTCCAGCCCGCCTGTGGTGTGGTGAGTAAACGACTTGCCTTGTTAAGGTAAGTGGAGGAAAATTGTTCTCTGCTTTGCCAGGTGAAGTGTTAAGTACAGGATCCATCTCAGGGAAGGCTTTCTAGATTACAAAGGCCATTACTTAATAGCCGTGCTGTCCCTTGAGCCAAGGTTTAAAGTAAATTATTTAAATTATAATATTATGCCCTTTCCCCTGAGAGGTTCAGAGGGCTGCACTAGCATGAATGAGTGTATGCTCACAGCCCCCAGATGAGGCAGCCGTGGCATTCAGGAGCTCAGGTCTAAGTGCTCAAAATGACCATAACCTCAGAAAACATGGACACCAAACCAAAATCAGCAACAGTTTTGATACTAGTGAATTCCTCACAGTCTCTCAAGATGAGTCAGTAGCTAAATCAGGTAAAACTGCTCTGGTCTCCTGACTCCCCAGCTCTGTGTTTGAACCATTAGACTCATGCTTCCTTCTGTCCATTAGTGGCTTCATTTCTGTCTCACAGCATTAATTCAGGTTATGTAGCTTGCAGTGTTCCATATAAATGAGCTTAAGACCACACAGGATCACAGGAATCAGTGCGGTCAGGAAATGCTATTGTCTCTCTCTCATACCTTCTCATAAAGGATCCACTGGAAGATTTTTAATTGTGTCCTGTCCCCTGATCCAGGCACTGGTGTGGTCACAACCTGGATAGACTCTGGGCTTACGTGTCCCCTCAGTCTGCTTCCCTGTCATTCTCTCCAAGCCGCCTTCATTCCCATTTTACACTTACCTTTCATTCCACTTTCTTGACACACCTTAGCCTTGGTTAACTATATTGAAAAAATGTCAAAAATATTTTAACTGGAGGTCAAAACTGCTTCTCCAGTTAAGTGGTCTAAATATGCATCTTTGCCAAATTGCTCTCATTAGAAAGTCAAGATCAGAAGTCTCCTTTTTGTCCCTATTTTCTCTGAGATAGGGATATCCATTCACAAGTGCTGTGACCACATTGCCTTAGGATTTCAAAGCAGGGGAAAAAAAAAAAAAAAAAAAAAAAAAAAAAAAAAAAAAAAAAAAGTTAATTTTTCAGACCCAGATCCTTGAAGTCTTAAAGGGAAGACTAAGGTATCTCGTTTGGATATTCACTAGCTAATGCCAGGCCAGGAATCAGTCTTTAAGCACCATTCTGTAAGACAAAACACAACAAATTAACTTTAAAGATGGCAGGGAAAACAGGGAAATTGAGGTACAAATCAGCTACAGGAAGGGACAAATTAATAGTAAGTAGGGAGCAGCAAGTTCAGATAGCAAGGGAGCTGATCTGGTTTGCAATGTTTGGAATGAAGATATCCCCCTCCTCCCCAAAACAGGCTCCAGCATGCCCATGGCTCAGGCTGTGAGATATTTATGGCCTAGCCAGCATCAGCCTGAGGCCATGTAAACAGAGCTATTGGATCCTATTTTGGAGAGAGAGTTGCACAACACTGGCTTTTTTCATGCAAAATTGAGGATGTGTATGCATTTTGTAGTGCTTTTGGCTACAGAATCAGCCCTGGCGCAGGGAGACTTGGGTGCCACAGCTTAGCAAGGACATCTGAGCAGGGCCACCCTTCCCACACAACCTTCCCCAACAGTTTGGGAAGCCAGTCCCGTGATGGACAGACAACACTGGAGGTGACAGGGGCAGACTCTGCTCCTCACCCCCAAGGGAAGTTTGGAGCAGCAGCCAGCAGCCAGGCTCCCTGCCCGGGCCTGGAGCTGCTTGAGAAGCTCTGAACACCATCCCAAACTTGAAGTGTCAGCTGTCCAGGAGGAGCCTGTGGGGCCAAAGAGGTGAGCTGAGCAGCACTTTCTCTGCCCTGTCCCGCTCCTCCCACTCTCCTGGATGCTCTAAATTACAGTTTAATGCTCATTACCAAGTCAGGGGGTGTTAATGAGCAAGGAGAAGGAGTGTGTGGAGGCAGAGAGGAGAGGCAAGAGCTGTGAAGAGGTGGCACCACCGCGCCACCTCTGAGAGGCAGGAGGCCAAGCCTCAACATGTTGTGTCTCTGCCTCTTCACCCACGTGCTCTCCTCTTTCTGTCTGGCTGCCAAAAACAAGGACAAAGAGAGAGGACAAAGTCTGGAGCCTGTGGTCGGAGGAGTGCAGGGACTGTAGTCACCCTTAAGTCCCTACCCCGCCAGAGGAGGGCTCGTCACCCATGAAGAACAGCTGCCTGCAAGGCTGCTCTTTCCTCAGCTAAATCACACTGAAAAGTCTCCCTGTCGAGGTTTTGTCAGAGGTCTGTCAAAGCACCAAAGTGACAGAGGCTGCATCCTACATCTAGGTGCCCCAATTTATGTTCCATTACCTTTCTCAGCCTTCGTGATAATATGCCAGATTTTACACTTGAGTAGCTGAGGCCCTGGCACATTTCCCTGCCTGCCATTCTGTTGTGAATGGAGGTGGGAGTGGTGAAGCCTTCCTCAGCCAATGCTGCCCCAGTGAGAGTGGGGTGTGCCGGTGCTTTCACATCAACAGTTTGTTTAGAACTAACTGGTGCCACTTCCCGGTGTGTAAAAATCCTCAGCGATTTTGATTTAAATCGTTTAAGGTTGAAACGTTTTCCCCTCCCTAAAGAAACACTGTTTTACAATGAGATAAGTTTAATGGGAAGTCCATAAAGCAGAGTTAAGCACCTTCGCAAAATCCAAGGGTAAAACACACAAGTAGTAAATGGTTTGTAGATTGTATCATTTCCTGGAGTCCTTGGACAGAGTGTCTTTACATCTTCTTGCGTTCAAGCACTGTACAATTTCATCAAAATTCAGAATATGGTTTTAAAGAGTTTTACCCAGCCTGGAGCTAGAGAGAGAAAGAAATCATTTTCAGGGAAGGGTTGTGTGTCCTGGCCATGACCTGGAGACTGACCTATCATCTCATGGTGTTTCATGCCTTACACTCTGCATTGGCTTTGGAGGGAAATACAGACACCAGCTTCCTTCATGCAGACACACTTTATAATCAACCTGGACTGCTCTAGCAAATACTGGTAGAGTGTATTAAAGATCCATGTCTTTCCCCCAGCTAGTGGAGTTAACTAAGAAGCTTTACTTATTGAGTAAAGCCAGAATTTTACAAAAATCTCATTTCCCAAGTAGGCAGCAAAGGAAGAGAGCAGAAATTTTAAAGGCCTCAGCACCCTGGGTGCTCACTGAAGACTAAGTCCTTTTGAGAATCTGACTGTTAAGGTGTCGCCATGGGAGTTAGCAGAAGTATTGAGCACTTGAGAAAAACAGACCTGAGTTTCATTGCCTGCAGGTATACTTACCTAGAGTTTTTTTCTTAGGATAAGACTTCAAGAGAAAGTGGCTCTAACATAGTGGCTCTCTTCTCTCTTCTTTCTTCCCCCTCCCTTCTCACTCTTCAGTGAGGCAATTCAGCTCACTCAACCACTGGAGCACTACTCACATTTTTTGCCAGTTCAGTTTTCTACCCTGTGGTGGGCTGTTTCAAAGAAGTGCTAAGCCTGATTCAAGGGATGTGGTGCAAAGGAAGGAGAGCTGGTGCCAGGAAAACCCCCTAAGTCAGTCATTCACTGAAAGTCCATGCTCCTCCACCTTGCTGTGTGATCCCAGCAAAACATTGGAAGCAGCATGGCTGCTGAGATGGATGGCTGCTGGGATGGTTAGCCATGGCAGCTCTGGTAGCATCTGGATTGCTCTGAAAAAATGGAATAGATTTTGTGTGCTTGAAATGTTTTGAAAATTTGGCACCAGCAGAGAAAGAAAGACGTTTTCAAGTGATGCCAGTAATTTCACTTTAAAATCATATTGTAGCCACTTATGTACAATATAGACAATATTTTGTTCCCCTTCCTTAGGTAGCTGTGGACTTGAGGGCAGATCAATTATTTTCTGTCTTTAAATCCACACAGAAACAAAATAATGATTTTTTTCAACCACTTTCCAAATGCCCTATTTTAGGGAAAAATGCAAATACCCCACAGCATCTTCATGCTAACTAAACAGTAACAATTTCTCTTTTACTAGCAAACCCAGAAAATTAGAAGTTAACATAACTATAATATTTTTCTATCTATTAGCCACTCTTTTAATCCTCCTCCCCATCTTTTCAAATCCCTGAGGAAGCAGATGAGCTTTCAGGATGCCTGAAGGTGCCTGTAGTTATATGTTTGCACAAACACACTCACTAGAACCTTTGCTCTCCATTAATCCATGCAGGTCATGGTGAGCATACAAACCCCAGCCACCTTGTCCCTCAAAAAGGATTTACTAGTCAGTGCAGAGTGAAGACACTATAGTTAAGGCTACACTGACCTCTTGAAAGGTTTTATAGAATATTCACTCCTCTCCTGTGAAGTATTATCATAAATAAACAGTGGCACAGGAATGAATGAAGCACATTTCATATCATAATACATAAATGCATTTACTCCGCAAATTGCAGGAGTCACTGTAACCAGCTGACTCATTGAAAAACAAGGTACAGTTTTGGAAGATAAACTTCTAACTAAAAAATTGTCAATTACACACATAGATACTGAGTTACTAAACATAATACACATATCAAAATGTTATCTGTGTAATAACTGCAAAGCCACAGATAAATCGCTTTATCATGCACCTTTGCCTTCATGTGTTTTGCTGTTTTCCAAGGGTTCAATCTTATCCGTATACACTTTACCAGTACTGGAGCTTTGAACTTTTGAAAAGAAAGAGTGAAATTATGGCTGTTATGGAAATCAGAATCAGTGAGAAAATGCTCTTAAATTTAAGGGGGAGGGGGAAGGAGGGGAGAGGCAGAATGTGAGTGAATGCTTAAAAGCCCTCCACTACCACAGCTAAAACTGAATTTTTTTCAAATCTGACCCAGGATTAAGAAATAATACTCCTCTAAATTTCAAGGGGAAAATATGTGCGCACACATTGCGATATCTGTGTCATGAAATTGTGAGTTCCACAGCATGTAGTTTGAGAGTTTTTCCATTTTTACGACAACTTTGACCAACTCACTTTGACTTGCCAGCCAAAGTGTTGAAAGCACTTATGTCTATTTTACAATCCTATGGCTAATCCCTTTGAAATCTTGGGGCCCACCTGTTTTTGTAGAGCAGAGCATGTGTATACGAAGAAGGTCTAAACATTTATGAGAGTACTGACAGGAGTTTTTACCACTGGAAGAAGATACCAAAGCCTTGGTAAAAGTGGTCAGACACTGGAACAAAGTGTCAAGAGAGACTGTGGTATCCTCATCCCTGGAAACAGCCAACCACTCGGGCAACCAGCTGTAGCTGCCCCTGCTCTGAAAGGACAATCTCTAGAGATGCCCATTCACCAATGATGTGATCTGTGGGTGCTTTAGAAACAAAATGAGATTAAGAATTGTATGCTGAAAATTGCTGCAGTGTTACACATAGCAAAATAATACAATGAGAATGGTGCAACACACGTTGCAATGTTTCTCTCCTTTGAAAGTCAGTGTTTGATGTATGGCTGATAGAAAGAAGTGGTTTTTTTAGAAGTCAACACACTCTCTCAAATACTTTTCTTGAGCTTTTTAGATCTCTTTTTCCTTAATGCACTCAAATGCTAAGCACCATTCCAAATTCATGTCAATATATCTATTGACATCTTTCTTGCTGTTTTCCTCTTCTTCTATTCTCTGTGGTATCAGTCTTGCCAACTGCTTCTGAGATCTTTGGTTATGATCTAGCAAAGCCCTTAAGCACATGCTTAACTTTAAGAATGCAAACAGTCTCTGAATTCAGCAGGACATTTCCTTTAACTGCTTGTCTGGGCTGGGGCCAGAGTGCTCAGTGCTCTATATACAGATCGAAATATAATAATTCACACACAGAAAATCACTGCAGAGCATGGAATAAATTGGAACAGATTTTTCCCAGTCCTTTCACAGGATCATGAAACACTGCAAAAATTCTACCAGCTCTGAATGTAGTTTATAAATTAACAGAATTCAATTCATCAGCACATGTCATGGAAAATATCTGTTTTATACACAGTTACTTTCACATGCACATATTTTCTCTTCGTCTCCCTCTCCTTCTCATGCATGCACACACATACAGACACTTAGGAGACTTAAGCCTGCTTGACTCTGTATCTTACTGTGTTCCTCAGCAAATGTTATTACTTACAGCTTCTACTAAAGTTCAAGAAATCTGCACAAATTGCTAGGTAAAAGTTCATGATACTTTAAGCTCTTAAAAGACATTCTGGGGGAGGCTGTACAGAAGTTTACCAGGAGGCTGCAGATAAGCACAAACCAGGCAGAGGTGCAAACACGAGACCAGTCTAGCACGGTCAGGCCAAAGGTCTGAGTTCTTGCTATACCAGGTGCCTAGATAAGGGCACAAGAACAGGGCAAATGTATCCTGGCATTTATATGTCCCAAGTTTATTCACTCAGCTTCCAGCACCTCAGGTCTTCCCAAGACTGAAGGGCATATCAAGATTTACTGGTACATTAATTTTGTGATGCTTTTAATTCCATTACTTTATCCAGTCTCCATTTTTTCATCTGTGCAAACTTCTGGCACACAAATCTCTGTGGCAAGAAGTTTCTTGCTCCAGTCTGTACTCTGTGAAGGAGTACAACAAAACATTTGCTATTTTTTGTGAACATACCACTTGCTTGCCTCATGCAAGAACTAGGGGCAGCAAAAGAAACAGCCGTTTCTTATTTGCTTTCCATGTGCCATTCATGATTTTATATTCTACTATAACATCCCCCTCTGCCAGCTCTTTTCTTAGCAGAAAAATCCTCCTCCATCTAATCACTCTCCTGTAACATCCTTTGTACAAAGGAAGAGCTGATGTGCTGAAAGAGGCAAGCTGTCTGCTTCAACAAGGTGCTTCCAGGGGAATTGGAACTCCCAGGCTAATGAGACCTGGGCCAAGAGATTCTGCTAAGTTGTGATTGCTTAAACTTTTGCATTCAGGTAATGAACACCTCCTTGTGCGTCTACTAAAGTCTGCATGCAGCTAGCTGTGAGCTGTAAAATAGTGTCATACATGAATGGCAAAAGCAAACCATCCTTTCTTTTCCCTGCTAAAACAAGAGACTCCTTAAGTGAAAAAAAAATATTGTGTGAACCATTCTGATGGTTCCAAGAACCAGTTTGTGGCTCTCTTTTTTTCTCATTTAAGACACAGCAGTGAAAGATTGAAGAGTGGTTGTGAGGCCAGTTTCTCCCTTGACGTATTTACTTGAAATTTTCTTTGTGGATTTTTGAATAGTTTGCAGGTGTATATGTGTGTGTGTGTCTTAATTAATTGTACACTACCTAAGGTTTAGACAGAACTGTCCAACAAACAAAATGACTACTACTACTAAAATATGATTTTGCAGTTCAGATTAGTAACTGAAAACAACAAAATAAATGGATAACAACAACAAAACAGCAGCTTTTTTAATGTCATGCTAAATTTTCTTCTAGCTGAGTATTGTGCATATTCAAGACTGCAAGACTACCTCCTGCTCTGAGAGCTGACATTCACACCTGCTTCCAGATGTGTCTTCTCTTCTGATAAAGACAGTTATTGTTAACCTGCTTTGCATTTCTCATAAGCTGTGCTTACTGCTGCATTTGTTGCCACAGCATTCCTTCATGTCTGAAAGGCCTAAATCTCATATTCCTGCTATAATGCTTTGAGACCATGAGATGTGTCACCAAAATGCCTAGAAAAACAGAGGCAAATGCACTGCCTTTATTCACAAGTGTGTTGCCCTATGTACCTCAGTTAATCTAGTACTAAAACGGAATCAAATCTTGGCTCCATGAATATCAGCAGTAAAATCCACTGACATCAAGGAGGTCAAGAATCTACTGACTTCTGCCTGTTAAGTGTTGCAAATCTGTCTGAGCTGATGTCTGTAAAATAAGACAAGAGATAGAAACCCAAGGATTCAACCTCAAAACTTGGTGCTGCTCTGGGAATCTGTAACTCTTACAAAGTATCTCCTAATGGACATCCTTTCTTCTTGTTTTTCTTGGCTGCTGTTGAGTGTTCCTGGTGCCCAAGCAGGGTGAGCACTGGCCATGCATCCAAATGTACCAGGTACAGTGTGTCTGCACTGGGATGTTAATGAATGTTGGCATCAGGAGACTGGCAAGGGAAGAGCCCTGTAAGAAAAGCCTTTTATTTCAAAAAGTTCTTCTGTGCCCCACGGCTGGGGGACAGGGTTTAGTGCATGTCCAGTGGGTTGCAGAATTTCTCATCACCGTGCCTGAGAATCTGTGCTCTGTCAAAATTGTTAAGCTAAAATTCGCAAAATGTTCTGGAAGTGTCAGCACTCCAAAACATTCGAGGGGCAGCTGGTATCCATTCTACACCCTCCAACAGAAGACAGAGCTAAATGCACTTAACTGAATGTGAGTCTCTGGGATAAAACTTGGCTGTTCTACAGGAACAGCAAAACCTCATCAGTTTTTTTCATCAACTTCACCATAATTTCCTAAGTTAAAACATAAACAGTGTTGCTACCCTCTGTTCTAGCTTGGCTCTGTTTCCCTTGTGCAATGTAGAAATACAAATATATTCCTCTTGCATTAAGGTGTAGTACAAACATTATATACTGAGAGGTAGGACAGAACCCTCAAAGGTAACAGTGGGTAGCACAGATACAGCTCCTGCAAGACTCCAGACTAGATCAGACTTGATGTCATTCATTCTCGTTAGCACTTGGAGCTCAGACAATGCCACGTTTAAAGTACATGAGTGGCTTCAATCCGTTTCCTAGTGGGCAAGTGTCCACCTGACAAAAGCACTGCTAACATTGGCAATGTGTGGAGCACTGGCAGCTCACCCAGAGCAGCCAGTGGACAGAAACCCACGACAGGTTGCTCTCATGATTCCAGAAGAATGTTTCCAAGGGAGGCTTGTGACAAACTGATGGGAAGCCAAGTGTCCTGCCACTTGGCCTGTATTGCCAAGGTGTTAGCATGGCACTGTTCCCATTCCCTAAAGACACGTTTAATCTTTGACAAGGCACAGTGTTTGATAGCAGAGTTGTTTACATATGCATGTGCTCAGCTGAGCTGAGGTGTGCTGCACTGTCAGTGCCACATCACTCACTGAACAGGCTTCCAAACACATCTGATAGTTTTACTGTTGAATGGAGAGAAAAATGGACACATTTTAATCATTAAGCACTGTTTTCTTAGTGGTAGCTCTGTCCACAAAGATACTGTCTATGAAATCCTTTAGTCACAAGAAATAAAGTCGATGATTGATTTGTATTCTGCAATGCACCCTCTGGCTAAAACCAAGTTATAAGTACCAAATGGTTGAGACGGGGCTTGTGAAAGGGCAGTTATGTGAGTGGCACTAGAAGAAAAATGTTAATAAAGGGCAGTCCATTGAACTGAGGTTAAATACTTTCATACTTTTCTACCAGCCCAGAAATGTCCCTGAATTCTCATTAAAAAACGTTCTTTATAATCTGATGTTTTACCTTATTATGGAAGAGGAATCTTGATGATCAAAAATTATTACTTCCTTGAGGAGAAACAAAGGTAACAAGGATATAGCTTAAAATCCTTTTCATTTTCTTTAAGCATTTGTCTTGTCTTTTTGTTCATTAGTCCGGGCTTTATTTTATTTTTAGAGTTTAGTTGGTTTTTTAAATGAGTGAACTTGAAGAAGTTTGGAGGCTTGTCCCTAATTGTGTGCAGGCTCTTTGGTGCTCCTGAGGCAGAGCCAAGCCAGGAGGGCAACCAGTCTTTCCACTGCCAC
Organism: Vidua macroura; assembly: GCF_024509145.1. Lineage (NCBI taxonomy): Eukaryota > Metazoa > Chordata > Aves > Passeriformes > Viduidae > Vidua > Vidua macroura. The sequence continues at coordinate 9,020,862 of NC_071578.1, read as the reverse complement.
ACCAGGGACCAGCCCCACTAGCAGCCTTGCTCAGCCTTCCTTCTCACACCCCAGAGCCCTCTGCAACACTCCCCCAGAACCAGCAAAATCCACCCAAATAAGTATTTGAGGCTTTGGGATTTTCCATACTGACCTTGAAATCTCAGAGAAACACAGCCCTGACAGGTACAGTTCACTAGAATCCTGTGTCCAGGTTAAAAATGGCAAAAATCCCAATATACTGGGAAAAGACTTTACAGAAATTAGCAAATGCCTGTAGGTGTTTGAGTTGAGGTTTGGGATGTCATCGAGCTGATGAAGAATGAGCTTGCAGGAGTTGATGCCAGGCACACAGTAGAAAATTTGGGTTTAAACGAGATAATTGTGTGCCTCACAGGTAGGACTGTGGACCTGGCACCTGGTACATCCAACAGCTGTGCCAGTTTTCAGCTGTGCCACTGGGTACAACCCAGGCTTTGGAATGTTTTGAGGATGCCAGCACCTCATCTCTAATTTAAGCGCATAGAAAGTCCCAGGGAAGTTTTCTCTGTGTTATCATTGCCAAGGGGAGTGACTGATAAAAATGGTGTGAATTGACAAGTCTGGTGAGAGGATGCACATGTGCCGGGAGAAGCCCTGCAATGGACATGGGGATGTACTTGAGTGGAGATTCCCCCTCGGTGGCCTGCACAGCACTGACCTGATACAGCAATTGGACTGACCCCCAAAAAAGTGCTGCAAAGACGGTGTCTCCTCCTTAGGAAGGGGTGTCACATCTTTCTCCTGCGTTAGGGAACAGCATATACCTTGATTTTAAACCATATACATGATAAGCCAACATTTGTTTTAAATTTTAAATGAGCATAAAATAGCATTTTTGTAAGTGCTTGAGCCAATGCCTATTTAGTTACAGATGGCATGTTTGAAAGCCAGGGCATGTTTGATTCCAGGCTTTTCTTTATAAACAGCTTAACCTTTTTTGTTTAACAAATGCTAGGTTTCAAACAAGTCTGTCTGTATTGACTGAGTAGCGTTTTTTCTGTTACAGAAGTGTTTAATCCTGAGAAAACTCAGATCTGAAAACCTCTTCGTTGGCTGAAATGTTCAAAGATTTAACAAATTCAGCAAGTGGGAAAATTAATCTTTGAATAGAAGAAACAATCTGACAAAATAAGCCATAAAAGTAGGTGCCAGGTGTCGCAAGGAAGTTCTTAATGCAGCACTTGCTTAATGTATACTCAAAATGCATCCACTTTTGTTCCAAGATCCAACAAAACATATGAAATTGGGTTACACCAATTCTCTTGATCTATGAATCTTCCACTGTGTCAAAAATAATACACCAAACAAACTTACATGTAAATGGTGTGATAAAATGATCTACCGTATACATTATCATCCATTAATATTGTTGGGGCTAATGCATTTCATCTGTCACACACTTTGTTTTCTATTATCCCCACCTTACTAAAAAAATACCATAAACTCTGCTGGGTTGACAGCCATGCAGTTTACCTGCTGGGAAGCAAAAGTCCAAGGACACTGTTTCCTGTCACTGTTTTGCCCACAGCTGCAGATGGGGAAGGAAGTAGCGCAGTCAGGTTGTGGGGAAAGGTGTGCTCTGCTCTGGGCTTTGCCACTGTCCTTTGGACATGTTGCTTCATTTCTTTATGCACATCTTCCTCTTCAACTGAGTGTGTTTGTAAATAAGTGGAGCTGCACCTGTTCTCACAGTAACCAGTGTGACATGCCCCACGCTTGGCAGAAGCCTCCAGGCTCTGTAGTATAGCATAGTAAGTGAAAAATAACAATTCATAATAAGATGAGAGACTCTGAGATCACTCTGACCTTGAATTCTCTACTGTCTTTTAACAGGGAGAGGGTGAAATTGGATAGAAACAGCCCCCTCATTTTGTGTAGAGCCACCAATGACCCAGGCTGCATTTGAACCACAGCCCTAGAGGCGAAAGGCTTTGTGTCTCATTGCCAATTCACAGCAAGAACATAACTTGAGCCCACACACTAATGCTAAGCAAGGGCTGAGTGTTACTAATCCTTGTTCACATATCTACACCTATTAAAATCACATGTGTGAAGGTTTGCAGGACTTGTTCTTTTACTGTAATGATTGGGCCTTTCATAATGTGTTCTTAAATAAAAAAAATAATTAACTGGAAAAAAAAGAAAAGAAAAAGACAAATGCAAGAACAATATGTGGCTTTCTTCCTCAGACATATTGTGCTGAATGGTGTTGTTTGGCTTAAACTGAAACATGTTTTTAGAAGGCTGAGAAGAATGTTTAGACATAATGATTTAAAAGACTCATTATCACAGGTGCTGCACTTCATTCTCCAATTCATTCTTATTGCCAGAAAACCACCTCCACAAAGGCTGCCTGGCAGTGTCCCTCCCACTGGAATGCTTGCCCTTCTCCCTGGCTGCATAATGTGTGGAGGGCAGGATTATCCAACTCACTAACCATCCCTCTTGGCCCATGGGCTCCAGGATGATGGCGAAAATCTACTTGGATAAGATCTTTCAGATTCTGACTTTCAATGACCCTGTGACAGAACAAGATAGAAAACTGCTGCTTTTAAAAATGCTGGGTAGTTACTTTCAGCTGCTAACAGATTTCTTCATTCCTGACAGAATTTATATGCATCCATTATAGTTCTTTTTTTTTGTCATATAAGTTATTAGTATCAGACCTGAAAACCTTAAAGAATTCCCTTGAAAGACCATTTTATCCCTCCTGATGTTTGCACCCCCATGGACTTGGTGTTTCACAAGGGAGACCAAGTGGAGTGGTGGAAGAGGAGACTGCTTTAAAAGAAATATTCTCTGATTTTTTCAGCCAATTACAGCAGCCAGGGGTGAGCAATGGAACTTGTTTGTCCAGTGTTTTTGTGAGTACAATCACAGCTTTCATAAGTTGTGTGTTACAGTTACAATTCCTCATGATATAACTCTGAGCCCTTTACTGATACCTGTGCAATCATGCCAAATAAGTCTCTTAATCATTGTCTTACACACCATACTGTTTATTTCCCTGATGCTTATGTGAAATTATTCCAGGTATTCACACCTGTCCGGCAGTTAAACAGCTTGAAATGTAAAATGCCAAGATTTCTTCTGCTGTGCTCTCTGTACCCATAATTCCAGTCCTACTTCTTTCACTGCCATTCTTTGATCCATCTTTTTTTTCCAGCATAAATTTCTCTCATCACTTCAATATCCTCACATATCCAGGACCTTGGTCATCTCTTTTAAAAAGTCGTCTGCAAAGTGACTTTTTTTTTTTTGCTATTGCTATAAAATCACAGCTTCTGAAACCCAGTGGTTTCAGATGGGGCATGAATGGATGTCCTGTTTGGGAGATGTCCAGTCACATCATTCCAACTCCAAGCTGTCATTTCCCAGTGCTCTTACAGGCAGCCAGTTTTCTTGTTAGAAGAAAAGAGGACAAAGTGTTTAAGTATAAAATATATCATTAATTTACTAATGCTACTTTCTCACACAAGCAAATAGTGTATCTTTCATATGTTATGCAATTATAGCTAAGAGATGGTCTGTGTGGGATGAAATAAAAAATAATGGTCCATGAAATCAGAGATAGAAGGCAAAGTATCCACAGAGCAATATAAAGGATTTGTCTCCATTATACACAAACTGGGGAGCCCACAGTCATTGTTTATTCATATTTTCTGTATCTGTTGTTGAATTTTTCACACAAATTATACTCTAGAAAGTGGCATGGCCTTCCACTGCCTTGTGCATATCACACTTAGTACAAATAAAACCACTTTGGTTTTATAAGGAAATAAAGCTTTAATGTAATGTGTATGAACACATGTGATCAAACTCAAGTAATCAAATCCAAGTCCTGTCATCAAGAAAAAATTCTGATACTAAAACCAAATAGGGCTAGGAAACCTCTTAGAAGTGTCCCCCTGCCCTAACTGCCAATACCTGGCAGTCAGTATCAATCCTCAGCTGATGTCAGGTATCAAAAATCCACCGTTTTGTTGCATACACCTGTGCTTTTCAGCTGAATTCCAGGAAAACCACCCCAGACTCAGCCAGAGCAGAGCCAATCAAGCGGTTTGCTCCTGGTGAATCTCAAATGAACCCTTGGGTGCTGGGTTGCTGTGAGTCTGAATGGGCCTCAGTGCAGTGGTGAGCTCCCAGTTGATTTTCTGGTTTTAGTGAATACATATTTTCATTTGAAGCCACTGCAAAAATTATTTCATGCTGAAAAGAAGCATTCGTGGACCTCATAAACAAACAATATAAATAAAGAAGCCAGCCTTCAAGTGTGACTTTGTTCTAGAAAAATATTAAATGCAGTGCATCACACACACTCACAGTCACTCTCCCCACCCCACTTAATTTACACTTTCTTTTATTTGCAGGCTTTTAAAAAAATATTACCCAGCATAGCACAATTTGCCATCAAACCAAAAAAGAAAAAATATAACCCAATACTTCACTCAGAGGTTGGAAATGCTGCAGACAGAAATTGTTAAGTCCTTAACATATCAATCCAGAGTTGTATAATTCACATCCAGAGCTGCTAGCAAGTCACAGGGGGTGTGACTTAATATGCTCCCCAAAGTCCATTATGTTATCCATATCCAGGAAGATATCTGTGCCAGAGCTTTCTTGAATCAAAGCGATGTCCACCATTCTTCAGCTGTGAGCCTGCTGAGATTTTTTTTTTCCAATTTTTTGGCAAATAGATATCTGGCTCTAGTACATGCCAGATTGATGCACTTTGTGACTGATCCCTTAATAATATTCAAGTCTCCTAGCCCCAGAACACAAAAGCTCAGCAACTGCACAGATATCTACCTCCAATATTTTTTGCTGATATGAAAAAAAAAAATCCTATCTCCCTCCCCCAAAGTGTACTCCTTCTCCTGTGCTAAACCTCACAATTTTAAATATAGAGGGTTTTGGCTTTCATATAGTCTAGTGACAAAAAAATTTGTTTTCATTTTTAGCAAATGTAGAAAGAGACTACAAGTGAAAGACAGAGAGAAAGAGAGAGGGAGGGAGGAGAAGAGAGTATGTGTTAGCTTTACACTTGGGGGCCACATTGCATCTATGCAATATTTTCTAATACATGTATCATATTAAGATGCCCTGCATGACTTCACGGCTTCCTTTATCATACACAGCTATTACTCTTAAGGCAAACCTGTGTGTGGAACTGTTTTCTAACTCTGATTAATAATTCCAAGGATATCATTGCTAAAAATATTAACAACCAGCTATTGCAAATAGAACATTTTTTAGAAATCAGGAGCTAAAAGTAAACAGCCCAGTCTGGATTCATTTCTTATGCTTTTATTGCTATAGCCCTGTGAGACTCAATAGATGGAACTAAGTTATAACATTGTGCTGCTGTACAATGCTCTTTAGTTACAATATCATGATATATTAATATGTATCTACACTTCAGTCTTCAGCAGTTTCTTTCATCTGAACAGATGTGATCTGAGCCACATTTTTCCCAGTCTTTTTTGATTTTTGGACCCCTACAAATTTCCAGTGAAAAGTATAGCCCCCTTTAGCATTTCCATATGCAGAGATTGCTCCATAGCATCTGCAAACCCATTCTCCTTAACCTTTTATTAGTAAAGTTAGCAGGAGTCTGTAGGTCACAGACTGAAAACATTTTCTAAGACCGTACAAGTTAATTAAAATACAAACCCCTCACCCATTCGACCAGCAATACCTCCAATTTGCAAAGGTGCTAGAAAAGGGACAGAGAGGATCATTGTCTTCCCAAGAACAGCCCCATAGATGGAAACTCCACCTCTGCCACTGAATTTCCAGCTTCACAGTTAACCTTCATTCTTCTTGGGTAATGGTAGATCTGTCAGTGTAAACAGTGGGCACAGAGATCTGGAGATTTGAAGGCTTCTAGCAAAGGAGGACGCTGAGCCTTATTGCTACACAAGTAAGATTTTGCTGTATTTTCAGTACTACCAAGGCTTTTTAAAGTGTAATCAAGCTCTTCCCCCTGTTCTTTGGATGATATAAAAATCACTGCATCCTAGATGTTGTGGGCTTCTTCTTTTTTTTTTTTTTCCCTTAGTTTTCTTCTTTTTTTTTTTTTTTTTGTTTTGTTTTGTTTTGTTTTGTTTTGTTTTGTTTTGTTTTTGGTATGGTGCTTGTTTGTAATAAATGAAGAAAACTTAAAAATTGTAGTCAAAGCTATTTCTTCACTGCTTGTTTGCATTGCTAGTATAGGTCTTATCTTTCACAGCAGACTACATTGCCACTGGAGTTCTAAAAAAAAAAAAAGCAAGACTACCATTAAGTGAAGATCAGAAGTTGAACAAATTGGGAAGCCACTTTTCATGGAACTGTTAAAATCCTCTGGTTTTGCTTATTTGCTCTTAACTATAACCTTGTGAAATATGCAACTGAGATTAAATCATTGTCAAAGTTTCAGCCCTCGTGCCCTTCCATCAGGACATGTGAGACTTCCCCCTGCACATTCTGAGATAAGTCTGCACTATTTTTGTTTGAATAGTTCATGCATTTAGAGCGACTTGTTCCAGCACAGATAAGGCAAGTGGTGCTTTATGATGTATGAGCTGGTCCTGCTGAAGTGTGTGTTACAACAGCTGAAGTATCATTTCCCTGTCTACACTGCCAGTTTGGAGTAAATCAGGAGATTCTATTTAAGCTTTTGTTAAAAAAAAAAAAGATAAAAAAGTCTTACAAATCCTACAGACTCCAAGATGAACTCCTGCACAGAAATCCCCAGCTCTGCATAGGAGACCATTGGTACATCTGTGGGAGAATGGTGGGTCTGAACATGTTTATTTCTTTTTTTTTTTAATAAAATTGAGTTAAGAAAAAATTAAAAGAAAATCTAAAGGCAGTCAACAACATGTGCATTTTCCCCTAATAATCCTTCCAGTGACTGTAACTGCAAGGCATATGATGTGATCTTAGCTGGAAAAGGACTTGATATTTGTAGGGGGGAGAAGGGGTTCACAGAGTAAGCTGCGTGTGACCACAGCATTAATAACACTGAACAAGCAGTGGGGTGAGCAGTGGGATGTGGGCAGTCTGTTGTCCATGCAGCTTTCCCCATGGATTCGCTGCTCTCGACCCTTTCCCTATGGACCTTCCCTCCAATGGGTGCTAAGCTGGACTTCTCTAACAGTCATTAAATTGGAGGAGATAAATATTGTTGATGTCTCCATCTCCTGTCACGTTCAGCTGAAGTTAATCTATGGTTACAAATGCTACAGCATGATGAGGTGAGCTGCTTTTCTCCAGGAAGCCAAGATAAAAGAGGTGAGATTGTCAGCCAACAAAACTAGGGAAAGTTAAACTTCATATATCTCTCTGATGAAAAACAAGCATAGTAAATCTTTTAGAAAGTAAAACAAAACAAGGGCGCTCTATGTTATTAAAAGGAGCAAATCCAGAAGGATTTTACAGAAACTTTTATCAGTTCTGGTCAAAGTTATACTAGAATATCACATATTCTATTGAATTAATGTTGGTGCCAGTTCAAGAGACTGTATCCCCAATGTCATGATCTTGGCATTTCTCTTAAAACCAGAGTTCCTTGATGCTGTCTCTCAGAGTCTCTGTGCTTTCTTTATTAAAATATTGAAATGGCTATCCATTAGAGTCCTTATGATCAAGAGTCCAACTATAGAATGCAAGTTGGAGTGTACTGTACAGTGGCTTTATACTCCAGACAATAAATATAGGGTATACAAAGACATTTTCTGTTGGCAGCTAATAGCGTTTTCCTTCTAGGAAGTATCTTCATTAGGAGTGAAGTTCAGCTTGTAGGGATATAAACCTTTTGTGTGTAGTCTCTGCCAGTCCTGCAGGCACTGGCTGCAGTCAATGGAGTAAGTCAGGTACCATAGCAAGGTGAGGTATTGCACAGTGGGGATGTTTTAGTCTAGCTGGGATAAGCTGCTGTTTGGGCCTCTATATTAACTTTGCAGGCCACTCAGATGACCAACTTAGGCCAGGAAAGACAAAATATTCTCTGATATGTTACTGTTGCAGATAATCTTCAAATTTGTTTTCACTGCCTTATCCTGCAATATGCAAAACACAAGCAGAGCCCTCTGCCTGTGGTGTCCCACTGCTGCCAGGGAGGAAAATGTGAAGGCAAGAGGAGCTGTTCAGTCATGGACCACAGAATGGCAGGAAAAGGAATGAAAGCTACTGGTGAGGAAAAGGCAATACAAGATGATACTCTTTTATAGTATTACATGGCTGAAACTAGAGGAAAATGAGATTGAAATAGAATTGTGGTGCTCTTTTTTCCTTTTTTTCTTTTTTCCCCAGAGAGGGTACTGAACAATTGCTGGAACAAAACTTGCCTACAGTGGAAGGGGAGTTCTGACTTGAAATATTTAAAACCAGGTCAGATGTCTTTCTAAATGAAATATTGTAGCTCAGCTAGAAATGACAGACTCATGGCAGGAACCACTTGTTGAAATTCAATGACCTCTGTAATACAGGACCTCAGAGCTGAAGATCATAATAATCTCCTAAAAATCCTACTTTTATTTATTTGTATTAAAGGAGTGCTTAGATTCATATAACATCTGCTTGCAGAAAAAACTCCAAACATATTCTTAAAATTTTTGTTGTGCTAAATCAAAACTAACATTACTATTTTCTGCTAAACATTTTAAATGCACTTAGTAAAAATAGTCATTGCCAAAAGAGCATATAATACCCATTTTCTAACATAAACAACTAGATTTGTGCACAGGAAGAATCTCATAGATTTTGGTAACAGATTCAAGCACACATGATCTGATTGGTGGAACAGGATTTCTGGGCATATCAAGTACCCAAGGCACAGTAGAAGCTCCCTGCATGTCCTGAGGTGGCTGTAGGAGATCATTGACAACAGCACTTATTTGTCCAGACAAGAACAACTTAAGCTCTGATTCTGCAAGCTTTTGATTATCCTCCCAAAGAGAGTGAAGGTAGTTTGCCGCTTGACAGGTTTGAAATCAGGAGGAAGGAAGGAACTTCATATTCCTACAAGATGGTAAATTGCTGCCTTGCCAGCTTTCCTGTAATTGTCCTGTACTGCAACAGTCAATGTTTCAGTTATAAATCATTTTGTTCTAGTGCCACAGGAAAATATGCAAAATGGACTGCATGTGCTATTTTAGCTATGTTCTCCACTCCTGTCTGGACAAAGATTGCTTTAGGTCAGAGGATACATGTATTTTCATAACCATGGGCACAGTTTTCCCACCCAGGTCTTTTGAATATAGATTTCTCCAGTCTGGGCCAGCAAAGAAATCTAGAGGCCAATGTTATTCTATCTATGTAATCTCTGCTTTCTCTGCATTCCTCTTTGGCAAAAGCAGTACCTTAGCTCCTGCCTTTGAGAAGGAGGCTAAGCTAAGCAGGCTGGCAAGGTACAGAAAGAAGATGGTGCCTCAGGCAAACAGTGGTGATGCCAATTCTACCACAATGCCTTGAATGCCAGATTATGTCTTCCCACCTTCCCACGGATGTAGGAGATGTCCTAAGGGTGCTGTTGCCTGAAGAATTACAGTGGTTCTTGTACAACCATGAGTTGCTGAAAAAAAGTGAATGGAGCAGGTGTAAATGATAGATTTGAGCTTCAGGTAAAATAGGGGACAAAATACACTGGGCTTCTTCTTGTGAATGCAGGACCCACCCTTGCCCTTTGTGTCTCCCTAACTAAACAGAACAGTCTCCAGTGGAATTTTACATCTACCAAACGCCTTGAAATCCAAACACAGTGCATTTTCTGTGGGACCGAGGCTGATGACAATCTTATATGTCTTTTGGTTTGAAATTGAAACCTTCCTTCTGATCTCTCCCCTGTAAAACAGAGCTCTGTAGAGTAGAAGAGCAGCTCACTGGCTTCCCTTTTTGGAGGCATGAAGGAGAAAGTAAGTCAAGAAAGACTGACTTGAAGAACAAGAGCAGAAAGGTCCTGAGACCTTTCTTTTCTTTTCCCTATCTAGTAGATGGAGGATATCTGGAATTACTCCTGTAAATTATCCCCCTTACATATGCCTCCTGTAATGCCTGCAGGTTCCTCTCTTCTGTTCCTAGGGATCCTGCGTTGAGTAAGGACAGGGAGCTCAGAAACCACCTCCACTGGAGCTAATTGCAATATTTCAGGCTGCAAGAAGTTTCCCAGAAAGGATCCTGTTCCAGAGTGCCTGACAACTGCATCTCTCCAGAGACACCATCTAGAGGCACCAGCAATAGACAGAGCCTCTGATGCAATAAGTCTTGGGAGGACTCCTGAGACACAGGGAAAGCACTTGATGTTGCTGCTTTCCTGATTGTTTTGGATAGCTCATTGTCACCTAATTGTGCTGTAGGAAGGTCTGTCCATTCCCTCCTGCCTGCTCATTTATGCCCTCAGGCTATGTAAACGCTGAATGTGCCTGAAACAACAGCCAACCACAAAGTCTCCAGTGCCACTCTTTTGGTATGCACTAGCTCAGATTCCTTGTTGCAAGAAAAACCTCTGCCTGCTGATAAATGGCAGCATATTTTACAAAGAGAGACTGCTCTGCTCCTTCAGCAGGGCTCTGTCTATCTCCTTGGCTGACTTGAAACGGCTTGATGTAGCTGGGAGGCCTTTGCCAAATGAGAAGGAAAAAAAAGGAAGACATATGCTTCAGGAGCTGGAGAATAAAAGGAAAGACCAAAACAAGTTTTAAAGCAGAATTATTAATCAGAAAATTATTTGTTAGGAAATAGTAAAATACAGTAAATATCTCTATTATAAATGTCCTGGTCAAGCTATTGAAATACTCTCAAGGAAGGTAAAAAGGATTTTCCTGAGAACCCTTTTACTTTGTTTATTAATTAATAAATCAACAATTAATTAATATGATTGTAAGCTTCAACTGTCGGGAGCTTGTTTGCACATGCAGTGGCATAGAGGTGGCTCTGTGCAAAATACGGGTAACAACTGCTTCAGTGGAGGGAAACCCCTACATTCCTGCAATTTTCTGTAAAATGAAAATTTGCTTTTGGTGGCTCCTGAGAGGAGTGCACTTCATGTGGACATGTGGTTCCAGCCTGCAGACCTTCCTGGGCTTTGGGCTGGGTGTTTAACTCTGGCCTTGCAGGAAATGCAGTACTCATTCACTTCCTAGCCTAAATTAAAACTTCCTATCTTGGCCCAAAATGAACTCCTCTTGGTCACCCTTACTGACTGCATTGTGATGGTGGCCATAGGCTGCTCTGAAGATCTGAGGTATCTGGGACAGAAAAACACAGTGCCAAAGACAGTGGTACACTGAAGAACATGAAATCTAAGTGGACTGATTTGGAGAAAAAACTGAGGCACGAGGGAATGCACTGACTTGCCTGTGCTCTGAGGATAGGTCAGCTGGGACATGGTGGGATCACTCCTATGATTACAAATCTGTGACAGACAGATAGATCCTCTTTAGGAAAGACAGATAGTGAAGAAAAGCAAGGGATGTACCTTCTATGTGAAGGAGCAGCACAAATACAAGGAAACAGGAGACAAATATACAGAAACAGGAGACACAGGCGGGCTGATTGGGAGCTTGAGGGCAACCCAGTAAGGGTAACACTGTGATGGGTTTGTTACAGATCATCTGATTAAGGTGACAAAGTCAATAATGTCTTTACACAATTAGAAGTCTCCAGATAACAGTCCACGGTGCTACTGGGAAAATTTTACCTCTCTGACTTCAGCTGAAAGATCAAAACAGTGGGATGGACTAGGGTTGGAAAGCCTCTGGAGTTTGTTGAGGAAAACTTTGTAACAAAGATGGTGCATGGCCAAAAGGTGGGTGATGGTCTCCTGGATCTGCTACTCACAAGCAAGGAAGAATCGGACAGGGATGTGATAAACAACAGCAGCTGTGGCTGTATGACTACTAGGAGCCACAAATGTGACAGGAGTGAAGAAGACAAGCAGCAGAGCACAAACCTGAGGCTTCAGGAGAGGAAACTTCAGCACTTAAGTTAGGACATTACAGTCTGAATAGGCAGACAGTTGGATGCACACAAGATGTCTGGATAACCAAACCCAGAGAATAGTGATTATGGCCTGAAGCCCTGGTTGTCAATGACAGGTGTAGTACTAAGGGAGCCAATCCCAGGGCCTGTCCTCTTTGGCATTTGCATCAATTACCTGGAGGAGGTCTCATAGCATTTCCAGAGGACATCAAATTGGACAGTCCAATTAATATGCTGTAGGGAAGAGCTGCTGTCCACTGGGACCTGGAGAGGCTGGAGGAATGAGCCAACAGGAACATTGTGAAATTCAGAAAGAATAAACGCAAAGTCCTAACTCATAGTTGTCTCATTTCTGTCCTTGAAGGCTTTTGAAACCTGACTGGACAAATCCCTCAACAAACGGGTCTGAATTCAGAGGTAAAACATGTTTTGAGCAGGAGGCTGGAGTGAAGGCATCTTCACGTCCCTTCCAACATGAATGGTTCTGTGATTGCTTGGTATGATCAAATAATCTTATGGTGTTAAACTTGACTGTTTTAAGAAGTTACTACCCCTGTGCTGACTATTGTCATCCATCAACCAGAATCCCTACAGCTGGAATGCAGCTGGCGCATGTTCATGTTCCTAGGCCATTGCAAAACTAATCCCTTTTACCTCATATTGCAACAGACTACAAATGCATACGCAGCTAATTACTGTGTGTCAGTTGAAAGGGCAGTCCTTTCTGGCCGAGGGCGTGCTCGAGCCTTTCAGCTTGCTGGTTTCCTTGCCTACCACCATCTGCTCTCAGCCATGGTTCACCTACAAGACCACCCTCACTGATGCTACATTCGTGCAAGCCAGAGTATTATCACTATATTGTCTGCATCACCATAACATGCACAAGTTATGGTGAGGGACCAGCAAAACCATCAAGAAAAAGAAGGCTCTTGCTCCAAAGCACTGACTGACTGCACAAGTGGGTGCTAGAGGCTACAGGCAGAAGAAAGAGCCCAGGGAATCAGCCAGGCAGTGGTCTGCAAGCTCAGCCAGTGACTTCTGTGCTCCTGGTCCTTAAATGCCAACCTGTATTCCCTAGACAGTCGAAGCACACTGCATCTGGCTAGTGCTTGGTGCGTGCCTGTGACTGTATAGAGACATTACAGACACCTACACTCACCTTTCCTGTGAAATGAAGTTTTGCAATGGTCTACTGCTTTGCTTGTTTTGGAAAACAGAAACATATAAATACAAATCTAAGGCGATTAATTTAAAAGTGTCTACTTGTAACTAACCACAGCTAAACTTGCTGATTTCACTTATTTGTTTGTGTTTGGGATATTAGATACATTCTGAGGCCATGGCCAGCTATATAGGTGCACCATATCTCTGCTGCACAAATAAATCAAACTGAAGCAGCCCAGTTCTTGTAGACTGACATTAGGATAAGTATATCTTAAGAAAGTTCTTATTCAGACTTGGCTTCAGGCAATAAAACGTCATAGATGTATAACTCTAGCGAGTGAAATTTCTAGGGAGCAAATTAGGCTAAAAACATCTTCTAGAGACAGCTAGAAAGGAATCAGACACCACCCGAAAATAAGGCAAGTTATGCAGTAAATGTTTCATTTATTGGATTTCTTCCATTACTATTAGGGTTAAAAGATGGGTTGTCAATAAAAATGGTATATTTATGGAGGGCTCTGCATTTCAGAAGCCTATTTCTTGTCATTCACTCCTATAGTGCTTGATATCACCTCATGATAAAGTGTGAATAATCCCTGCATGAATGCATATTTCTACCCATTAACGATTTTATTATTTGACAGAATTATCTCTAACAAAAGCAAGTGGTACAGCTGTGGTTTAGGTGCTAAAAGGGAGGGATGTTCCTACTGAGCAATAGGCATGACTTGGGAAGCAGAGCATGGATTGAGAGCCATTAGGCTGTGTTATGAGCTTGAAAAACAATGCATGCAGTTTTTTGGAACTAATTTTCCAACGTTTCTCCATCAAATGAAGATAGAAACTTCTCCTTAATCAAATAGCACACAGCGACCTGGTGACAGGTCACTGTCACCTGGTGTGTGATGTCACACCTGACGTGTGACATCTAAAGCCACAAAGAAATCTGCCAGTAGCACCATGATCCGGCTGTTTGTTGATATTTTCCTGTTTAATAGGTTTCTTGAATTTTCACGTGTGCATGTTTCAGTCAATGCAAATGACTGCAGACAGGAGCCATGGTTTCTGTGTTTTCATGCTGTCATCTCATCTGCCCTAGAAAAAATTTCCCCTTTTTGCTAACTCTGGAAGAGCCAGTACTGGTAAGACACCAGGCAGATGTGTTTGCTTCCAGTTATTGGAACCTTTTCAATATTGATTTTTTTTTTTTTTTGACATTCAGAGCAGATTTAATGATCCAAGATTATTTGTAAACATGCAGATTCCTTTGAGCTGTAGACTCAAATCCCAGCCTGGTCAACCAAAGTCCTTTTATCTTTCCAAAATAAATAATTTTAATTTTACACATCGCAACCTACATTGGGATCTCTTGGAGAAGACCATGAAAACAGATTCACACCAAATATGTAAACATTAGCCAGGAGATCCAGCTGGCATTTACCATGCCATATTTCTCCAGTAAGGCTTGGGCCTTTGGTGAGACATTAAAGACTCCAAAACATTCTTCATAAAACAGCAAATTTCTTTGGCTGCCCCATGTCAACCTCTTCCCTCTTCAGTTCATTGCACTGTGAGCTGTGAGGTGAACCTCACATGCTTTTTCACTGCTGCTGTTCTCCTGCAGGAGTCTCGGGACCAAACTGTTGGGCCAAAGTGTAAAATGGTGACACCGTTGTTGGTCACCAAACCCCATAGCTCAGCATTTGGTATAATTGTACCAAGTGGTGAGGGTTACAAAAGCTTGGAGAAAGGCACTTCCACTTCTTCATATGTGCTAGAGGTCAACTTTGGCAAGAAAGACATCTCTTGAATGTGGAGCACCTGGCTTTGTCTCTCCAGCTGTCACTTAAAATTGGGTATTCAAACAATAAATCGTGTTTCATGAGATGGACTAGCTTGATTTTTTTTTTTTTATTCTATTTTTTAATGTGTTTCTTTCATTGCTAAACACTCTACTTTTTTTAAAATCCAAGGTATCATCTGAGAACCTACTACTCAACAGCTGCTATTGACCCCTGGAGCGCTCTCACTTCCCTGACTGTGAAACAAATTGTTACATAAGGAGGAATGATACAAATCAGATGCACAAGCTATCCAAAGTGACTTGTACTACTTTCATTAAACCGTATTGGTTCACAACCATCCACAATCCTTGGGCTTCACAACCACAGTAGCTCTAGGCTGCAGTTTGAAAAAGGAAGAACTTGATGAAAACGAGAAAGCAGTTCCCTGGCCCTTCACAGGACTCCTCTGAATCCACCATGGAGGCAAAACCCCAGCTGCAAAAACATGCCCAGGAAACACCTTCCACAGCTGGGGCACAGTCCCTCGCCCTTCCAGAGCCATCTTACACACCCAGGACCACCAGCTGGCACTGGGGCAAACAACACTGAGCTCCCTTCTAGCAGCATTTACTCATGTGAGTAACATGACTTGCACAAGTAGTCCAGGTGTGGCATCACCTCCACAAGTCACCTGTCAGTGATGTGACTCACGCATGTGAGCCTCTACAGAATCAATCCCTTCTTCTGCAACCAGCTTAGGGCAGCAACTGGCTCTGTCCTGCACACTAACTTTTGATGGTGCTTACTAAGTAGTTAGCAACTATGCTGGGACTGAAGCAAAAGCATGCTTATTTAAAGAAAAATCCATAGCAGATTGTAAAAAGATCTTAGAAAAACAAAACAAAACTGTGCAACTGTTTTTGTTCATTTGGATCAAATTATAGCACATGGCCCTGCAAAATAAATAGGAGTCTGTCACATTTGTATTTCTAATCTCATATTGTTTTGGGATATAAAGGCATTTAAAATCAAAAAGCAAACAAAAATGGAGAATATTTGTTAAGGTGTCACTTTGCAAGGCACTAGTTTGCAGAAACAGTAAGTATATAATCAGGGGCAAATGGGGAGTGTGCATGCCCACAGACAGTTATTTAGTACAATTTCTGAAAGCAAAAAGCAAGTTAGTCAAAAGACCAGTGGAAAAAGAAACTGTTCAATGCATTTGTACATTGAGTTAACAGTGAAGTATTTCATTAGTCATGTTTTTAGTTGGTGTCTTAAAATAATCCCTTTTCTGTCTCCATATTCCCACTTAGACATTGTTCACAGACTTATTTATTTATGAAGTCTGAAGGTTAGTCCCTACCTGCTGAGACTAATTAGCCCTGTTCTTTGTGTCCTATGCAATCCTGTCTGATTAAATGTACACATTTGTTTTACTTCTTTTCATGCTTCCTTTCACTCTACTTCTGCTTTACTGATTAATATTAAAGTTGTAAGTTGCAGTGATTTTTTTATTTCTATTTTGTCTGCATCTTTCCCTTTAGTATGCAAATTTCTATGTGAACTTTTTAATGCCTGAGAATTCGTGTTAGCCTTGTCGATCTCTGTATTATTATTTTTATTATTCTTTTTATAGAAGACAGTTTAGCTGAAACCCCCAAACTCTCTAAATATTGCATGACAAATTGGCTTTGTTTTGGAAACCCTATGTGCTGAATGACCCTTAGCATGAGCAGCAGGTTAGATTTCTGGAGGAATGTTTGGATTATTTAGTACAGCCTGTCCCTTGCTTTCAAACACCATTTCCATTAGGCAATTTACTAATTCCCATTGAAATTACTGTCTCCCCCCCACCCCCCTCCCCACTCCCCTCCTTTTGTTCCTTGCCCATGTTAAAGTTTCCAATTGACTCGTCCATTGTTACAATTTGTCACTGCTGGAAGATCAATTTGTTTTCCCCTTCCCCTCGCCACGTTAGATTCGGGTAACAGATGCCATTTCTCGCACCCGCATGACTCTGCTCCCCGTTTTGTTGCCGTGCAGGCAGAGCCCCGGCCGGTGCCTCCCGCAGCTCCGGCCGGACCGGGCGGTCCCCGGCCCGGGCTCCGCGCCCCGCGGGGACCCCGCGCCCGGACCGCGGACCCCCCTTCTCTTTGATTCCCCCCAGCAGCGTGATGTTTACGCCACCACAACTTTTCACTTCTGAAGTCTGGGAGTCCTTGATTTTCCGTCCTGCCATGCTAATTAACTTCTTAGCAGTCACATTCCTTTTCCTCCTTTTTATTTTTTTTTTTTTTCTATTTTACATCAAGGACCAGAAAACATTATGCCTTACTATAAGATAATTTGGAAATATCTGATCTTCAGTGAGTGATCTCACACATTTTCATCCTGCGTGTTATAACCATAATAAATGCAAGGACCAAGTGCCGCTAAAAAAAAAGGCTTTTACTATATTCTAGTGTTTATTATGATTGGAGTTTCTTACCTCCAACGAGTGGCATGAAAAATGTTAACGGTTTAAAAAAAGCACCCACCGCACCACCCTGCCGTCACATGTACCCAAATAATAAGGGCACACAAACATCCTTCAGGAGAACCCGGGCTGCGGGGGGATGATATGTTTATTAATGTCCAGAATGTAAAAGTTGGCGCTCCCGGAGCGCGGAGTCAGGGACACCCGTTCGAGTGTTTTTCCCCTCGCTCCCCCCGTCCCGCAGCTCCGAGCTACGGCGCACAATTTTTAAATTTTTTTTTTTTCTCTACCTCCCCCCCGCCCCCCTTTTGCGTGCCGGCCCCCCCAGCAGCGCCCCCGCCCCCGCTGCCCTCCCCTCGCGCTCCCGCTCCCATGCCAAAAAGGATCATTGTTAGTTTCCTACTTCCCCCACCCTCCTCCTCCTCCTCCCCCTCCCGCGCCCCAGACCTGTTTATTTATGCAGACGTCACCGGGGAGCCCCCGCCCCCTCCTGCATCTCATTAAGTGCCTGGTGTGTTTCTCGCTCCCTGTCAATAATCCCGGATCCCAGACTTCTCCGTTCCTCCGGATTTCGATCCCCCTTTTTCTATCTGTCAATCAGCGCCGCCTTTGAACTGAAAAGCTCTCAGTCCAACTTCAACTCACTCAAACCCGAGCGGCACAGGCTCCCCATATCCGCGGCGACTGCCCCCCCGTCACAGCTGACTTCTGGGCTTGGTTTGTTGCATTATTTTTTTTTTAACCCCCCTCCCCCCCGCTGCTCCCCCCTCCCCACAGTTTATATATTTTTTATTATTATTAATTTTTCCGCGAGTGCGTGCGCGGGTGTGCGTGTGCGCGCAGTGCACGCCGAGCAGCTCCCGGGAAGAAAGAAAGAGAAAATCCCGAAGAAGGAAAGGAAGAAGCCTAAAGTCACTGGTGCAAAGGAGCAAAGAAGAGACATTTCCCTCCCCTCCTCCTCCCTCTTTTCCCCTCCCCAGGAGGAAAGAGAAGGGGAAAAAAAAAGAAACTTTCACCTTGGACTCTTCTTTTTTGGGTGCAAACTTTCCCCCCCCCTCTTCTTTTTCCTTTTTCCCCCCCATTCCCCTCCTTTTTTTTTTTTTTTTTCTTTTGTTTTTCCCCTTCCCCTTTTTGCAAAATTGCTGCTGGTGGGGTGAAGCAGGAGGAAAATGCCGCAGCTGAACGGCGGTGGAGGGGACGACCTGGGCGCCAACGATGAACTGATCTCTTTCAAAGACGAAGGGGAGCAGGAGGAGAAGATCTCCGAGAACTCCTCGGCGGAGAGGGATTTAGCTGATGTCAAGTCGTCTCTCGTCAATGAATCAGAAACGAATCAAAACAGCTCCTCAGACTCGGAGGTACGGGGGAAGCCCCCCGCGGGGCCGTTTCGGGGCGGCGGGCGGGCGGGCGGGGGCCGCGCTGTGCCCGGGGCCGCGCCGGGGCCGGGGCCGGGGGCGCCGCGCTGGGTCCCGCTCCCGCCGGCGCCCAACTTTCTCCGCACCAACTTGTAACGATGCCTTCTGTTTTGTTCTGTTTGTTTCCCCTTCCACCTTCTCCCCGCACCTCTCCTTTCTTTTTCGTCTTTCATTCCTCCTCTTGTCCCTTCTCCCCCCCACCCCCCAAAAAACATTCTTCCCACCCCAACCACCCCCTTCCCCAACTGCCCCACGCCGACCCCCGGCTCGCTCCCAGGCGGAGCGGCGGCCCCCGCCTCGGTCCGAAACTTTCAGAGATAAATCCCGGGAAAGTTTAGAGGAAGGTGAGTACGCGGGCCCGGCCGGCACCGCCGCCCGCCCCGCACCGCCGCCCCTCCGCCGGGCGCCCGGCTCCTCTTTTGGGGACACTTGCTAAAAAAACTTTTCCTTCCCCCCTCTTCTCCCTTCTCTTTCCCCTGTTGCCCCCTTCCTTCCCCGCTCCCGCTCGTGTCTCCCCGCCATGTTAGCTGCGAAGAGGCAAGATGGAGGGTTGTTTAAGGGCCCACCATACCCGGGTTATCCCTTTATAATGATCCCCGACCTCAGCAGCCCGTATCTGCCCAATGGATCGCTCTCTCCGACGGCGAGAACGGTGAGTGCATTTTTTTTTTTCCCCTCTCTTTCCTCCCCCTCAGCCCCCCTCCGCTCCTTCCCCGGCTCCCGCCGCCGCCGCGCTCCCGGTGCCCCGCTCGCCCCGGCCCTGCCGCCGCCCCCTCCCCCGCGCCGCAAACTTTCCAAACTCCGCGGGCCGCGCCTGGAGGGGGATTGTTTACACTTCGCCATATTTTTTTTTTCCTTCTCCTTTTATTTCTTATTTTGTCTTTTTCTTATTTGTTGGTTTCTTTTTTTTTTTTTTTTTTTTTTTTTACTTTCAGTTTTGTGGGCAGTTTTTTTGGAACCCTTGTAACCTCCGCTGCGGAGGGAGGGGGGTGGGGAAGAAAAAAAAAAGCAAACAAATTCCAAACAACATCTATTTCAGCCTCAAAACAAAACTGGAAACAAATTTTTAAAAATCCAAGAAGTTTGGGACTGGGTTTTTTTTTTCCCTCCCCCTTTCCCTTCTCTCCCATCTCCTCTCCCTTTCCTTGGGGAGGGGAGTTATTTTCTCCCGGCCAAGCCTGCGATCCGCTCCTCCAAACTCCTCGTTTTCCATGGTGATCCGTCGCCTTCTGCCCTCCTCCGTGGCGGCTGGGCCGGCTCCCCCTCCCCTTTCCTCCCCCTTAACCCTCTCCTGCCCTCGCCCGCCCCGGCCTGCGGGAGCGGCGATTTCATTGTGGCCCTTCGGGCCGTGGGTGCCGCGAGTTGTGCCCGGGCTCAGCCCGGTCCGGCCGCCCCGATCCGCGCCCCGCGGCGTGCGGGGGCCGAGCGCCGCTGCCCTGCCCGGCGGGGCCGGGGCCGTGCCCGGGGAGCGGCTCCGTCCCGGTGCGGAGCGGGGGGAGCCGCGCTCCGGGCACAGGGCTGAGTCCGGAAACAACTCGCCTCGCTTGGCTCTGGCAACAACAACAGCAGCGCAAAAAATAATCAGACAAGTCGAGCAAAATTCCTCTTGGAAGTATGCTGACAGGAAAACAATTTGCTGAAAGCGTCCGGTTTTTTGTTGTTGGGTTTTTTTGCCTTTTTTTTTTTTCACCCCTAACTCAGGGTTCACTGGCAGGGGGTGCAGGTCCGCGTGTGCCTGCAACTAGAGCGAGGTTTAGCCCAGATCCCAGGAAACTTTGGGGTCTGCTGGTGGTTTTGTAGTCCCAGCTGTTTTCCCCGCTCGTAGTGTCACCCACGGTGTGCTCTACTCTGACATCAGATTTCTCAAGTGTCACCTTTCCTTTTTTAAAAGAGTTTGAAAATTTTTCATTTTGAATGGTTAAATCCACTGGGACTTCCGAACACCACTGATTCCTACTGATGGCTTTAGCGTTGCTGTTTTGTTTCTTCTGGGTGTTTCTGAGTCTGAAGCGTTCCCTCCATCACCGTGTGTGTTTATACACTTTTTTTCCTTGTGGTAACACGAGATAGCGATTTACAATAATAGATCTACTGTTGGGTAGATGTTGAAGCCGTACTAATGACTGAGGGCTTGGACAACTTCAGTATATCAGATCTACAAGTGTTTTAAAGCATTAAAATATTAAACATCGGGTCAGTCTTGTTTTCACTTAGTAAAACGTCAGTAGAAACAGATTAGTAAATGTAGAGTGACAGGGAGGTTGTGAGGAAGGTTCTCTGACTTTGCATATGTTTAGGGCTGTGGCTGAGTTTTATTTTGGAAGCTTGTGAGGCTCTTTTTGTGAGGAGGTGATTTCTGGGACAGTAGCAGAGGGGTGACTGCAGTTTGCAATTGTAATGATGGGGAGGGGAATTCAAGGGCTGAATGCATTATATTTCTTCTTTTGAATATGGTCACCCACATGTATATGGATGATGGTGATAAATTCCAAATTCCATAAGTACCAGAATCCAGATGGCAAAACAATCTTTGTTCCAAATCACTTTGTTACGAATTGTGAAGCTTTGTATTCCCTTTTTTTTTTCCCCTCGTTTTTTACCTTCAATGCATTCCACTGTTCCAAGTGCAGACTAATCGGAAGCACACCTCTGCTGCCTTTTTCTTAAAGCGTTTTTCTTACAACAACTACAGCTCTTTTTTCCTCATTACCTTTATTACAGATCCCTTTTCCCTTAGCATGTGGGGTAGGATCCTTCAGCACTTAGCTCTCCTGGAGCATTCCTTCCCTTGCTCCCCCACCGTTAAAAAAGGCCTCCATAGGAATGTTGGGTTCATGTGAATTAAAGGTGCTGTACAAAAGCTTACAGGTTGGTTTATTGTTGGTATAGCAGGTGGCCTGCTTGTGTTATCAGATGGATTCTGAAAGGATATTTCCACACTCAATAGGCAATTTTCTTATTTCCACATCCAGGCTCCAGCAACCTTCTCCTATCTTCTTAACCTTATTCTTTCACATTCCGTATGCTTGTTTGTTTGCCTGCCACTTAATTATAGCCAGGAAAAATTAAAGTTGTTTATTTAGGCCTGAGAGCAGAATATTATAAAGATTCAGCGGGATAGCTGTTGTCTGTCACACACTATTTTTAGGTGGATTCTAGTTCTCTGCTGTACCAGCTTTCAATTCCAGATGAACTAGATCTTTCTCTTTCCTGTTTGATTTTATTTTATTTTTAAATACGCGTTGGAAAGGTATAGATGGTTCTGCATAATTACGAATTTTATTTTTATTTATGTAGTTTTTCCTGGAGCCATATTTGTTGAGTGTCAGAGCATGCAAGGTAAAGAGGTGATGCAGATACATAGCAAAATTGTTTTTCTTTTCCTTTTGCTGTTGTACAATCTTAAAAGTCTGTGGGTGTGGTTTTTTTGTTGTGGTTTTTTTTTTTTTCCTGGATTTTTTTTGTTGCTTTATTTGGGGTTGGAGTGGGATTATTGTGTTTTTTAAATGTACCTGTAATTGTCTGTTCAAGAGCAAACTTGTGGGCAGCAATTTCTCCTTTACTGCTTCAGGAATGTGAAGAATTATGAAGTATCATAAAATCTGCTTATGAGGAATAATCTTTTTTCAAGGATAATGCTTTAAATACTGCAAACTCTTTATCAAGGTTGATAGGAATAATTTTATTTTTAAAAATCAAAGATTTTTTGCATGCTAATCTTGCTATTGATAGAATACTGTGGTGTGCTCATGAGAATAGATGTTATTAAGTAGAGGTTTAGTCAAATAGTAATGAAGTGACGCATCTGAGAGCACCAGTTCCATCCCTGCACTTGTGGAGGGACTGGGGTGGCTGCATGTTATGGATAATAAAGGAGACTGTTTTCCTTTCAGAGTTGGAAAATGTAGAAGTGGTGTACTTGATTTTTAGCTTCAATTTAGAGCTTGGTTAATGCTTTTGGTTAAAGCAAATAGATGCCGTGTAATGTGAGAAAACCCTGCTGGCGGATGCTCTTATTTTTACTAGTGCTGTTGCATCTTCCTTTCCCCTAAGTTGTTGCTGGCTGAGTGAGACTGTAGGGATAAGCTTATGTTTGGCCCCAAAGTTTGGGAGTTGGGAATAGCTGTGGTGGAGAGCAGCCCCATCGCCTTGATTTTTATGTTTAGGAGGAAACATTTTTTATTAATTGCCTTGAAAAATTGCTGTTTTTCTTTATCTACTGAATCAGACAATGTAATCCTTCGTAATACAAAAGCTTTAGACCCTGGGGTGTAAAGGGTTAATGGTGGTCCTTTTTTTTTTTTTTCCCCTCCCTCCAATTGTTTTGACAACACTTTTCAAAGTGTGACATTCCAAGCCCTTGCAATACAATGTAATATTACTGTAATTACACAGGTCATTACATTTTAAATAGAGAACAATAAAATGCTTATCGCCCTGAAAAAGAACAGGTGTTCTTGCCCTTCTTTGGTGTTTATGCTAATTGTTTTTCATCTCCTTCAGAAATATTTATGGCTGGAGTGTTAAGGTTTCAGTCTCGATGTGACAATATTAATTCTTTACTAATCTTTATGGTTGAGGTTTAATGTCTGCAGTATGGATTATAGTATTAATGTCCACCAACTAGTTTAATAATGTAGATACAACTTAATATGTCAGCACTTTGGTACTTTATGATACAGAGCTATTCAGTGGAGAGTGAATTATTTGCTTTGTTTAAAAAAAAATGAATGGACATGCTTTTAATAAAGTTTCTGGACTTGTGTAAAAACAAGCTGTTAAATAACTGATGATCCTGTGGTGTAAATCAAATGGAACCTCCATAAAGGAAACTTTCCTTGTGCTTAATTAGGTTGATTGCTGAATCACTCTGCTATAGCATTAGCATAGCTGGTATACAGTGGCAAACAGACTGTGTTTGTTAACTTACTTGCAGTAAAGAAGCTGATTTATTTTTAATGCTATGCTTTTTTTCTTTTTTTTTTCCCTTCTTCTTTTTCTTTTTTTTTTTTTTTTTTCCCTGATAAGATTTTATTCTGGAGCAAATGCTGCATTGCTTACTCCATCAGTTTCTCTTCAGGGGGCTATGAAAATTAGTTAGAGAAAAGTTTCATGTTTCTGGGACCTTGCAAAACAATATAATGCAGTACTGTTACTTGAGTGTACAGGATAATTGCAGGACTGCACTTCATTAAAAATAATATTTGCTTTGGAAATCGAACAATTTTAATAGGTGTAACAGTGGCTGATCTGTAGTAAAAAAAAATACAGTAGATGCCTTTCCAGATTTTTTGAATGCATTCATACAAGGACTGGGGATGTTGAATAGGGTGGTGTGGTTTATTTTTTCCCTTCTTCCCCTTCATTTTTGTTCAAGCAAGTATGTGCTGATTTGTCAGCTGAAGATGGAAGGGGGGAAGGAATATGTTGCAGCTTTCACTGGCGCTTGTAAACCAGAATGTAGGTAAAAATGTTCTAAATTTGTCAAGACTTTCATGAGTGGGCCCCAAAATCAGATAAAAAATGTGGTGTAGAGAAAAAGGACAGCTGCAGATTTTTTGTGTGGACGTGTGTTTCTGTACCATGACTAAAAACTCTAAGGACCTTTTCCCAGCTGTCTGGGAGTTATGTGGAAGTTGGATTATTGGCAGTTAAGCATGAGACAACCTGGATTTAGCAAATGCTCTCCTACACAGGAAGCAGATGACATTATCCTGGGGGAAGGGAGGAGATCCTTCTCCAGGCACAGCCTGGGGGGAGACGCCTGCTCCCCCCAGCCTCAGAGCAGCCAAAAATGAGGGCTGGCGATAGGCACGTAGAAATATAACAGCGGTCGGGTTGTCAGCTTGGGTTTTTTTCAGGGCTTTTTGGTGAAATCAGACACCTTCCTTGCACATTGGGGCTGTTGTGAGAAGTTTTGCTTTGGAGGGAGTTGTGAGGTTTGGGGGGATGTTTAAAGCTGTGTTCCCCGGGTGTCTCCTTAGTCCTGTGTCCTGGCAAATATGTAAGTAAGCCTTAAAACTTTGACTTTTAATTGGGCACATTTGTGAAGGAAATGGTTAATTTTACAACCAAAGGCAAACTTGCACCTCGACAGGTCTGCTGAAAGAAATGTGCCACAGTCGTTTGCTGGCAAGCACGGCAGGGTCATAAATCCACGGGGTTTATTTACAGCCTATAACACTTATGAATGTTAAGATATTTGACGCCACGCTGGCCTTATAATATCCAAGGTCCACAGACACTGGCAGTGGGTCAAATTTCTTTCACTAATTATAAGCAATGAGAGATGAAGTGTGGTGGTGGGGGTGTGTGGGGGAGATATGGAAATCCTTTCTCTCCCCACCTAAAAACGAAGAATATTTCTGCTACTCCTCCCAAATGCTGCTTTATGTTTGTGCTTTTTTTTGGTTACGTAGGCTCCGAAGTTTATAATTAACGCTTGTGGTGCTGTAGAGGCTGGGCAGTGGGTGATGCAGCCAGGCTGAAGGAGGGAAGAAGTTTAGCACAGCTCATGTCCTTTACATAAAGGTCTCAGCAGTATTGTGCAGTATTTCCTAGATACGGGCACAAGCAAACATTTAAAGACAGATGACACCTGGAAATGTCCTTTAATTTTCTCACATACCGCTGAGCTGGGGACGAAAGAAAAAACTGCCTCGGGTTTTATGCAGAAGGAGGATGCTTGGAAATAGACATATTAGACTGGTTTGTGTGTACAAAACAGGGCCTCTTAGAAAACGGCAAAAGCCCACGTTAAGGGAAAACATGCACTGAATGAATGAAGATGTTGAGGTTAGAGGCAGTTTTTCGGGGAGAAGCCCTGTGTCCTGCTGGAAGGGACAATGTGGGATGGACGTGTAGGTCAGCGTGGAGGGGAGCACGGGGACGTGCACAGGGTGGTGTTTTGGGAGGGGTTAACTGGGGGGAGGCACTGTGAGAGCAGGGGGGCCACTGGAGAGTAATTGGAGGACAAAGGAGGGATGTTGGAGCGTGAGGAGAAATTGTAGAAACTTGGGGGGGGGACGTGGGGGGGAAATGCCAGTATTTGAATGGATGGTTGGAGGGGAAGCTTGGGATCTGGGGATTGACTCTTAAGTGTCAGGAGAGTCTGGGGCCCGAGAAGAAGCAGTGCTTCGCTCAGCACTGAGCTTGTTGTTCTCAGCTCACTCCCCATTACACACGCTTTGCTAGAGTGGACAGTCAGATTTGAAGTGCTGCTGTCTTGTCTGTGCTGGGTGTGTGTGTGTTTTAACAAGATAATGTGATTACTCAAATATGACTAGGTATTACTTTTAGCTTTAATTTCTCCAGCAGTTGATTTCAGGCTTCCCCCTAGGTTACTGTTGTGCTTGGAGACTAATTTAAGAAAAAGGCAGGGTTACATGTGTGGTGGAAAGCTGCACTCCTTTAGCCATATGTTTTTCTTCTAGAGCCATGTAAAGCCTGACTTAAAAAAAAAAAAAAAAAAAAAAAAGAGGGGGCTGTCAGTTCGGCTCTTCCGCAAATAGCTGTACAGTTTTGTTGAAGGTTTTATGCATTTCCCTAATCAATGGAGCGCTGTGACTTATTAGCCCCTAGGGACAGATCCGAATCCCCCAGCACTGCGCTGAAAAGCTGGTGTGGTATTGTACCTTTTTAACAGGTTATCAACAAGGATGTTCCTCTCTTTCCCAAGATGCTTCCCACCCCCTCCAGCATCTCCCCCCTGTGATTCTTTCCGGCAAAAATCTGTTCAGTCTCACGCCTTTGTTTTAGGTTGGCTCAACCCTCGACCCTTATTCTTTGTGGGGTCACACTCAGGCAACTGGGCAGTGCTGAATGAGTTAAGTCGCTGGCTGAAGTTTGGCTTCATGCAACTAAATTTGAGGCCTGGTAGGCATTAGCAGGGCACAGCACATTTACAGAGCTTAATTAGTACGCGCTGTAATTGTTCATGGTCTGCCAGAAGGAGTAATGTTCAGGAAAAGTGGAGTCGTTCTTCTGCAGTCTTTAGTTTTAAAACGATAAATCACTTGCATATTTGTGCAGTGATTCAAATGGAGCTGAGACCTCTCCATCTCAACATGTGGTAAATTGTAAAGTCAATGAATTGCAGATGTAGGGTACAGCAGATTCTCTAAGAAAATGCAGAATGAATGGGAAAAGGCGATGCTATAAATACGTACTGAGAAGATAACTGGGTTTCTGCTTGCTGTGCCAGATATGATAAACTAAAGATATTAGCAATTTTGTTCTAAATGTATTTATTCTAAATATCTTTAAACTAAGTGTAGAGGTACCATGTTACTTCACTTAGTGAGGTTTTTATTAATGTTCCAGAACAATGGGTTTCATATGGAAATGCGCGTGATAGCCATATTAATATAAATTAATTCATCATGGGTAATACTGTAGCTGTTACTGGAGGAGTTTATAGTGCTGGGACACTTTAAAATGTGGCTGCAGCAACTTACAAGAAATGTTGTGGTAGAGGATGCCTCTATATACTAGTTGAGGGAGGTAGTGGGGTTGTTATGTATCTCACCATAGCATTTTGTATCTGCCTGTGATTCCTTCCACCTTCAGAGAGACTTTTTGGGTGCAGTAATCCAACAACCTAGAGCCTATTTTAAAAAAGCAAAACACAAACAAAACTGTGCTATACAGATTGACATTGTAAATGCTTCGTATTGTTTCTTTTGCTTTTTTTTTTTTTTTCAATGTGGAGAATGTGTGTCACTCTTACTGCTGTGAAATCTTGTCTTCCTTGGGCTTGGTCCAAGATCCATTGAAGTCAGTGGAAAAAAGGCTTCTATTAATAACGGAGGGCTTTGCATCAGGCCCAGTGTGTCTTGAACCAATGGCCAAGTTCTTCAAAAGTGGATGAAGGCATTGGGAATGCCAAACTCAACTAAATATGATATTGATGTATTGCTCCTTCATCATAGTCTTATACTCCTGGAGGAGGGGGGGCAGAGGAAGTCAAGTTACATTTCCAATGGTGCATTCTTGAATGAGCTCCTGCTTCTGCAGTATTTCCCACAGAAGTGTGGAGCATCCTGGCAGGATCAGGGTTTGGTCCGAGGCTGTGTTGCATGTCAATTCTGCTTTTCTAATGTGAGTAGGTGGATTTGTATGGAAGTTGTAAAAGTTAATGATTGTTCTCTGACTCATATGCTGCTGGCTTCAGCAAAGAAGAAATGATGACAAGAAAATGATAGAAATTATAGGAGCCAAGTAGGCTTTGAGTGGAGAATGGATTTATGTTGTTTGAAATGCCTTTGCTGCTTGGTGAAGGAAGTGCAAGGAGGGAGAAAATGGGAGGGCAGTTTCTTTTTGGGGTCAGATGTTTTTGGTACCAAACTCCTGCAGGCATTCAGCTAGGGAGTGAGGCTGAATTCAGGAGGGACTCTTGTTGGACTTAACCATTTTGTTCTTCCTACTGACACAATTAGTCCTGCCTAACTGTTCTCCCCTCTTGGCAGAACAGGTTTTGGTGCCCTAGGCTCTGTGGGAAGTATGATTGCATGCTTATGACTACCAAGTATGAATATATAAATGTGCTCGACTTGTGTCTATCTCACAGCTTTGTAGGTCTTTCCAAAGTATCTGTGGCATGAAAGGTGCTGTATACAACAAAATCATTCTCTGCTGCTTAATTCACTACTGGTGGTGATGCAGCAGAGACACAAAAAAAAAAAAAAAACCAAACCCAAAAACAAAAAAAAAAAAACAAAAACAAACAAACAAAAAAACCCAACAAAAAACCAAACAAACAACAACAAAAAAAACCCCAAACTAGTCCAACAGGAAGATGTGGGAAGTAATAAAGTAATAGAAATTTCCAATCTGAAAATACTGCAAAGGGACATTCTGGGGAATGTGAGATTCTTGGATGTTGATACAATAGAAACAAATTGTCCTATTTTAAGAAAGGGAAAAACAGAGCAAAAAAGGTGGAGGCGTACCTCTTGGAGCACATCTGAACTCCCACTGGAGTCAATGACTCCTTAAATAATGATCTGGAAAAATCTGAGACTATAGGCTTTTCTGTTCTGTAGCAGCTTTTCTACATTGATTTCTGTTTTTAACTGATAGTAATATTTAATAAAGTTTCTCTTGGAACTGCTTTAAACCCTAGCCTGAATAATTTTAACTTGGTTAAATGAGTGAACTGGTTTGGGAACATAGACAGTAAGAGGTTTGCATTGGTTTAATTAGATTTAAGAGATTTATAAAACCAGGACCACTACTCTGGCATAGGCAAGGTCTGGAAGTCGGCATATAGATGATGCATTGATCTACACCCAGGCTGAACAGGCAGCTATTGAAAGTGCTCTATTATAAATGTTTGCCAATATTAAAGAATCCGAGGGAAGGTATGACCTTGAGTGAACACATCAGAAGAATAAGATGGCAGTCAGTGTTTCTATCTCTGTTTTCTGTGGGACATTTACAGGAAGGTTTTCTCCCTTTCAGAGGAGTTACAGATTATAGTTTTCTGTCTGGAAGTCAAGTTATTTGAGATTTTTATTATATTAACCAAATGTCTCTGTTTACTTCAATCCCTGTTACATTCTCCCATGGGGTTTTTATTAATTCTTAAACTACATCATAAAACGTAGCTTAAATCATGTCTGTGTCAATTATCTCCTGTAAGTACCTTTTTTATTTTAGTCACAAACATAACTGCTGCATTGGTCACAAACTACTGTGTAAAGAATATCCACAGAGCTTATTTTATCTGGATAGCAGCTAAATATCTTTACAATCCCCAGGGTTATTGAAGGCCAAGTGCTTGATATATGTAGTTAGTTTCTTTTTCATTGTATTCTGTTGCTCGACTACAGTGCTTGAAAGTACTTTGTTTTTAATTTCATAAAAGTGAAATTAAATTTAATAAATATAGAATGAAAAAGTGAAAACTAGAACCTGGGTGTCACTGGGTGGTTGTAAATAGGAAGTTGTGAGTTGCTGCGCTGCTGGTGTGCCCAAATGTGGGCATTGGACTGGCTACACAGGTACATCTGTGTATATGCATGTGATGTATATTATCCTTGAACACATACTTGGTTATCAGGTGTCTATTCAATTTTAATTGACAATATGAGATTCCTGTGGTTGCTCTGTGCACAGATTGCCTTGGGGCTCTACAGGGTTTGTGGGAAGAAAAGCCTTGACAAGTTTCCATTAAGCCCTGAATCAGGCAGTTGGAAAAGAGGAGAATGAAAGGAGCTGAAAAGAGGGACAACTTGTTAGTGTTGCATTCTGCGTTTGCAACTAGAAACCTCTTTTAGACAAGAGTGGTTCTCAGGCCAAGAATTTCAAACTCGCGGAGAAACCTGTCCAGAGCACAAAAGTTGTTTGAACGGGGTGCAGAATTGTCACAGTAATTAGAGCAATCTCCGTTTACTGAGTGGCAGCCTTTATAAAGGACAGGGGATAAAGGGTTCAAATTCATCTTTCTCTCTCCAATTCACTTCTGATGAACTGCCTCTGTGTATGTATGTGTATATGAAGGAGTGTGTGTGTGTGTGGCCACATTTTCAGCTACTCATCATTTGATTGTCCTTGTTTAAAAAGAAGGACTTAGGTTTCTTCTTCCTGCCTTCAATAGCATTTTTAGACATTTTGCTTTTATTTTTATTTTAATTTTTTTTTGTTTGGTTGGTTTTTTTGGTGTTGTCATTTGATTTACCAGAATAAGAGGATGCTTGGGAAAATGCACTTGTGCTGTGGTGGAGAGGGAGCCCCAAATATTTCTCTGTTGATTTCTACTCTTACTCAGTCTTGCATGTTTGACTCTTAGGAGAAGTCCCATTATTTTTAAAAGGATTACTTGTGGAAGCAAGAAAAGTGAATGGACATGGCTTGGGCCCTTAAAGTTTATCCTCTTGCTGCTGCAAGGTCTGTCCAGAACTACTGAATCAGCTGGAGTTTTGCCATTGCTCTTATTAGGAGAAGGATCAGGCCTGTGGATTACATGAGACGAGTCTTGTGAACAAGCCAAATAAAACTGTAAAAATCAGGATTGTTTTTGTGCACAATGCAGGAGTGTCTGGAGGACTCGGTCTGGGCTCCTCTTGGTCAGACACTGCACAGAGAAAAATGGGAGTGAATGTGTGAGTGAGCAGTGTGGGTGTTCTTGCCCAAGGAAGAAAATGTGACTGCTGAATTTCCTGTATGGCTTTACTTCTAAAGAAAAGAAAATACCAAGCTCCTTGAGTTTCTTTAGTAATCATTCTGGGTGTAATGTTGGTAATTTTGATTCCATTTAAATAGCTGCTTAGGTTTTGTGATGCCTTTTATTTGTTCTCCCTAAAATAATGTAGGATCTCCACTTTAAGGTTTGGAGCTGGCAACCTTGGCTAATTTACTTAATCATTTAGTCAGTGTTATGTTTCTCCCCTTCATTCACCTCTACATCTGAAGGCAGAAGGAGGGAGAGAGGATCCATTTAGGCTGATGTCTAAATGTCTGTCTTGTGTTTCTCTGTATCACATTGCCTTGAAGGCCTCTGGCATGGTCAGGTGTTTTGTTGGCACCCTGTGAGTGCTGTATGTCTCCTCCCCTCTTCTTTTCTGGAGACCTGGGATCAGCCAGCAGCTGCACTGAATTCCTAAGGTGTGGATGGACCAGAGGGTAAAGGAAGGTCTTGCTGCTGATTATGGGTACATTGTTAAAAAGTCATGGCTTGTGAAAATTGTATCTCAGAGATCATGTGTTCTTGTGTAGTTTTTTTTTTTTCCCTTCATCCCTCATCAATTACCTTCCACTTAATGATGATGATGATGAAGAATTTGGCTACATCTCCTTATGTTTTAGCCAAAAGCAGACTTCCTTTTTTTTCACATGGTTTTGCTGTAACATGAAAAGCTATGGAAAAATTACTTGTCTTGGAGCTTGCATTTCAGAAATGCCTATTAATGTTCAGCAGCATGTGCTCCTCTAGTTCAGTTGCCTTGTCTGTGAGCATGGTGTGTGAATATGGAAGGGCTTTCTGATCATGGGGGAGTTGTCTTGGAGTTGCAAAGAGGAGTTGGGAGACATCAGTTTTCCTGGAAGTAATGCTGAATTGCTTCTGCAGTGTTGGAGCATAGAGTGGGGTTTGTGTGCTGGACAATGCCATAGTCAGGTTGAACAGTGTCTCTATTTTTAGATGATGCTATTTTGTCTCAACCATTGATGGTTTGCAGACCAATTGTGATGTCTACCATCCTGAAAGAGTACCAGTGTGGTACTAATTGTACCAGGACCAATTGTTGTTGAGAATGTACTTGTTGCAAATGATGGACCTCTCTTGAGCCTCTCTCAGTCTTAGCTCTTGTCCATTATTTTCTCAGCTGGTAATTAATTTCTTGGTTTGAAAATTTGTCAGTAATGGGCATATCTTCAGTGTTAAGTTCTCTGCAGTAACTCTGCATCACCGAGGAGTAATTGCTGGCCCTATAAAGTCACCGATCTCATTTGTTTGCCAGCTGGATAACATTTCCTATTAGACTGTTGTGACCAAGTTATCCATCACAACAAAGCCTAACCATGTCTGCAGTCCATGTCCTGGCTGTGGCTTGGTGCTTGGAGAAAGAGGGCTGGAGGAAGCTGATTTGAAGTGGTGGTTGCAAGCCAGAGCTCGTGGCAGCAACAGAAAGCTTTTATTTGATTTTACAGCTGTGTAAAATCCAGCTCAGCCTGGAAGAGCAGCCGTGAAGTTTAGTTGAGGTGGCAACACAAAGCAGCCAATGCCCTCTTCTTCTTGTTGTGTGACATTTCCTCACTCCTGCTCTTCTGCCTGGCCCCATTCTGCTTCTCTGCCTGCTCTTGGTGTTTCTGACTGGAGAAGCAATTTGGAGGTGCTTCCCTTCCTGGGAGCTGGTGGTGCAAAGCCCCAGTCCTGCACATGCTCTGGGCTTGCCTCCATACTAGCCCTCTGAGGACTTGTCTTCAGCCTAGCTGGGTCTGTGCTTTGGGGCTTGTAGGATCATGGCCTAAATAGTGATCCCATGAGGAAGCTTATAAAGTTTATTTTGGAAGCAAAATACTTGGTGAAGCAGGAAGGAGGCTAAAGAGAATACTGAAAAAATGGTGCAAATGAGAAGCAACTTCATTTATACTCTGTGCTATTGCTCTGGTTTGTGGATCTAAGTAGAAAATGGGCAGTATTTGGAAATCTCCTGAGTTTCCTGCCAGCATCTGCACATGCCTAAATACCTTTGAAATTTGATTTTGTGGTTTGTTTTTTTCCCCTGCTACTTGAATATGTTCATTGATGCCACAAGGAGTGAGCTGAAGTCTCACTTTTTTTTTTCTTTTTTTTTTTTTCCTCTGCTGTTGGAATTGTTTGTTAAATTCTAATTACAGGGCTTGTTCAACACCTGTACAAACCCACAGCCATTGTTAAGGGAATAAATTGAGGACAATGGGGTTAACGCAGGTGTACACAAGTGCAGAATTTGGATTGCAAAGTCTTTTTTATTACTCCATGTGCATAAGAAAGAGAAATGGATTCAGCTTAATTTTCTGATCCTAGAAAAAATTTGTAGGACAAGGATTTGGAGGAAGAGTAAATGGGGAGGGAAGTAAATGTCTGGACATGTTCAGACATGGCACTGAATGCATATGAAATGGAAAGTTAAAAGGAAATAAACACTACACTCCTCTTTCCTCACTACCTCACCCTCATACCACTTTCATGGAGTCACTTTTCAAGGCATAGCTGCACGAGGTGGTTGGTAATGATCTTGCACACTGATTGCCTTCAGAGTGATCACATCTCAACCTGAATGTTTGCATGGAGCTGAGGTGCTGGGACTCTGTGGTGGTTTGTGGTGCCAGCAATCACCAACCCCAGCTGCAATGTACTGATACAATCAGCAAGTTGCATTGGGTCGATGTTCACGTGGGTATGCTGTGTTTGGTAGGAGCACAGTCAAGGCAGCTGGGATGTCTGACTCCCAAGATGATTTTCCTCTAAAGCTGAAGGTGTGTGTAGTTTCCAAAGGTGACTTGCTGTCTCATGCCTCCAGAGTAACCTTCAGAGATGGCAAGAACATCAAAACAGCTAGGAGCATGAAGTGCTAGAGCCTGTAAGACATCTCCTCGTGGTATTCTGTGATGTTGATGCAGATTTACAGTTTTTTGTAACTTCCTGATTGTCTAACTGAGGGTTATCTTTCTCTGGGGTAGTTCCAGTAACAGCTAAAAGAGGTTCTTGCAGAATGAAAGCCAAGATCCATGTCCCTGCTATCAGAAGTGGTTGTAACTTGAGATTGGTTTCTCTTAGAGTTTCATTTTATTTCAGTTTCTTTCCTACTCTTGGAAGTTCCTCCAGGCACAAGTCAAACGTTCTCTATTATATTAAGTACTCTGTGCATTTGGGGTACAATAAACTAATAAGTAGCAATGATGCTTAGTGATTAGATAAACGTTCAGATCAGTTTATCCTCTCAGTGGTTCTCCTGTTAGAATTAATCCTGACTTCTACAAATAGGTTTGGTATTTGGCCTTTCAGTTCATGTAGGAGGGGGGAAAAAGGCTGTTGCCTGTGAAATGGTTCAGAAGTTACTTGCTGTTCTTTTTCAAGGAGTAATAACTCAGCTGTGTAGCACAACAGGAGGCTCAGGTATGGGACTATTTGATCAAGAGAGAAATCGGTAGCTGCCTCTCTTGTTTATGCACCAAAGGAGTTGTGGTTGTACCTCTGCTCAGAGGAGGATGAGTTATCCTCCAAACAATGTCAGGCAGCCTGGCTTGTACTGGGGAAACAATCAGAGTTCTTTATTAAAGGCTAATTTGAAGCTACGGAAAGAAATATTTCTCGCTGATTTGAAGCTGACTGGAAGGTGGCTAAAAATAGTCCTTCAGTGATGTGCCATGGTTTGAACCACTAGAGATATGTATTTTTCTCTTTGGTGGGTGGTGTGACCTTCTCCTGCCAAAGAGTGTAGTTGCAGTAGGATAATGTGTAGCGATTTGTCTTAAAACTTTAAGAAGATTAACCTCTCAATTGCAAACCGTTGAGGTGATCTTATTTCTGGCAGGTGGTGTAAGTTAGTGGTTATGGTGAGTCTTTGCCTTTGCAGTTGTGTGGATTTTACTGAAACAAGTTAGAGACTTGTTATTTAGAGAAGTAGAGGGAGGAAATTAATTAAAAAAAAATAAATTATCTCTTTTTGTATGAATATGTATACACTGACCTAACAGAAGATTAAACTGGTGTTGGTTTGTCTTTCCTCAGTGTTTACCAATATAGATTGTATTAGTTTCTGCTGTTTGCACCCATTTCTTTGTTACTTTGTCAGCAGAGTTATGTACCTGCCTTGAAAATTTATACATTTTGGCCTGTTCCAGGCTATATACACTCACTGCAGCATGTGTTGTATTTAGTTTGTTGCATAGCAGCTAGGTAGGGTCACCAGAGGCCCCTTTTGAGCAACTAAATTACTTTTTTTCTGCTGCTGTAGTAAGATTTGTTCATTTACTGGGAATGCTTGAGCAGGCGAGGTGGGCACTGGGTGGCATCTTGTTCTCTCTGATCTGGACAAAAACTCAGGTCCAGTGTCAGCTGATTCTAACTCGTGTTCAGGGAAGAACCAGGGGAATGTGGCCTCCTGTGATGAATGGGCCTCCTGTGCTGAAAAAAAGCCAAGGACTGATGTCCTATTAGATGACAAAGCCAGAGGAGCAGTTGTATTGTTAACATGTGGTGTTATTTGAGTGCTTTTACAACTTGAAGGAACACTGCCCACCCAAACTGAGGCCCAGATTTCAGATTTAATTTATACTTCTGGGCCTGCAGAGCCTGACAGAGTGGTTCATCCAAGAATTGCAGTAAAAATACTTGGCTTTAATCAACTGAGCACATCAATGTAGTCATAGGTACCAACATCTTGGAACAGTTGGAAATGGGAGAGGACTAACATCTGAACCAAAATGAAGCTGACTTTTTTGTAGTGTTTTGGATGGCTTAACAGCTACAAATTTATGAAGATATAATTAGCTACTTTTCAGGGTAATGGTTAATTTTCAACATAAACTTATCTTTAAAAGCTTCAATAAATGTTTGCAGATTTTATACAAGTAATACTAAAAAACTGCTATAAGCCTTGAAAATACTTAAATAGAGCTAATTATGAACCAGGGGTTTAGCACAGAAATCTGGAAGAGATTGATAGGAAACTATTAAGATCTGTTATATATTAAAATAGTATGTTAATATGTATATAACATCAACATCTATAATCTATGCAACACCAATATTTATAATAATATTTTAATGCTGATATATACATACATATTTAATATATGTAAACACACACATGTATTTTAAGTATATATTGAGATTTCTTTTTCTGCAAACTTGAGGTCATGGCAACGTTTGAGGCTCAAGTACATGATTATTTTCTAGTTATTTTGGAGGATTATTTGTAGGGAAGGGCCTGCCTGTCTGTGTGTGAGAACAAGCACTGCCATTAGGTGCTGTGCTCAGTGGTCACTCTCCGTATGAATAAGATGTGTGGTTTCCTCTAAATCATCTGAAATAGGCCATTTGAAGACAGGACTGGCAGCATTGTTTGGCCATCTCAAGCCATGGGCATGACTCTGTGACTAGGTAGCATTGGTTTCTGACTCAAGATTGTGAAGGTGGGTGCTTATGTGGGAGAACGCAGGCAGTTCTTATATAAGCAGAGATTAGTCCACTACACACATTTTTCTGGATTCATGGTAAGCTGGGCTGTTCTTCTCCAAAGCCCTCCTTCAGCTGCAGTTACCATCATGGTGTGATCCACTGGCAGCTGGAGCTCCAGAGGTAGTTGACTGCTGGGACTTGTCATGCACAGAAGCAAGTAAACTGTGTCTTGGTGCTGGCTTGTGGGATAGTACAGCTTGCTGGTGACTTTGCCATGTTTGTGTGATACTTGGATGTGCCCTCTCCCAAGTGCTCTGTGTGCTCGTGGTGGCTCACCAGGGTTCATAGGGCAGCAGAGTGGTCCTGGCTGGGAAAATGCTGCTTGAGTCGTGGGTATGTTCCTTGACATTATTCCTTGAATAAATGTGGCCTTTAAGCCAAAGTGCTTGTGCTGTGTCTGTGTCCTGCTCTGAGGGAAGTTCACGCCCAGGGAGGATTGCCACAGCCCTGGGGAAAGGGACTGCTCTGCAGGCTGAGCTTCAAGCTCAAGTTCCAGTGCAGCCACAACCCTTTATGAGAGATCCTGATGGGCCCATGATATTTAGATATGCCTCTGGTAATATAATCAGCTGCCACCCACTACTCAGCTTCTAAGCTGATCCTAAAATAACCTTTGGTAGAATGACACATGTGAAGCTTCTTTCTGCTTCAGTTTAATCTCCTGTACGCAGTCCCAGTGTAATGTTTATATGACAGTCATAAGCAAGGCTCTGTAGGTGTATCCAGACCTTTTATGAGAGCATGACACGACATCATTTATCTCCCTTCTCCTTGACGTTTTTGTCTCTGCTTTCAGTTTTGAAATTAGAAGTGGTGTGGACCTGCCCCATCTCATGGATGGGGTGTGAGCTTCCACTTTTCCAGCTTGCTGAGTGCTCAGTGTTCTTTCTGAGGACACATGATTTGGACTTTCCCTTTTTTCCCCTGCTGGTTTTTCACAAGAATAACAAACCACGAATGGATGTTAATGGCTCCATGCATGGATATCGTATATATGTGTGCATATATAGGCTGGCTGGTTCCTGAGAAGACTTTGGCATAAATTGGCATAAATTTGGAATATTTACAAGTGGCAAATTCATTGGTGATACTATGCAGCCCAGACTAAATGAGCTCTGAAGGGCATTTATAACACCTTCAGACAAACCAGCCTTTTCGTTTACAGCAAAGGGGTTTATATGAGTGTGTGTGCATGCATATATATATATATCTATATATATATATTTTAAATAGAAGTATGTGTCTATGCCTTTTTTTCTTTCTCTGAAATACAGAAGTAGCATTAATATTTCTGCTACCAGCTGTCCATAAAAAACACAGCAACCCTGGAATGATAGGGAAGCTGTCAGTGAGTGTAATATGGGAATATTTGTAATTAAGACCACTTTTATAAAGTGACATTCCAAGGAGGTCAGCCAGGACCCCTGGAAGCTCCTGAGGGAATGTAGGTAGTGGTGAGGTTTCCTGTGTGCTTTGCTGGGGTTTGAGTGGCATCTTCCCCAGCTGGGTGGTGAAATGCAGCTTCTTGGGCCAACCTTCGTAACGCTTCGGACTCCCAGTGCTCACAGAGGGCATGCAAGAAATGCATCTTAAAATCCTTTGTTTTCTTTGGCCAACAGTTTGAGGGGCAAGAGGAGGAGGGTGGAAGAGCAGAGAGCAAAAAAAAAAAAAGCCCTTTTGTAGTAGATTGAAACAAAACAACATCCAAGAAACATTGGTAGTTTGAAAGCAGTTTGGAGGGTTTGTGTGTTAGAAGTAGTCCCAGCTGAGAGATGTTGCTGAGCAGAGTTCAAGCAAGGAGGCCAAAGGTGCAGCATAAATACAGTTTGTCAGATTGTTGCTGAAATAGATGAACATTATTCTGCGCAATAATCATAACTACGTACATGGCATAAATACAGTCATTGAGTGATGCCACAAAGTACTTAATGGCTTGTAGTCATTGCACCTTTTGACCTGGAAGGAAAAGGGTGTGATGTTCCTGTTCCAATTATGATCAATGAGCCTTGCTATTGATCTGTGGGAGACAGTGAGTGCAAATAGATGGTGTGGGGTTAGCTGGGGGAATAAGCCGTTGATGGACTATTCTGTTTATTTAGCTTTGATGGTAGCACTGCACTTGGCACTCGCTTGCTTTGTGATTTTTAATGTATTGTCTTAGCTCCAAATGAATGTTTAACAAGGCTGCGCCTAGTAATTTTACAAGTAGCCTTAGGAATTCATTCATTCATTGTGTAAAAGCATTCTGCACAAGAGCTGAACTGCTGGGAGAGGCGCAGAGAAGGTAGGGCAGCCTGTCCAAGAAGACACCTTGCTTGGCAGAGGGAGAGGGATGGATGTTCCTTGTCTGTAGGCCAACTTGCTTTAGAATGTATTTTTATTGGCTAATCAATATACAATAGAAATCCACTCCCTAGTCAATTTAAGCACCACTTAATTGAGAAATAAATGATAAACACATTATGCTTTGCTAGTAGAGAACATTTCAGGGTGATTATGGATGCTCTGCTAAATTTTTTGGCATCCCTTGAGTGAGGCTAATTGCCTTCCCTCAGGGCGGCTCCACAAGCTTGGGTCACATCCTGGCCTTGATGAAGCTGATGAGAGTTTTCTTATGTTGTTTTTTTTTTTTTTCCCAATTATTATTTTAAAGAGGGCTATTGTATACTAGCCTTTATCTCTGGTGTTGTGCTTTCCTCTGAAAGCAGGACCTACTTTTAATGCTGGGTCTCTCTGGTTGGCTTTTGGCCAAGGCTGTTTGCACAGGAGTATGGATGCACTCTGTCTCCAAATCTGCACTGCAAAGCTGGTTTGTTGAGGATTTTGCTGGGACAAACCAGCAAATCTTAGAAGCTGTGATGGCCCTTTGGCTGGTCCAGTACCCTCTGCTCTTTCCAAGCAGCCTGACCTCAGCCTGGCTCCCCATGCCAGCTGCCTGAGCTCACCCTCCGCAGGAGAGTGGTTCCAGCGCAGTGATCCACGCTGCTCTGGGACAGGGCTCTGGCTGCTCAGAAAAGCTGGATTTTTTTCAGATCCGGCCTCTTGCCAGCATGGTGCATGCCCTTCACCAGCCAGTGGAGCTAGCAGTCACAGTGGATGGATATCCGTGAGCCCGTTAATGAGGCGCTGGACGAGGGAGCGCTGTGTCAGACAGGAGCAGAGCAAGCTTTGTTTAATCAGCGTCTCAAGTCCAGTCTCCAGCTACGGCAACTGATTTGCAACGGAAGCAGTCAGGACAAGCTGGGATACAAAAGCCTGAGGATGTGTTACTCTGCTTGGCTTTCAGGCTGTGCACTGGCTGCTAGTGATAGCTGAGACCTATTAAATCAAAAGAAAATTATCACTTACTAGGTGCTCCACTCAGTTCCTGCTCCTTGTGTAGACTTTTGGCTGTCTTGCATCCAAGCACCATCATCACCCATCCCCTTTTATGCCAGGATGAGAGCCTGGCACCTGTGCTCCATGGCTGGAGCTGAGCCTGCTTGGTGATAGAGTAGGAAGTCTCCCCTTTTGAGGGATTATGACCTGGGAAAGATCTCTCTGTTTTGGAAGAGAGAATAGATCTAAAACTCTGAGAAATTTTCCAGTTGTCTT
The DNA here is from genome assembly GCF_024509145.1 of Vidua macroura. NCBI lineage: Eukaryota > Metazoa > Chordata > Aves > Passeriformes > Viduidae > Vidua > Vidua macroura. Next base: position 8,980,773 of record NC_071578.1, on the reverse strand, counting down.
CATAATTTCTTGGATGCTGGTGATGCTTCCTGGTACTGTCTGAGCTCTGTATTTGTGGAACTTGTGGTCCCTGTTTGCTCCTGCATGTATTCTGATAATTAAGGGGCTGCATTGCCCTTATTTCTGCTCTGTTCAGCCCCATGCTAGGTGAACAGGCTGTGTGCAATTTATAAATAAATATTTATTATTTTGAGCGATGACTGAGAGTGAGGGTATTTCCTGGCTGTGAATAGCTGGAAGAGTTGGAATCTGCTGGCTCTGGAGTGCCAGGCAATTCTGAAACCTGGAAGTCATTATTACTTTTTCTCTCTGTGACCCCCTGCTCTTGTCTCACGTGCACACCTGTGCCTTATTCCCATGCCAGCTTGGCAAAAATAAGCACCCTGTTAAGATTGCTGCCCCCTCCACCATGCAATAAGTGCCTGCCTTGCCCAGGGATAGGAGTGGCTTTGTTGCCTTGTGGGTAAGGGTGACAAGGGTCTGCCCTGGGGACATTACCCCATACCTCCAGCCTTCAGTGGGGCAGGAGTAATGGTTGCAAAACTGGGTCCTGATTTCTTGCCAGAGTCTTGTCTGCTGCCACCACTTCCTGCCCAGTGCTGGGGTCAAGTGCTGGGAATGTGGTGAAGATGTTGTGACTTCTTTCTGCCTGTTAAGTGTTTGGGATGTTGGGCCTTCTTCCTTCAGAGCTTGACAGGCACAAATCACCAGAGGATGGGCTTTGTGTGGGAATTGATGTCTCTGTGTGGTTTTGGAGTTTTCAGTTGGGTGCTCCTGAGATATTGGGAAGCCCTCCAATGGAATGACCTGTGGGATTGATGCCAACTGTACTTTCAGAAGTGACCCGAGACACTTGGAGCTGTTCCCGGTGTTCAGAATTATTCTGAAATACCAGCATGATGTAAAAAACAAATGTAGAATTGCTAAATGTATGTTGTCCAAAGATTTTTGCGAGCTGTCGTAACTGCTTCAAAAAAAAAAAAAAAAAAAAAAAGAGCCCACCAAAAAAAACCCCCACCCAAACAGACAAAAACCCCACAAAACCCACAAAAAGCAAAGAACAACCCTCCACAAAAAAACCCTGGTGGCCCTCTCATTACTTTCCTCAGCCAAGCATCAGGCCTACTGATGATTTGCCTCCATCTATAAGGCATTCATCAGAATAATAAAAAAAGCGGAAAATGAAAGAAGTGCCTGTAATTTTTTGGGGAGGCAGTGATGGTATTAGAACAGAAAATGTGAACCAGAGACACAAAACACTGTAATTTTTTTCAGGGCTTTGATTTGTATCTGACTTAAATTCTAGTGTAGAGACACAGAATGATGTTTTCCAGGTTCCAGTAAGGTTTTACTGTATCTGCATTCTCTCTGTACAGAATTTCCCCTTGCCACTTCCAGAAGGAGAATATTTTATATACCATTGCTTTAACTACTTTTTGATCGTAACTTAATCATCTTCTTTAACAATGTTTAGGTTAAAGAGATTTTTATGGTGTGCTGGTATTGGCTTTGAAAATCTTTAGTCACTGATATCTCTGTTGCTCATTAAGCACTTTTTAATTTTTAAACCAAGACTGCTATCTAAATGCTAGTTTCTTTCAGTGGAGATCTTTTTCTAATTATTGAAGGCATTCCTACATTCTCAGCCAGCTAGCTGGATTTCTCATTTAAATGATGTACAGCAACTAGTATTGCATGTTAGTATATAATTGCAGACAAAATGATATTGTGAAAAATCACTTAGAAAGGGTTTTTCTTTCTCTAAACCAGAAAGAATAAGAGGAAAAGTAGCCAAGGGATTGATCACATTTGGAGTTAATACTATAGGTACAGATGTACATGGCTGTTTGAAATTATCAGTGCTGTATCATAGGCAACCCCATGTTTATGAAGGGACCTGAAACACATTGAATGTGTATTAGATTTACTTGGCCCTCAGAAAAGAATGTTTCTTTTAAACAAGCTTTCTTGAACAGATTTGGAGAAGCAAATGATGTCTTGTCTAATTGGCAAAATCAGCCCTCCAAGAAATGCGTGGTATTTTCAAACCCAGAACTCATGACTTTGTCTGCAAATATTTTGATGTTATTATGGGAGTTGAAGTAGTTCGTTAAAAACTGGGACTCAAGGGTGTTCTGTCCTCTCTTTCCCAACACACAGAAATCTGGAGGTAAAGCTTTCTTGTGCTGTCCCCCTTCAGCAGCTCATCTTCAATGATGCTCAGCTTTTTATAATTGCCCCTGGGGCAGTTATAGTGGGTTGTGGTTGTGGCGCCCATCAGAAAATAGTCTCATTTTAGCCTCTGTCTAGACTTGCCTCTCTGCTTGAGTTTTCAAGGCTGTGAAGTCAGGGCAGTTTGCACCTGTCTCACAGGGTGGGTGAGAGTTTGGGCAAGGCTTGTGTGTGCAGGTGAGAGGAGTTTCCAGAGTGCTGCTGCTGCCCTGCACAAGTGTGGGGAAGCCCCAGTCCTTCAGCATTTGCCAGAAGCAGTGGTGTAGCTGGAGGGCAGAGGAGCTTGCACCATCCTGCTCTGCCCAGGGCTTCTCCCCCCGGGCACTTGCTGGGAGATGGGAAGGTTCGGTGTCAATCGAGTTCCAGCTTTTTTCTGGTAAGTTTTTGTCGATTGAAATTGAAGAATTGTGAGCACAATTCATCTTGGCGCACAGAGAGCAGCGGGTGCGAGCAGAGCTGACTGGGACCAGACATTGACATACGGGCCGTCATCAAACTAATTGTTGTTTGAATTACCTGTTATGATCCGATGACAAATCTGCTTCACTCCTGCCACTGGAGCAGAAAATGTAGCTTGAATTGGCGTGATGTTAGCAAGTGTAAACTGTACTTCAACAAGATGGATAAACCCAATTATGGGGCAGACCTGCAGAGAGAAAATCCATTTAAATCTCGTAATGTTAAGCAGAGCTGTGTTTAATTCATTTGGACCAATTTGGGAATGATGTATGAGTGTTGGTGAACATTAGTCAAAGGGAGAAGGGCCGGAGAAAGAGATGCAGTGCTGAGGCAGGATGGCAGAGGAGAGCTGCACCGTCTCAATGGTTAGCACTAATGGCTGGGGAAGGCTAAAATGACATAAAGATGTACTAACTGCTCGTAGGAGAACAGCCCAGTGTAAATGAACCAATAAGAGAAACATATGGAGCAGAAAGAAGGTGTAGTATTTTTCTTAAAACTATTGATCTTTCCCATTGAGAAGGAAATATATATAAATTCAAAGCAGCGTTTTGTTGGATTTTTTTTTCTGACTGCCACAAGGTGTGAAGGGGTTTTTAAAATTATTTTTCTCCCAAACTTCGTGGGATTTTTAAGATTTATTGAAATGCAAGGGAGGAGGCAAGGTTTTTCTTTTTTTTTTTTTTCTTTTTCCCTCATTATTTTTTCAGCAACAGAGGGTAAGGATTGATCACTTCCTCATGGTCTTTCTTAGTCTTGTGATAGTTTTGTGGGATGTATTCAATGTGTGCTTGTTCAGAGGTTTTCCAGCTACAGCTTTCAGTATTTTAAGAGAAAATCAAGCACCGTGTTGTGCAGGCAGAACGATTGACATATTCCAGAGGATGAGGGTGTTGTACAGTAATGGCCTAGGAAGCTGTCACTGCTTATTTACTGGTGTAATACCCAAAATGTGTGCACTAGGCAGCTGTAAAAGGCCATGAAAGATGCAAGTGAACAATCTCACAGAGGAATCACATCAGTAAGATGGAGAGGTTGAACAGTGAGTGTATTTGACTCTGTTGTTCATGGCCCTCAGTAGGTTCCAGCAAAACTAACCCAGATCCATGTGTTCTGTTTCATTTCAGACCAAAAAAAAAAAAAAACAAAACCCACAAAAAAACCCCCAACCAAAACAAACAAACAAAAAAACCAAAACAAAAAACAAAAAAAAAAAAAGAAAAACCAAACCATCTTTCCTGATGTTACTCATTTAAGGCCCTTTCCACAAAATTTTAAAGCCATGAATAAAGAGGCAGCATTCCTATTTGAAGCCCTCTGTGCCTGTTCCTGCCTTGCTGGGCATCCCTTTTCTTCCCTCTCATTGTCACAGTGCTCTGCTTAACTCCTGCAACTGCTGGTAGCAAATAACATGGGAGAAGGGAACCTGTTCCAAGGTTATGTGTCTTCAAGTTGGGCTGTTGAGGTCAGCTAGTCATTTTGTAGCATTTCTAAAGGCTGTTAAAGCTAGGGTGAAATAACCTGCTGCTGATACGTAAAATTTAGGACATTTTAGTAATTCCTTATTTCTGGTACACCAGAAAGCTCAGTGTAATAACAAAAGGGATTCTGCAGGACTTCATTAAATAAAACACAGAGAGAAGAGTTGGTCTTCATTTTCAGTCATCTGTACTTCAAAGCATATTAATTTTGCAAGGCATGATTTCATTTTGATATCTGTTAAATCTGAGCTATTGAAAATAATTTCAAACAGTTTTATTTCTGTGCCTGGGACTCTGAATGAGTGGCGCTTCCTTGTAATGAAGGCAGATCCATCAGCCTTTTTGGGAAGGCTGCTAGGCTGTGTTCCTCTCTTGTCCTGAAAGTCCATTTAGCCTCGGTGAAAACAAGCTAAGAAAGCCTGCTTTGAGAGGATCAAAGGAATTGAGCTCCAAGTTGTTTAAAAGGCCTAGGACACAGTGGTGCTGGCAGAAAGGTGTTTTATTCCTTTTTCTGGATGTAGCCATGTGGTAATGGCAAAAGGAGCAGTACAATTCACTGTGAGCTGTGACACTGAGGTGAACCAGAGTTAGTTAGAGGGCTTGTGTGTAGGTAGGTCCTTCTGGAGAGCCTGGAAGAATCTGTATTAAAATGACAATGTATAACATGCCGTGCGTGTCACACGAGCTTGTTTCTGGCACCGTCACAGTGGGCAAGCCCTGTCACTCACCCCTCCCCTCGCTGTGGGATCAGCAGGGACAACTAGAAAGCTCTGGGGACTTCATGGTAGCTACTCTTACATTGTCAACACTTCCTCTTGTAATCCCTGCTCTGAGAATAACCAAATATTCAGACTTAGCAACTGTTTTTCCTGCCTAGTAACTTCATCTCCTGCAATATCTGCCTTTGAGAATGTGTCTGGATTGCCCAGCGACCCACTCTGTGAGAGTTTGTGTGTTTTCTTTTTTCCCTGTGTGGATCGTTCTTTTTTATGTCCCAAAAAAACTGGCCCACCAGCTGCTGTCATTTGGAATTGCTTAATAATTTTTTTAAATTATAAAATAGCTTTTACTCATTAAAAAAAAAAAACTGAAACAAAACCTTAAAGTGCAAACAAGAGGAATTGAAGGCCTTTTGGTGTCTTGAGATGTATGCACATGTCACAGGAATGTTGGGTTCATTCTTAATTAAAAGGTCGCTGTTTGTTTAATGAGGTGACTGCAAGATCTTAGATGCTGACATGGGAGTCACTCTTGGTTTGGAGAGCACAGGCCATATGGAATGTGTATTATAGGGATGTAGTGTGTATCCTGCCTCTGTCCTTTAAGGAATATCATTCAGCTGATAAGGATCTTGGACGTGGTGTTGTTTAAAATGGGAAGAAGGATGCAGAAGTTGTTGAACCCAAAGGGTTGAGATGGCTCTTGACTGTTACAGACAATTTTGTTTGTCCTTTGGCCTGGTTGTCTCTGCCTCAGTTTGCCCATCTATGAAACAGGACTAGCACTGCTTACCTAATACTTAGCCTAAGGCATAAGGTCATATTCTCTGTATTCTGCAAAGTGGTGCTGTCTTGAAAAGACTTTGGAGAAGTGGGGCTAAAGTAAATAAGAGCTGGATGAAATGAAAGAACTGTTTTGTTTGGGTCTTTTGTTTTGGTGTTGTTTTTTTTTTTTTTTTAATGCTCCCTTCCCCTGAAGCTCTCTTCCTTTTGACTTCCAACCAAAATCATATAACATAAGCTACTGATTGATTAAGCCAGCCGACAGTTTGTCATGGGAGCTGTGTATTTGGGCTTCTTTCTTTTCTCTCCTACCAGATGCTGATTGTGTTCAATAATTATGTATACAAAGGAATTTTCATTATGGCATTGTGGTTTCATGTTCTCAGAAGTGTTTGGACTGGGGTAGCCATGAGAAGCCAGATTGCATGATACAGGCTTTGTTTCTCCCTGACCACATGCACATTTCTTTTTTTGGCTTTTTTTTTCCCCTCTCCTCCTAAAGTCTGAGTAAAAGTTGTATTGATTGTAGCAATCTCATGGAAAATCCCACTCCAAAGTCAATAGGACAGTTTTACTAAACAGTGATTCTCATCATCCCCCCCCCCCCCCCACTTTCCATGCTACCATACTTTACTCCTGCTACTATAGTGGGCTCTATACGCCAACCACAGATTACAAGAGAATGAATATGTAAGGCTTGGGCCAAATACACCACCAAGGACTCACCTTGTGCTTACAATCCTGTAAGAGACTGTGCTCACACAAAATACTTCTCCTTGAGAGCATTTAAATAGATTCTACAATTTCTAAGAGCTGTTTCAGAGCAAATTGCTGATCTTGTAATTTTTAGATGTTAAACTCTCATTTTTATAATTTATTTGATAATGATTATAATGTTTATTTTTAATGGTGATGAACTATTACTCTAGCAAGTCAGTTTTTATAGGGCTGCCTGTAACCAAATCTCAGCAACAGGGCTGTGAATTTTCTCTCAACAACTTTGTGAACTTCAAAGTCTATCTGGAAATGTGTGATGCTGTGATTATTTGTTGATAGTTTTTATTTTTTTCCTAACAAGAAACAAGCAGAATGGCAAAAGAAAAAAAAAATCCACACTAATATCAGAGCATGTCAGGGAATAGAATGGTGAAGAGCTCTAGCAACAGCATCAACTTTCATTTGCTGCTTGTATTTAGTGACTGTTTTCCCATATTTTGACTTTTCTGGTAAACAGTATTTTTCAAAGTGAAGAAGAAAAGCATGTTTTAAGCATACAGGGTGGGCTGGGTAGGCTTGTTGGAAACCCCATGCTTCACATTTTTTGGGGCAAGTTCAAGCTAGCTAGCATGAATATTATAAGACAGCTTTTTGCATATATAATGTTTCCAGGTATTTACAAAATATTTGTATTGACTTATATTTTTGTGTGCTATTGAGTGATGGGAATCTGTATTACATAAGGAGTTGGGGTTTTGTGTGTTTGTTTTCTTTTATTTTTTCTTTCTTTTTTTTTTTTTTTATTTTCCAATCAGTATGCAAAATATTGGTTGCATTGGTGTGCAAATTGAGAGGAAGCAAATGAATTGGTTTTCTGTCAAAAACCACAAGCAGAGTACATGGGGTTTTGATTTCTGCTTTAGTGGTTCTGTTATCGTTGTTATTTACAGCGAGAGTGGCTTTTTATCTTTGAGTTTGTGCTCTTTAGCCTACTTTGCAATTGAGTTCTTGGTTTTGTGGTTTTTATCAGCAATATTCAGCTTAGCTTCCAGAGTTCTTAATTTTGCTGTTTGCAAGTCCCATTTTTAGCTAGATCTTTAAGGTAGATAAGTAGGAAAACTGCTTGAGAATTACTGTAGGGTAAAATTCCTCTCCTTGACCATGACAAACTGGATGGAGACAGAATACCTCACTTTCAGGAAAGCTACCTAAGGACAAGTCTGACTCTGAAACTGGTTGAAGAGCTATTTCTCTCAGAACCATGTCCATGTCTTAACACCTCACTGGTTCAGGACATAATTAAATTATTTAAAAATTGCAATTAAAATAATTAAACAAATTGTTTAATTTCTACTACAAGTGACTATGAATGCTTCTTTCAGTAATTTTTACTTCATATTGCCTATATAAAATGCATACTGAAGAAGAAAAAATAGTCAGGACCTTTGAATTTCCCACCTCAATGTTGATAACGAATGTTTGGAAGGTGAAATATTTATGCTTTTTAAATTTACTAAGCATGAAAACTCCTGTGTATTCACATGTTTGAGAGCAGTGGAATCCTCTTCAAGGCGAAAGCTAATGTTTTTCTTCTAGCATCATGCTCCTAAGATCTTGTAGTGTTTAAGCAACATCAAATACTGTCAGATATATGATAAAACTGAGAAATAGAAAGTCTCTTTGCTCCCATCAATAACCTTTTGGGAAAGCCAGTAGTGATGAAAGTCACTACTGCCCCTACCATATCATACACTGTGAAGGATCCTTCTTTATGATAGACTAACTTTTATAGGACAGTCTTTTACTGTACATCTCCACTTTCATCTCACTCTTATCAATTCAATAATACTGGATTGAGAACTAAAGCTATAAATTAATTGATTGTTGATTAATAAAGAACTAATGGTGCTTTCTAGTTTAACCACAGTGTGGCCATAAGCACCTTTTAGAAGGCTTTGTCTATGTGATGTCTTCCTAAAAGTAGAGGAGACTTTTTGTATCTAGAGTACATAGAGGAACTGCATCCTGCAAAGCATGGATGGTTCTAGAGAGAAATGTCATTTCTTGAAAATATGCTGAAGAGATGGAAGCGGCCCATGCATAGTTTGGGGCCCATGGATTATGGTGGTGAAGCCTATGCTTTGACATCATTTATCTTCCTGGGGTTGGGAAACAAAAGACTACACAGAAAAAGAGCAGCAGAATAATTCATCTTATTGATAGGCATGAAATTAGTGGCAGCAGGAAGAGGAAATTTGTTGCCTGTTTTATACCATTTTGCTGCGTGTCCATCTCTTTTGGTTGCAAGGAATTCTCTCCTGCTTGAAGATTTTATTTTGATTTTCTGGCTTGCAGCATCACGACTGTAGTCTGTCAGTGATGTAGCAGTGCTTTCATGAGAGTGGGGGTACAGTTTATAGGCACAGTAAACACCCCCTGATGGTTCATTCCAATTAATAAGTGTATAACCCCCCACGTGCTGTAGAAGGTGATTTTATGTGATCTTCTGTGATTAGTGGTGAGAAATGTAGCTTTATATGTACAAACCCATTTCATAAATTGCAGATTATATTTAATTAGCATTATGCACCCACAGCCACCTCATCCACGTTTCTGCTGCTAATCCATCTCCCTGGGACTCTGCTGCTCCAAACAGCTCAGTGTCTTCAGCCAGCATTTACAGATTAATAAATCTGCCAGGGAAGCATTCCCTCCTTATCTGTTTGTCTGTGAAAATATCCCCAAATGTTAACTTTGACCACAAGTCTGAGATGAGCAATTTTTATGTCTCAGCTGCTGGCAGCTCTTCCCATAGCTAAATGTGCCATGATTTCTGAAACCTGATACTTTATCCTCCAGTACTAGAAACAGGAGTTTAATTCCCCTGGCGAGGGGAGGGACCCAACTTTCCAGCAGAACAAAATCAGCTCATTTGTTTCTCTTGTTCTTAGTCACAAGGTTTGGGAAGGCTGGATGTGGTGTGGAAGTACTTGATTATGTTGTAGGAAGTTCCTGGGATGCGTGCTCAGGGACACTTGTTTTAGCTGGGACAGGGATCAGTATTTGGGGAGATCCGGGAAACGGGTTTCTTTGTTACTAGTTCTCAGTTTGTCACCACTCAGACAGGCAATGTGTTCCTTAGCATGATGCCGCATTTCACAGGTCTCTCATTGGAACAGTTTCCCTTTTCTGAGCAGTTTCCCTTTTCCGTGCCTCCCTCGTTCACTCCCATCTGTTTTTTGGGCAGGGTCAGTCTTTCTCACTCTCTTGTTTGTACAGTACTTAGCACAAAAGGACTCTGTTCTCTGGTGGTGCCTTTGGGCACTGTTGTTAGACAAATAAAAGGGTATAAAGTTTGCATTGAACTTTTTTGCAACCTTTCTTGCACAACGAAGTGCCTGTGCCAATCTGTATGGTGCAGTGATGTCTCAAATACTGGATGGTGCTGTGTGAAGGATTCAGTTTGATTTTGTGTCTGTGACTCTAATATTGTGTTCTCAGCCACTCTGGATTGCAGACTTAAACATATTTATAAACCCTGCCTCCAAACTCTCACTTTGTGAACAAATATGTTTCTTATAAAGACAACAGTAGCAGTCTTGTTACTCAAGTTAATTAAAAAAAAACCCTGAATAATACTTTATGAAGTAATTTCTTAACTTTTTTTTTTTTTTTTTTTTTCTTTGGGATTAAAAACTCAAATTTTTTTTTTCTGTATTTCTCTAAAGTTGTTTCCCTGAGCAGTAAACAAGGTTCTACTTGGAATACATTGTCTCTGCATAGAAGATCAGATTGCCTAGAAATAATATAAAATACGTCTGGGTGAATGTGCCTTCATCCCCTCAGGAGATAGATAGTAATTTTTTCTTTTTTTTTTTTTTTTTTTTTTTTTTTTTTTTTTTTTTTTTTTTCTGTGAGCTTCAGAATCGCATAGAAAGAAGCTTGGAATTCTGTAGTGAAACTAAATGAAGTTTCACAACTTCCTAAATGAAGATAGAAGACTGTGATAACTCAAGGGCCGAGGACTTTATGAATTTGTCGCAGGGTCTTGACATGTTTTTCATATGCTGGGAATGGGTGTGGAGAGGAGACAGCGTGTACTCCTACAGCTGTGTTGGAATGTATGTCCACATCAGAGATGGTCAGGGGAGATAATTTATGGATAGATGAAGAAAAAGAATAGAGAAGGGGGTATGTGGAGACATCTCTCTCTTCCCTATTGTGCTGATCATTTATTATTTTTCCTCTGAATGTTTGCTGGATCTTTCTTCAGTGATGCAGGAAGTTACATGAAATGGCAAATGGAGCCAAGCTACATATAGTGTCTGCCTCAATCATCCTCCTTCCCCCCTTCATACTTTGTGTCTGCTGGCTGTTTAATATATGTAAAATTGAGCTAAGATTTTAAAACTGACTGTTGGACCTTGATAAACTAAGACCTGAGCAGATAATCAATGGCACGGAGTGCCAGGTATCTTGGTGTGTTTATGTGGTTGAAGTCCCAAGAGGACAGCCTGAGGTGGTGTTGATTGTATTTTAGGTGGGGAAGGTGAGAAATCATGAGGTTGAGTTGATTCAATTCTTGCAAGGAGCTGATGTGGACAGACCTAGGTGTTAAGGTGTTAAAGACAGTGAGCTGAGTTCTTGCTTCTATTTGTCACTTAGAGGTTTATGGTGGTCAAAGATAGGACCTCTTCCCAAATGGCCAAATAATGTGTGCCCATGGCCTGTCTGGCAGTGTTGGTTTCTTCAGCTGGTGAGGGTCAGGGGCTGGGGAAGCCTGGAGCTGCCACACAGCCGGAGTGTGTTAGTGCTGAGAAGCTGACGGAGTACTTGCGTGTCTGAAGTATGCAGCGCCTCTGGGACATGTGTGAGGCAACGCTGTTTACTTGTATCTACTTGTTTGCCCGGATAAAACTGCATAGTGCAAGCTTGTATCCGAGGCCACCTCTGTTATTCCTGGATAGTCTCCAAAAGTATCTCAAGGCATTTATAGTCTCCTCTCCTTTGCCCACAATTTACTTGGAGTGCTGCTGACGAGAGTTGTGACTTTGTTTTTAATTGATGTTAAACAGGGCTGCTGAGCACTACAGGGGTGTTTCTAGTAAGTGCTAGGAAGGTGTTTTGCTGTATTCAGTTATACTCTGAACCAAGGAAAAGGTGTGCAAGTACTGTATTTGATAATAGAAACACCAGCTCGATGTTTCAGTAGAGCGTTGTTACCTTGAGGAGTAGGAATATAAACCAGAATTGCAGCTCTTAAGAGCACCCTGCCATGTTCCTTTCCTGTAGTGGGAAGATCTAACTGTGATCTTAATCAATGAAATCCTGCTTGAAGTCCTCTAAAAAGAACTTAATTTACTGTAGTTAAACAAAACATACAGGAACTACCCACTGATGGGGTGTTTTCTCCCCGACTAATAGTTTGGCTGATCTGATTTGCTCAGTCCCCATGATACTTGCACTGCTTTTCCTTTATTTTTCCTCCCCTCTCCCAGTGCTCTACAAAGCTGCCTCAAGAGTGGTCCTCTTGTCACAGGTTGTAAATGCAGCCTTGGGCACTTGGAGTAGTCTTCAGCTTCATCTTCTGCAGAGCTGTGGCTTTCTCTGGGGGCTCTCGTGTGTTTCACAGTGATTGCACTGTGCTCCCTCGCAGAAGTACCTGGCTGGGACACTGTTGTCTTGCAGGAGTAAGTCACCCTGTTGGAGATGTTATTGCCAAGGGTTTACTGAGTGTCTGGTGGAATTCAAATTTTGTCTTAAGACTTGCTTCCCTGTATTCCCTTTTTATAAGATTTATGACTAGAAGTCGTATCTCTTTTTATTTGAATTGTGTTCGCCTCCTTTTGTGAATGATTTCGGAGTGGTGTTTCTGCCTGTTGCATGTCCCTTTTTATAACTTCTCTATATCTGTGTATATGTACACCACATTCATGTTATTGTAAGAATCAGTTTCTGTTTGCTTCACCTAAGAACTCTTATTGCTATCTTTTCCTTGATGAACAAAACCAGTTTGAAAGCACCTCAACTCCTTGAATTGGATTTCTAGTGTGATCCCCTTAGGTTCAACAAACAGAGCATTTCAGAAAGAAGTGTTTTTTGCAAACTAAATCTCAGATGGGAGAATGAGAAAATGATGGGCATGTTTTTATCATTGTGAGAGCTGGAAAGCCTCACCTTTTATTTTGCCTACTTTGTTGTTTCATGTAAGGCTATAACTGACCCTCTTCTTGTCTATTTGTATCTGGTTCCTCAAATGTTTGGGTTCTCCTCTTCCTTCCCCTCCTTTCCCCTTCCAAGTTGTGAGTGTTGATTTGGGCAGTTTATTCCGAACAGAGATCCAGCAATTGTTTGAATTGAAATAGCTGTTGTAAGTCGGCTCGTGTTTTTGGTTTTTCCCCCCTCTCTCAATGTTAGGACAGCCCGTGCAATGTGTTTCATGAAGTCAACAGCTGAATCTTTTAAATTACACCCTCTTGTCCCTTGCTCTTTTTTCTTCCCTCCTACTTTGGCTGTAGAGTCTGCTGGAGAGGCAGAAAACAAGTTTGGCACCCACATGGTAGAGAGCACTGATTAGCTCCTAAAAGAAGCAGCAAGTTGATTGCTTGCAGAGATGATGTAAGTCATTGCTCTGGGGTACATCAGGTTGGATTTCTCAGGCTTTATCTTATAAAGCCTAAATTAACAGCTGGTTTGGTTTGAGTTCTTCAGGATCTGACTAAAGGATTACAGTCCATTCTCAAGTGAGTCAATCTAGTTTAATTTATTTCAGGTCTATCAAAAAAGATCAATCAAAACTCTTTTGAAAGTAAAGCTGTAATCGGCCTGTGTACTTAGATGTCACTGGTTTTGTATTTACTTTGCTTCCCTGGTGTAAAAATGTTCAGGCTCCAACTAAGACTATATTGCAGTGAATTTTTTCTTCTTTAAAGTAGTTAGATTTTTCAGAAAGTTACTTGTGTTTTGAGGAACATTGCAGCCTCCTTATGCATCTAACAGAGTCTGCTCCTGGTTTTTTTTTTTTTTTTTTTGTGAGTCCTTGAACTTGAAACTGTACTTGAACTGGGAAGGATCGTGGTTTGGTGGTTAAAAATACAAGTAGGAGTTGGGAATCCAGATTCCTCTGCTGATTGCTAGACCTAAGACATGACCTCAGGCATCTCCTTTAATTGCTGTTTGTCTCAGTTTCCCCATTTATACAATAGGAACAACAGCATTCAAACAGGATCTAGACACAAAGTAGCCTGTGTTTACATAAGGGTGCGATTTAGAAATCAGCATATTCCACTGAGTCCAACTCCCTGTACACTTTCTTAAATCAGTGGTCTATATTGTTGTCTTAATGCGTGTAGAGCTGGAAATGACTCTATAGCTGATTCTAAGCCGAGTTTTTGGCTGCACAGACTAGCTAATCAGATTGTAGGGAGACAGGTTGCTGCAGCCTCAGGAAACAAAGTACTGAACTTGTATAAAACCTCTCTACCAGTTTCTGGTTTTTAAAATCTTTTGGAGCCTCTGTGTCCTGGCAGACTTCATGCCAGATCAGGTATCATCTGGCCTCCTGCCATGGACATAAACTCCATACCATGGTCTCTTGTTAATTTGACAAGAACATAATTGAGTGCCCACACCCTAACTGGAGAGATGCTGGATGATCTGGTACTGCAGAGCTGTGATAAACATCGTGGAAATGTGGCCTGATTTTAATAATTGCACAAGAGATTGTATGAGTTCAGTTTAATTAATTCCAGAACTGATTTTTAAGGTGTTCATTTCTACATGCAGTAAAGGTAGGACCATGGCATTAAAAAAATTAGAAAAATAAGCAACTGAGGCTTCAACCAGAGATTGCTCATCACCTCTCCTCTGTGTTCTTTCTTTCATGGGCCGAATGTGAAGTTGTTTGTTTTTTGTGGTGTGTAGCTCAGTCTCCCTAATCCTGTTCAGGTCCTTGCTGGACCTTTGAAGAGGAGGAGGAGTGCCTCTGGCCAGTCAGCATCATGTCTTTCACCAGTGGAGAAACCCCATCAGAGCTCTTGCCTCCAGTCCCCCAGTACTTCCCGCTGACTGCCATGGAAGGCTCATGGAAGTGAGGTGTTGTGAAGCAATGCTTTGGAAAATGGAAAGAGTGTCTTTTAAATGCTTTCAGTAGCAGAGAGTTTTGCACTGTGAAGTGTCTATTTAATACTTGGTGCATTCTCTTTCAAGCAAAGATTTTCTTGAACTTTTTGTTGTGGTTGACTTTTTCATTTTTACCTTTCTTCTTCAGCTTTAAAACAAAGAAAGGATAAAAAAAGTAAAATTCAAGTCGGTAGATTTCCGAACACACTTGCAAATTCAGCTGCCTCGTGTTGTTCTTACCAGCATTATTTTTCATCTAATATTGGGTTAGAAATACATGACTGTATTTTCAGCTGATACAGTTGGTCTTTTGAGTTTCCTGAACAGCTGGTGGCTATTTTGATGGACACCTTAGCAATGGGAGTGTGTCTTAGATGGCCTTGCCTTTCCTGGTCTGTGTGTCAAATCTCTTATGACCTGTTTGTGTTCTTGCTTAAGAAAAGCTTCAATTTATATTTTAAATATTAGAAATAAATGGCTTAAATTCCTCTTATGTACCATCTGTTTGAGTCTTCTTGTTCTAATCAACTTCTCAGTCATCAAGCAATTCTCCTCAGTCTCCGACCTGAACGAGTGAAATGACTGCCACTCCTCTTGCAGATAGAGAGTGGTTTTAAGATCTTCCCTTCACTTCTTTAGAAAGCCAGACGTTCTTTGGGCAGCTGCTCTTATATGTAGGGACTTTAAAAGAAGCAGCAGCAGACAGGTGCTTGGAGGCTGAATGTGGGATTCTTAGAGTGTCTTAGCAAAATTTTTTTTAATAGTAACAATTATACTGAGAGATCAGTCAGGATGCTACTTGTTGTATCAGTAAATGTGATACACTTTGTATGATAAATGTGAGTCCTGTTTGAGTTATGGCTGTCCCTGTAGTATTCTGTACTCCTTTTGGAGACTGATGCAGATGTATTCTCTCACTTGAGCGTTACTCCTGTGGGAGTATGGGGATTATTCTGATCATAATTTCCAGTGGCTGGTTAGTTTTCTCTCTCAAGTATGGGGACGTTTCTCAGGTCTTTGAGGTGTGAAGACTGTGTCTGCTCTCTGTTGCTGAATTGAGGACTACAACACGGGTCACTGATGTATAATTTTCACCCTGTTTAGAAGCAAATTAACAATCAGTGGGTAACTTCCCATTTCTGTCCTAGCTAGCAATCTCCTCCTGTAATGTCTCTCAGTGAAGTCTCCCCCTTTGAAACCCAAGTTACTGGGATTGCTTCCTTTTGATTCTTCCCTGCACCTGGACCTTCCATAATGCCACACCCCATCCCTGCTACTCTTACCCGGATTCAAACAAACAAACAAACAAAAAACACATCGAGAAAGGAGGTTCAGAGCAAACCCTGATAATTGTGCATGTAATGTAATTGGAAGTGTTTCATTGACATGCTTATGTGAGCTGCTTCTTCATCTTAGTGCTTGAATGTACCACTAGACTTACATTTAGCTTCTTGTGGCTGCTCTTTGATGCAGGTAGGCCATATTCTAAATAGGCTTGTTGCTATGGTGAAAATAGGAGTCCTTGTCTGCTGAGTGTAACCTTTCCTACTTTCCTGGACAATGACATATTTTCTTTCCCCTTCCTCTTTTGAATATGCCATAGTAGAACAGGATTGTGTTGTCTTTCAGGGGAAGGAATTTCAGTGGACAAGTTGGGTTGCAGAACAGTACTTCCAAGGTGTCTTCAAGAAGTTGTGGGTGGTTTTCGAGGGATGAGGGGAGAGATTGGAAATCCTTTTTGTGATGACTCAGCACTGCTGAGAGCGCTGTGTGATTCTCCCCCTCTCTGTCTTCAGGGAGAGAGATGAAAAAGCTTTCCCCTGCTCTTTCCATTACCTGGCTTCTTTCAGTTATTTTTACAAGGTTAATGCATTGTGCTCAGAATTTGCATTGTTGTGCCAATAAAACTTTAATAATGATGGTAGGATTGACGTGCACACGGGCAGAAGATGAGTCTTTGGGATTTAGTTGAGAAAGGAAGGTGCGTGTTTGTCAGCTGCCTGAAAGGTCCAAGGACTGCTGAGGCTCATTTCAAAGGCTGTGGGAAGGGAGTGCTCTTCAGGGCTGATGGCTATAAAAGCTGAAGATGGCTATGCCTGTCCATTAATCTGTTGAACTCATTGTTCTCCGGGTCCCCGTTTTATTTTGTTATTATGCCGCATTTTGTGCAAAAGGAACTGGAAAAATCAAGTGTGACTAAGGGCTTTGTGAGGCAGCAAGCTCTTAAGGAGAAGGGAGAAAAAGGGGTGAGACTCTTCTTTCTGCTGCTCTGCTGTCAAGGACAGCAGTGGCTGCCGCCGTCCCCCAGCTTGCCTGATGTGTGTCTGCTCCTGAAACAGGAGCTTGGAGGTGGGGGAACAGCTGCCAAAGTACCTGGGGCTTGCCCTCATGTAGGCTGGGTTGGTCACACTGTCCCCCCCACAGCCCCTGTCCCTGGCTCTGCTGGGAGCTGGCTCTGGGGACCACAGTGCAGCCTGAAATCCACTGCTAGGAAGCCACAGCTCTTGGCTCCTGGCTTTCTGCTGAGGATTTCCCCTCAGGTTTGAAATAACCTGTTCCCCACACTACCCACCTTCTCTTTGACTTCCCAGCAATGAGTCTGTTTCTTATTTAAAGTGTGTTTTCCATAACTGCTCTGAAGTCTTGGAAGAAGGAAAATTGACAGTGCTTAATTCAAGTTCAGTCCTTTCCTCCCTGTGACCTCTGTTAGTATTTTATATGAAGATGATTAATCTTTTTTTTTTTTTTTTAATGCTGTGTCATTCTTGAACTCTTCTGGGGAAGTTAAGTTGTAGTTGAAACTAAAACCAAGGGTCAGGGTGTAGGAAATCCCATGCACCTAATTTTAGGGGCTCTAAATTAGAGAAGTTTTATTTCTATCCATTGAAATGCTTTTTATGAGCATTCACTTATGCCTTAGCCTTATCCTAAGGGTTTAATTCCCTCTTCTTTGTGTTGGCCACCACAAGTCACACCAAGCACCAAGTCACTTAAAAGCATAGGATGGTATCAGAGGAGTGGGAGGGAGGGCTTTGACTAGCTTAGGTTTTGCTGTTGAATGAAGCAACCCACAGAAAAATAAATGCCATGTGTTCTCACACATGGGCCTGTCCCCTCACCATGAAGTAGTCTCTGGAAACAAAGACCTGGGGACTTCTGATTTTATTTTTCTTTTGTTATTATCGATGTGGATGGGCAGCATACAGTTGGCTTCATCCCTTTTGTTTCACAGTAATCCAGGAGTATTTATCCAAAAAAAATCATTTTTGGGGAGTGACCGCTTCTCTGAATAAGGGCTCTGCTGTGCCAGCATGGGTCTCCTTGGCCCCAGGGGTGCAGGTATGGGAGAATTGTGCCTGGGAGGCTGCAGGTGCTGCTGGGCATGCCCAGCTCTCCATGTGCACGGGAGGCAGCTCTCCACCCCAAAGACAGCTAGACAATGAGGAGAGGATGTGGACTGGGATAGAGAGTGAGATGGTGCTTGAAAAAGTGTCATGTTGCTGGCTCCACCTGGCCAACGTCCCACTTTTTTCTGCTGGCTGGGCTTCACTCTGGGACTGTGCTGCTGTGGGCCATTTCAATAAGTTAAAAAAGGAGTAAACCAAGGGATAACTTGGTGAATGACCTGTCTGTCCGGGCAAATTTAGTTTAATTTAGAAGTTTAAAAATGTCCCTGTTATCCGCTAATATTAGCATTTTGTGTGACCTGACCCGTTACGTTTGTGACCCGAGCGAGGAGAGGGGAAGCGGTGTTGAATGGGACTGCTGTACTTGAGGCTATTTTCTCCCAGGCTCAAAAGCAGGACAATATCCGAGAATAGCAAGTGGTGGGGAAGTCACGCTAGAGCGGGAGCAGCCTGCAGTGCCCGGACGCTGCAGCGCCGGTTCCGCTGCGGGACGGAGACCTGAGACCCTGCTCCTTTGTCGTCACTGGTGCCACGGCTGCTGAGGGTCAGCCTCGCTGCCTGCCCTGGTGGGTCACAGATCTGCCCACTGCCACAGCTTCTGCTCCTGCCTGAAGCCCCACGGGGTGGCCTTTGCAGCAGTGCAGAACATCACCCACCATAGGAGGTAGGCTGGGGTGGCGTGGGGCCATGCACGTGATGGAGAGCTGTGATGTGGGATCTATTTCCAGCTCTGCCACAAACTTCCCGTTTTCGTTTTTGGAGCAAACCACTCAAAATCCCTCTCCTCCGTCCTGCCCCTGTGCCGAATGGGGCTGAGTGTACTTTCCTCATGGGAATGGTCTTTAAATAGATCTTGGCCTAGAGAATGTGTTGCTGGATGGGTCCAAGAGGCTATCAAAGAATGACTGGAGATGGTGATCATGTTGGAAGTGTATTAATAAATTAAATAAAAGTACTACAGGTTTTTTTTTAAAGTTAAAAAAATCTTTCAAGTCTCCCATGCCTGGCTTTTTATCATGAGATTAAAAGAGGAGGGCTGGCAATGAAAAGTTACTGTAACTATCCTTTGAATAAGGAAATATTGAGAGGATGAGGAGGAAGGGCTTTAGCAGGTTGACTGCTCATCCTGGACACGTCTGGCTGCTTTCTGCATCTGAGTGAAGAACTCAAACTTCCCAACTTCCAGCAGCCCAGGTGACATTGACAGTTGAGTTAAATCAATGCCTTGGTTACGAGGGAGTATTTGCTCACCAGTTAAATACGCTGCATTTCCAAAATCCCATCTGCTCACACATTCTGTGTAAAAATTGCAAGTGTACAAGCACGAAGTAGATCATGAGGTACCCCACTTCTCCCCCCTCCATGTAGGATTTGGTTTAGTGGATAACAACAGAATCGTTTTCTTACCATTCACCAGAATTCACCAGAATCATCCAGAGGATGTTTATATTTGGATTCATTTTATGGGTTTTGTTTTCCACATACTGGGGAATCAAGCATGTGAGGGGGACGTTCCTTATAGTAGTCTTTACCTTGGTCTGTCTTTGGTTTGATGTCATTTATAGGATAGCTCTACACTTCTTTGGGGGGGTTGTAGCTGTGATGCTGCAGAGAGCCAGTAACAGCCACCAGACCACTAAGGAAACTGTTTTCAAGACACATGGCTTTGGCATGTTTGCTGCCTGTGTGTTTATGTGCTGTGTGTGTACCTGATGGTTCCTGGCCAGGTATATTTGCATCTGTTAGCACTATCTGTAAATCACCTTGGCACCTTGCCTGAGTTGTGTTAAATAAACTTGAGATCCCTGTGAAAATGTGTTCATTGGAGTTGATCAGGTGAGAGTTTTTGGGGAGGTAGTTTTATCAGTGGCATTGCTCCTGCCAGTAATTTTGACCATTATTGGAAAGGAGGAATTAAAATCACAGAATCAAAATTGAAATTAAAGTAGTTGATGGCAGCTGTGGGTAACCATGTGATTTGGGGAAAATAAATAAAGCTGATGAGGCAGAGTCACACCACAAAGAAAATTTTTCCTTTTTCTATTTTTAGCTCCAGAATAACTAATGGTTGTGTTGATTTCCAAAGTGTCTGCTGCCAATTGATTTATACCCTGATAATAATCTTAAGTTATTTAGTTGGTCTTCTGTAAATATATGCAGAAGTTGTAATGACAAACAACCAATGTTTCTGTTCAGACTTGCTGCATATTGTGGAGAGGAGAAATAAAAGGTCTGTGCTGCATTTCTCTGGGGCTCTGGTATCTGTCTGGGAAGTGGTAGAGAAGGGTTTGCCTCTGCATGAGAGGCTACAGGGCAGGATTCCCGAGAATATTTAGTGAATGCTAGCAAAGTTTGTCTTAAGCTGCCAAGGATATAGTGTGTTTTTTCTTGTCTCTTCCTAAATCCTGCTTTCTCTGGGATGTTTGCATGTGAAATGTGTGAGAAATCCCCCCTGAGCAGAACTTATAAGGAAATGGCCTCATGTCTCTAATAATGGATATGGAGAATATCTGTTTGATTTCTGGGATCATCCCTTCCTTTTCCCTTTATGAAATCTATATGTTTCTCAGTATATTGACATCTCTTTCTTAAAGGGAAAACATTTTCCTGCATGAAGAAGATACACAGTGCCTTTGGTAGCCTTTCTGTCCCTGTTCATGCTGCTCTTGGTAGTGGTGGCAATGGTGAGCACTGTCCAGTGTTTCACTCTCTGTGGGGCTGCTGAATGTGAGATTGTGACTGCCCAGGGTGGTGGGGCTCTGGAGGGTGGTGAAAATTACATTAAATGCATCAAAAGAGCAAACCTGAGAAAAGGCAGAATAAAACAGACTGGTACCAACAAAGTAAAGGTTTGTTTAGGATTACTGGTGGAGAACAGTACAAAGTTGACCCACTGGGACCCACAGCTGAGTGGAGAGCAGTGGTGCAGGGCTCACTAATGCTGTGGTGAGGATGCTCTGCTTAATGAGTGGTCTTGGGACTGGGACTGTTAATCCTTTTACATAGGTGAAAAGTGCAAAGGATTAGAAAATTTGGGATTATCTGTAGGAGTTCCCTTATATTAACGTTGGCATGCTTTAAATGGTTCCATATATTCATTTCATTGATGCAACTGTGCAGTGCTTAACTGTGCATGGCTCTGTAGCCCAGACAATACCTAAAATGCTCTCAGCTTAACATGTGCTGCGGGGGCTGGAGCAGAAAGCTGTATTAGGAGAAAGCAGGATTGAAGGTTCTTTTGCCAAATGAACTTTATAGAAAGAGTTAATTGCTGGATATTTTGTGAGAGCCACGATCTGATCCTGTGTAGTAAATCTTTAAATAGAATCTGCAGCTAGACACTTTATTGTAGTGGGAATTCTGTTTAGATGTGGAAAACACTTTGGGACTAAAGAAGGAAAAAATAATAATACAGGTGTGTTTACTTTTTTGTCTGGTTTTATCAAGTTTTACTGTGTAAAGTTACTAGAAGGAAGCTAAAAAGGGAGAATAACTAGTTCTGACTGTGTTTGCTGATATAACACCGATGGGTCAGTTTTGCATTCATCCATTTTTTAGTGGCTTGAACTTGGTCAGTAAAGCAGCTGAGTCTCTGGTCACTCCTTCAGACCTTGCAGGCATGGTCTGTCTCTAGCTGGGCATGTGCCTTACAGAGCAAACAGGGGCAGAAGGGTTAGTACACAACATTAGCTTTGAAGCAAACCTTTATTTTTCTGCTTCAGGGTTTCACATCTAGTCACCCTCCCTCCTCCCAGATTTTCTTCCTTGCCATCTCCCTCTCCTCTTCCAGGTTTCTTATCATCACTGTACAGGCTAGCAGCTTCTTTCAGCCTTGCAGCTAAAGAGGGCTTTGCTACAGCCAAAAAAAAAAAAAAAAAAAAAAAAAAAAAAAACAACCAAAAAAAAACTGCCAAAGAAGAAAACCAAGTCCCAAAACACCCAACCCAAACCCCAGGTCCTGTCCTGATGCTTGTCTCATAACTGAGGCAGCTCAGTGGCCAGGAGATTGCTGAATGGCTGGAAATCACGGCTATCTGAAGTCTATGGAGGGGCCATGTGTGCAGCTACATCTAAAATTTTTATCACCACCACTGCAGGTGAAAGACTTTCAATTCATCTGTGCTGGTCCAGCAAAGTCTATTTTATTTATGTGCTTCCAAGCCCTTAAAAACTTCTTTTAGGGTACATCAGTAGGGAGTTAATAGAAACTTTGAAATATGAAAAATGCCTGTGGGTTAAGCAAAAACCTACTTGACCAACTTGAGTATAAAGCTGGTACTTAGTTGCTAGGTCATTTGCTCTGGGGGAGAGGGGAAGGTGTTCTGCTGGACCACAGATAGCATTTCCCAGTGGGAAAGAAGTTGTAAACACAGTTAGCAGCTCTTAATTTAGGAAGCAGCGTATGTTTTATTTTGCTTGTATTTGTATAGTCTTGCAGCAAATGCTTCTGTCTCACTGCAGTTGGTTGCTGTTTTAATATTAGCTCAGTACATTTATCATTCATTTGTACTTATGAACTAGGTAGCACGTATATGGGCCGCTATAAAAAATATGGGAAGAGTGAAAATATTCAATGGTTTATTCTATTCCTTGTAACTTCCTTAAAAAAACCCCAGCAAATAAAAAGTACCTTCACAGAAGAGTTTAAAACTCTGGTTTAAAATGTCTTCCATTCAAGTTTTTTTAAGAGAAGACTGGGCTTTTTTTATTTTTTTAAATTTTAAACAAAATGTGTTCTCTTAAAGACTAAAATGTCTTAAGCACCAGCATACTGCTCTACCTTGTTTCTGCTAAATGGGATTATAAGGGATTTAATTCTGTGAGAATTTCTGTGTTGCAGAGGGTGACTTTTTACAGCATGTTAGAGTGAGTGCTATGTGACACTCTCCTCTTGTCACCATCACATCCCTCTGCCCTGACTTAGGGTTTCCTTTGGTGCCAATACATGAGCATCCCGGGGCATTTTGGATCAGGCAGGATGGGAAAGCAAGAAGGTGGGTCAGCAATAAAAAAAACTGACTTAAACACTGGGTGGTTAGAAGCAAATTGTATTGATTTTTCTTTCCAGGTCTGATGGTTTTGAGAGCCACTTGCTGTGCAGCTTTAAACCTCTTCTGCCATATGTGCAGTCAGTAAATGTTAGTGACTTGGCCAGCACCATTTGAACTGATCCACCATGCCTTGGAGCACCTTGAAATACACTACAACCTTCAGGGCTGCTCCAGCTTAAAAGTTAAGCAGGTGCTTAAGTACTTTGGGGGATCGGAGACTTACAGGCACTACGTTAGCTCCTGTCTGAGCGCAGATGCCATCCATACTTTTTTTTTAGCAAAATATTGTCCCTGCCTTCTTTTTCTTCCCAGTTTCATCATTCTCTTTCTGGCTTTTTCCAAGCTCAGTGATTTTTCTGGCATGGTGAACGTGCTGTACGTAGTAAGAACCACAACTTGAAATGGAGTATAAATAGAGAGGGAGAGTAGCTGTTCTGATTGCCATGGAGCATAGTGAGCAAACAGACTTCAGGAATGTTTGAGATTCAGCTAGATTGTTATGTATTTACTTGTTTTTCTTATTTTTCGTAACAGGACTTTGAAATTCGTAGTTATATTAAAGAGATTTAGGTGGAGAATTTGAATCTTGGGGCTGTTCTATTGTAAGCTACTACTGCTGCCCTTAATTTATCACAAAGAGAAATTATTCGGCCAAGATGCCGAATTCTTGAGCAGCATCTTTGCAGGTAGGAGGTGTATAAAATTTCTTTCTGTATCTCCTTTTCTTTCTTCCCATCCTAGTTCTTGAAAGTTCCATCTTTGCATACTCATGTTATACAATTTTGGCTCATACATATATAATTCTTTTTCATTTATCTTTCTTTTTTCACCCTTCTCCCTTTCATTCCCTCCCCAACTACCTTTGCATCCCTTGTAGCTCTGGAGAGCTGGCTTGTTTATTGCTGAGAGCGTGGTTGATGCCAAGAAATCCTGACTCCTGGTGCATTATCGCGGGGCTGTGACGCAGGGCAGGATCACGTTCCAGATCTAGGTCTTGTTTATTTTGGATCTTGCTCCTGCTGTGGAGCAGCAACTAGTACTTGACTTCTCGCACTGCTCCGTCGGCTCCATCTTCTGCAGGCTGGGATCCTGCCGTCTCCTGCTGTTCCCCTCTCCTTGTGCTCCAAACCTCTGGGGAGCAGAGGGCTGGGAAGGGAGATGAGGGATTCCTCAGCATGGAAAAGCTATACTGGACAGGCCAGCTGGTGCATTAGAAACTGTGACTGGAGAGTAATTTTTGTTGTTGTTATATTTTGGGTTTTTTTCTCCCCATAAGTTGTTTGGATTGCCTTTTTATGAAAGCAGGAATTGGTCTAGGAATCGATAATGTTGGTTTGCAGATTTGGAGGTCCCCAGTGACTGTTATGTGCAGTCCTGACTTGCGTTAATTTATCATTTCACAATTCAGTGTGGAGGTTTTTCTTTCCTTTTTTCCCCCACTTTATTTTCCTCTCCCCACCTATTTTTCTTTTTTGCTGTGCATATTGCTTGCCTTGTGCAACAGATGTGAGGAACTGATCCCACTTCTATTGAAGTCAATAGCCAAATTCCTATCGACTTCACTGACAGCAAGAGCGAGCCTCTGTCTAGGGAGTGAGGATTAGAGCTAAGTAGGAGTAAGTAAAGTACAATAAAATCAGAATATCCTACTTACTGCTTAATGCCATGAATTCTGTTTTGAAGAATTTCTGTTTTGAATCCCATGGCTTTTTATGCTGGTGAATGCCAAGAGCTGAATTCATGGGGGTGGGGAAGAGGAGGAGCTGACAAGCATAAGAGGGTTTTGGTTTCTAGAGTTAGGAGGGACATTGGTAGAAAGGAATGACAAACAGTCCGTGATTCCTTCATGACCCTGTGGTAAAAGGACTTCGGCTGATGGATGAGGGGCTTGGTTTGGCAGACAGGCTGCACTGGATCCACTTTTGACTGTGTCAACCAAGTGTCACCATCTAAATCTGGAATGCTGTTGTGTATTATGGGAATATAAATAAACCCAAAAAAAGGCTCAGGAAGGGGAAAATAATTGGACAGAATCTTAAAATTAAAAAAAAAAAAAAAGGAAAAATAGGTCACCCCCTTCCTGTCCTATTCTAAACATGTGGCTAAAATAAAAATAATACAAAAACCCCATAAGAAAACCCCAAACCCCCAACAAACAAAAACAGGCTCAGAGATGGGGAAAATGGCTACTTTCTAGATGTTTTCCTGCAGGACTAGGGCATCCAGGTCTGGTGGTGGTGGTGGTGGGCTGCGGTGGGAGCCGCCTGGCTGCCACGCAGTCCCTTCTTTGGGATGGGGGAACTGCCTGTCCCTGTGGCCGTGGGTTTCTCCTGCCACCTGGGGTGTGGTGACACGTGAAGGGGTGTGTGGACTTGGACCCTGCAGATAGCAGCACGGCCTTTAGCACTGCTGCCTGCTGGGGCCCCACAAGGAAGAATAGGCTGTTATCCTGGCAGGGCAATATTATCCGCGTTTTACAAGCAGGAAGGCTGAGGCGAAGGGTTTATTTTGGTGTGACTCATTCAGGATGGCCTGGGAGCCTGCAGCGGACGTGGAAATTCAATGTCTCACAGAGCCCTGATCCTGTGTTGCCTCTCCCTGTCCTGCTGAGCTCATGGGCTGGCACCACGGACCAGCCAGGGATGCTTCTCTGCCCGGGAGTGCTGCTGGCACGAGTCTCGGGCAGCGCGCGGGGCGCGGCTTCGTGGCAGAGGGGTGTTGGGGGCTGCAGGTTTTGGGGAGCAACCCAGCACTGCCAAAAACATGGGGGTAGAGAAACAAGCCCCCTTTCTGGGGTCATGAACCCGGGCAGACGTGGCATGTGGATTTTGCTGCGCCGCTTCCTTGTGTCACCGCTCTGCCAGAACGCTTTCTTCGCTAGCTTTTCCTTTCTTTTTCCCTTCGCTCTCTCTTTTGGCCAGGATTTTAACATATATCACAGGCTGGTAGGCTAAGAGCCTGGGACTTCCCCTCACCACACTCAAAGTCTTTGATCTTTTGCTTTGGAGGTAACATCAAAAGAATGGCTGAGAAAGACAGCCAGTGCTGTGAAGTTCAACGTTCAAGTTAATAGCTTGACTGAAGGTTGTGCTGCATTGCTGGAGCTGGAGTAAACAGAGGCGGGTGCACACATTTCCCTGGAAATGGACCCTAGTGCTGCAGAAGGGCTTCATTTGCATTCACAATTAATCTAGGCCCTACTGAAGGGCAGGCTTGGCATTCTATTTTGTTAGGTTTTTTCTTTTTCTTTTTTAATTCCTCCTGCATAGGGAAAGCAGTGGGCTGGCTGGGGAGCTGTTACTTGGTACCGGCACTGGCAGTGGCCTCTTCCACACCCTTGCAGCCCTGTCCTGCAGCTGCCTTGCTTGTCATTTCTGGGTTTTGTCCATTTTCAAAATGATTTAGCTGAAGTCTGTTGGCAAACCTTCCCCCTTATTTTATTAAAAAAAAAAAAAAAAAAAATTTCTAACCGTTCCCTGCCTAAGCATACTGTATGTAGTATGGACTTCCCCAGATTTTAAAAAATTCACTTCTGTTTGTAATGCTCCTGATGTGTGTGGGTGAATGACTGCATCATCCATTTTTCCATTGCCATCTTCTCTATTCTCTGTGTGTCTGGGGAGGTTGATTTGATTTTTTTTCCCCTTTTGCTCTGTAATAAGGTAGGGAATTTTGTATGATTTTGCATGGCTTGGGGTATGAGGTACAGCACAAGATACAGTCACAAATAGTTTGACCTTGGTGGTGATCATATTGTAATCAGAGTTTCTAAGGGACAAAACACTGAAAACTCCAGTAACTTCCCTGAGGTTCTTAACACTTGTGGATGAATTGGCCTGATGTATTAAATTCATAAGTTTAAAGCATCGTTATGCAGGACTGATAGAACCGTG
Source organism: Vidua macroura (assembly GCF_024509145.1). Taxonomy (NCBI): domain Eukaryota; kingdom Metazoa; phylum Chordata; class Aves; order Passeriformes; family Viduidae; genus Vidua; species Vidua macroura. The sequence continues at coordinate 8,953,910 of NC_071578.1, read as the reverse complement.
TTTGTCTGCTGTGTATTTTGGTGTGTACGTATGTGGAATGATTGATGTGAGTGGTAACTCCATAGTAAAGTAAAACCAAAGAACTCTGCTTTTTTTCAAACACATTTATATGAGAGAGATGCACCACGGGTACCATCAGTCCCCAGACAGAGGAGTATTCTTCTTCATCCTGCAACAAAATAGGGGACTCAGGTGAGGAGAAGAGTTAATGGCATTAATAAACTGAGAGAGGAGGTTTAAAATTACTTTGAGAATGAAAGCACTTTCTGATATGGCTCAAAGTTCTCTAAATTTGCTTCTAAAATTAAAAAGTATTAGTTGCATATTATTTGCAAATTTTTGACCCCTTGAACAGAGCTTCAGTGTGGGTCTTAAATCACTCACCAGTGCAAGGGATGGGATTCACAAAGGAGCAAGGCCAATCAGGCACCCAGGTCCTTATGGCTTCTTGGAAAAATCCTGACCTGAATACTTTGCCCTGTTGAGTGAATTAACTGCTCTGAAGTGTGTGGGAGTTCAGGCCATTTGTGCCCTCTCGAGGAAATGTGGAATGCTCTGGCGGGTAATGACCCCACTGGATGAGACCACAGGGCTTTTTCTACAGGGACACTGAGGCGTGTTAATTTTTGAGCCAATTATCATTCAGAAGCGATGGCAAAACATCGAGCTCCACGGAATGACAGCCTGAAGCAGGTCTTGCAGGAGCTGCCAATCTTTTCTTGGACCAATGGAAAGAGGTGATGGATGATTGTATTGAGCTCCTGCTTTTTTTTTTTTTTTTTTTTTTTCTCTCTGTTCTTCTGCTTGCTGGAGAAATAATTATTTCTCCTTCTTTTTCTTTTTTTTTTTTTTTCCTTTTTCTTTATAAATGCAACTTTTTATTCTGATTAAATTCATACAAAGTCAGAGGAATTTTTCTACAATACTTGGGCTACCCCTGACAGCCTCACTGGAAATCACTGGGAGGTATCACCAAGGGGATGGGGAGGGCAGGGCAGTTTGAATTCCCTCTGTCCTTCAGGTAACATCCTACGGACCAGCATGTTGCAAATCCCCATGTTGCTTGGGGGCAGGAGGAAAGGAATAATAATTTTCCGTAGATTAGTGGCTATTGTATCATCTCACGTTGCTTAATAAGCCTGATGTTACGTGTGAGAGGTAAGCTCCTTAGTGGGAGCAGGGTGCACTGTAATGACCTTTTGTGTGCAGGTCTGTGGAGATGAAAGTTCCCTCCTGAGGTTATGGGGCTGCCTGTGCAGCATGCAGAAATGCTGACTTCAACTTACTGTCCTGCGCAGATGCTCTCAAGTCTATTAATGCTCTCAAAAAATCTGTTTAGGAACCTGGTTTTTCTTCATCTGATTCCACCTAGGATAAATTTGACTTGGAAATAGAACAGAAATGCTGTGTCATGATTTTTAAAATAAATAAATAAGCGATTGCTATGAAAGGGAGCTCATTGATCCTTAGTCGCTTCATTTATAATTACCCACATATGGAGTCATCCTACCTCATCTTTAAAAAACAAACCCGCCTCTCAGAACCCCACCAGGCAGCTAAAGTGGCTTCTTGTGTCCCTCCCCACCCTGCTCTCCTCAACCTCAAATACTTATAAAATATAAGCGTCCACAATAAGATTATAACGTGTTGTAAGACTGGAGCCTTTGCTTTCCTGGCTGTTCAGTAAATACGCTGTGTCTCTTGGATGTGCCCTGAGGCTCAGAAACCTGAGGCCTGCCCACATCGTGAGTTCTACTTTCCTCCTTGCAAAGTGCCTCTGGCTACTGGAGCTGTCGATGCAGCCCCTTCCACCCCCCCAGCCCTGCTAAGAAAAAGCTTTTTTTTTTTTTTTTCCCCCTTTTTTAAGACAGCTGTACAGCTGTAACAAACCTCAAATAGCTACTGGGTTTTTTTTATCAATTGCAGGTAAGGCTAAAACCTGAAATATTCATTTGGCTCTTGTGGGTACAGGGCACTTGGCACAGGCATGTGAAGCCTCAGGTGCTGCTGTTTTGGCTGTGGTTCTCCCCATGGAGCCATGAGGGGTTGGTGTGTGCCCCCATCCTTGTCCTGAGCTTCTGTGGGGATCACCGTGTCCCCGTGGTGTCTGAGCTGCTGCCCCAGGTCCAGGGTCATGTCCTTGGTTTTCAGAGAGATCCCAGAGAGAATCCCATAGGTGGGTGCTCTGTTGCAGTGACTCCTGTGTGGTTTGGGGCTGGGCTGCCATCCCAGAGCCCTTCCTGGAGAATCCTGCTCTTTGCTCCTGCACAGGCACCCCTGGCTCCCAGCCTCCTGCACAGGCACTGGGCGAGCTGGTGCCCAGCTCCCAGGATTTAGTAGCAGAAGGGCATCCCTGTGCTGGCTTTGGGATGTCACAAGAGGGTGGGTGGCTGTGCATCCCTCTTGCCATGGTGAGTGGGGTTTTGCAGGGAGCCCAAGGGCTGTGCCTCTCCTCCCCTCTCCTGGGCAGCCCTGCCATCCGCATCCCTCCCATCCCATGGCCAGGCAGGAATGTGATGATCCTGGGGAGAGCTCCTGCAGGGAGCAGAGCATTTGCTAATTGTATCAGGGTGCACGGTTGAAGCTATTCTGTGTTTTGTTCTCTATGAACCTGATTTACCAGCCTTGGAGGAGATTTTGCTCCTGCTGCAAAGTCAAATATATCTTTCTGCTCAGCTTTCTGACTCCTTAACATGGAAGTTGTTTTTCTAGTACCTGCTAAGTTATTTTAATTTTTTTTTTTTGCATATTAATATTGAGAGAGAGCAAACATATATACATGAACAGGCTTAAAAAACACTCAGTGTTTTCAAACTGTGGTCCTTTAAATAAATAAATACAAAAGTTGCCTTGCGGGCCAGCCAGTTCAAAATGCCTGCACTATATTTAGCAACAAGAGCAACATTTTCAGCTATTTGCAGATTTATACAGCTCAGGGCTGCTCTGATGACTCCTTTGTTTCAGCTTTGGGGCTGTGGCATGAAAGTGTGAGAGATGCAGATGTGGGAGTGTGGTGTCTGCGGGCTGCACTCCCCGCGGCCGTGGTTGGGTGTTCGCTGCCGGACGGCGCGGCAGAGCCACCCTCACCTCTGCAAAACAAACCTCTGCCACAACCACAAGAATCTGGCGCATGGGGCACAGTCCCCCCAGGACATGAACTATTGCAGAGCTGCTGGTGCCCTTCTCCCTGGGACAGAGGCCCCTCCAAGCCACTATTTCTACATGGATTTTTTTTTTTTTTTTTTAATTCTGATTTTTTTTTTCTTCTTTCCCTCCTTCTTCTTTTCCACCCACACTTGGAGAAGAAGAATGCAGGCTCATACATGTTGCATTTTTGCCTGTGCAGCAGAAATTTTTTTTTGTTTTTTTTTTTTTTTTTTTTCCCTATACATACATGGAGCAATGCATTATTTAAATTTGCTGCTCAAAAAAAGAGTGCTTTCCTTTTTTTTTTAAGTTTGTTGAAACTGAAAGGATTATTTTGTGTTAGTTCATTTTGCTGTTTGATTTTTGTTTCTACTCTTTTCAGCTCAGGAAGTGGACATGGCAGTGTAGTTTTTTGACTGAGGAAAATTCTTCTCTTTGAATAAACAAAAAGTCCCCCCATTTCTTCAAAACTTTAGTAGTGTATTTTGTGCATTTTAAGTCTGCAAACTATGCCAGTTCAAGAAAAGTTGCTTACATTTAATGTATAACCTAAAGGTGCTTGAAAACTCAGCGTGCCTTTCTAAAGTCATGACATGATTTGTTTGGAATTTGCAGTAATTTGGCTTATTTTCTTTAGGGGTGTCCTTTAAATTGGGGAAAAATAATGCATAATGATGTTAATTTTGGGCCATATTTGTTTTGACATCTCTTTTCTCTGCATCTCCTTTAAGAAAAAGCAACATTTAATGTGTTCTTGAGGAACAGTTTGTGTGGCTGATGATTCAACTAAGAATATTTTTAAAAATACTTATTTTATATACCTAAATGCATATTGCATTGTTTTGGTGGTGCTGGAGGAAACCAGAAAATAAATACGCAGGGTGGCTGCCCAGGAACAAGAGGTGACGGTACAGATTTAGTGAATACTTCATTTGTTTTATTTTGCTTTCACCCCAAATGATTCACTTAGTCCTCCACCTAAATATAATTCTTCCTACTTAGCAAGGAGTCATCTTTCCCTGTGGCCAGATGGGGTGTCTTTTCCATGGGTATCCAAAGGCAAGCCTTCATCGTTCCCTCTTCTGATGGACAATTGAGACATCCAGCTGTTATTTGGAATGAGAATGGGTGCAGCAGACTTGCTGTCCCCAGGACCTAGTGCTACCAGAGAAGCAAAAAGGGCAATTATTGATAGGGGCTCTGAATCCTGGGAAGGGAACGTTTCTTTCCCAGCTCTCTAGGAGGGATTTGGAAAGAGCCATAATCCTGGGTTAGGAGTAATTTGTTACAGCAAGATGATACTTGAGTGGCAGGAGGATTCTGGCAGAGGCAGCAAGAAGGTTTTATTCAGAGGAGTAGCTGGTCTCACAGAAGGTCAGGCTGACACAAATCCTACCCCAGCCCACAAGTTTTGTTTCTCAGCCAGCACAATTGGCTGAGGGGACTCTCGACCTCTTTTACATCTTTCAAAGACATCTCCACACATCTGAGCTAAAAGATTACTGCAAGGAATGTGGACCAGGATGTGATGCAGTGGAAAGTTTTTTCCAAGGCTTTTCTGAAAAACAAAACCTCAACAGCAACTTTCCCAGTTTCTCCTAGGAGGTCAGAATATTGCTGGTTCCAGTCTTATCTCCAGGACTTTATTTCTGAGGTTGCCTTAAGGTTATGTTTTTGTGTTAACCTTAAAAAAAAAAAAAAAAAAAAAAGACAAAACTTACCACCCCTAGGAAAAGAGAATTTTGTAAGTTCTTCATTTTCATGAAGGCCTGAAACCCTTGGAGCCATCTATTCTGCAGTTACCCCTTGTTGCATTGAAGGCCCAATCACACATGGAAACCACAAGGGAGGTGACAGGAAATTTGGTATGAAATTTGCTGGGTTTACTAGAGAGTGGCTCCCAGCAGTTCACCCAGAATTGCTACATCAACAGGAATTTTTGTGGTAGTGATTAGAGTCATGAGTTTCACTTACCCAACAGTGGAAGAAAATATGACTCTTTCAGTAAAACCCTCTTAGGCCATGTTACTATAATGAGCAAACTGCTAAATTTTCCTGTAGCACCTTTACTCAGGGATCTCACCCACCTGTGCCACTCATTCACAGGCACTTCACAAGATCTGAGATGAGAATTTGGATCAAAGAGTGAGGAAACCCCTTCCAACCAAGATAGTCTTGGAGGCCCCTTTGGAGAGGGACTTGTCTTGCAGAGCATCCTTTTACTGTCCTGCCTTTGTCATACCTCTGCTGGCTTTTGATAGCTGGAGGAGCCAAGCACTTTATAAATCAACCCCTTTTTTGGCTGATAGAGGGTAGGTCTAGATTAAGTATTAGGAAGAAGTTCTTTCCTGTGAGGGTGGTGTGGGACTGGCACAGGTTGCCCAGAGAAATTGTGGATGCCCCATCCAAGGTCAAGCTGGATGGGACTCTGAGCAGCCTGGTCTCAGTGTCCCTGCTCGTGGCAGGAAAGTTGGAACTTTGGATGATTTTCAAGGTCCCATCCAACTCAAACCACTTCATGATTCTATGACTGATGGAGGACAGAGTTGTACAAAGATAGGCCTCTTTATGTCTGTTATGTCTGGTTTTGTTTTTTTTTTTTTTTTACCTTCACACAAAGACATGCAGTGAAAAATGGTACCAGTTTAGTATCGTGGTCATGTAGAGATGAATTTCCTGATGGGCTTCACTACCAGGGTACTGAAGGAGCCTGGCTGATGCTTGCCATAATCAGGAAACATGTTCCCATGTTTCCAATTCCATTCCAAACTCCAAGTGGTGGAAGTGAGGGGAAAGATGGGGCAGATTTGGAGGGCCTCCTTCGCTCCTTGCACAGCTGTGCTGTGGGGTTTTTCTTGCTTTTCCTTTAAAAAAATTTTTTTTAAAAGCAGTTGCAAAGCTTAAAGTTACAGGCCCTCCTTTACAAATAGAGCTATGCTCTTAATAGAGTTGGAAAGTTTTAAGGGAGGCAAGGTTCCCCTGAAGCAGCTCCTCTATTCAAATGGAGGTAGCTCAGTGCCATGATCTGTCTCTAACGTGCTGTCAGATATCTTTACTGCCTTGATTTAAAGGGGAGGAAAGGAATTATATTTTATAGACCATAAAATGCATTCTTGAACTTCATGCATACACTAGTTACCAATTGTTCTCTCACTTTCTGGGAGATTGCCAGGATGAGAAATTGTGTGTCTGTACATCAAAATTTTTGGTGAGTCTTAGAGGCTGGCTAAACTATGAGTCTAAGCAAGATGCACCTACAGAAATACTTTCTTGAGATTTTTTGACTGTCCCATTCTTCATCTAATGGAAACTCAGTGCTTAAGTGCAACAGAACAGGTTGCAGAGAAAATTTGGGGAAAGTAGCTTAAAAATGAAGTTGGGTTTTTCTTCTGTTTTAAAGTAGATAAAATGCTTGTTCTTGTTCCTTGAGTGGAATTATGCTTTTATTTGTACCTGTCTTTTGGAACAGCACTTTGCAGACATCTCACTTTGCAGTCCTCAGCCAGCCTGCTGGTTTCTGCAGCGAGGATTGTGGGGTCTTTCAAATTATATGTGAAAAAACTAATGGTGCTTTCCCAAGCTCCACCCAGGATTGAGAAATATAGCCTGCAGTTACTTTGCAGAGATACCATGTGAACTGCAGAAAGTAATGCTGTACTTCTATGTCACATGAACACTCTTCCTCTTGTAAAGCTAAAAAAATTATTTTAAATTCCTGCAGTAGCTGATTAGCCTTTACTTTGCTTGTTTATGCTTGGTGTAAGTATCTCAGAACTCAACTGTAGCCTACCAACCTTGTCTTCAGTAGAAGCAAAAGACCTGTTTTCCTTCAGTGTTTCAGTAGAAACATTCAGTAAGAATGCCTTTCATCCATGTCAGAATGAGCAAATAATTATCTGCATTTGCTTGAACTTTCATAGGCAATAATTTTTGAGGAAGCTTCTGGTTATTCTCTTTAACTCTCTCCCAGGGCAGCCTCCTCTGCACCCTTATCACTGTGTACAGAAAACCTGTGCAAGTGGGGGTGATGCTTGGCAGTAGTAACGGGCTGGACCTGTTACATTGATCTCCTCTGGGATGCAGGAGAAGAGCTGTGCATGCTCTTCTGGGATGCAGGAGAAGAGCCTGGAGAGGTCAGGAGAAAGCACAGGATCTGCTCTTTCTGGGATGTTCCCACATCTGCAGTCAGGAGAACTGCAGTTGACGAGGCGCCTGTGGGGCTCAGGCTGTTGCTTTGTGCCTTATCCCATGCCAAAATGGGAATCCTCTTTGCCCATCACCTTAGGTTGTCTGTGCCTTCAGTGCCAGTGCCAGAGCCCAGGGTTTCTGCTTTCAGGAATCCCTCCTTTAGGTGATCTTGGGCTGTTTAATCACTAGCACATTTCTCTACCTTTCAGCCAGTGGAGGACTCAGCTGTCTCATTTTTCTGCCCTAGCAGCACCTCAGCAATGTGACAAAGGCACAGGCAAAATACTGAAATGGGCAACTCAAGGTCTCCGTGTCAGGGACTCCTGTCTATTACTGGAAGGGAAGGAGACAAGGTCACTCAAATTCTCAATAATGAGAGAATTAAAGGACATTTTAAATTTGGAAGAGGCCTTATGTGCATGTGTCAATGCAGGAACATAATACTTACCAGTTGCTGCTTTTTGTACCACTTTTCCCCTATCTATGTATTTTACTTAATTAATTTTTGTGGTGTTGCAATAGTTTAAAAGATCATGTTGGTAAAATAAAAAGTGGAGATATATGATAAATACTTCCATGTTTTATAATTTTATGTTTTCATTTCTTGAATGCTCTGGGGAAATCTTTTGTGCGGAAGGGATCGGTCTCACTGAAATCAACCTTGCTGCTTTTGTTTTGAGCAGCTCCCCTGAGCCTCGTGGTGGTGCATTGCATATTCTGTAGAAGGGCTCAGCATCGTGGGTGGTGCCTATTACTTCTCATACAAAAAATTCCAGACATTGCAGATCTGCAAGGAATAGGAGGCCTTTTAAAAGTTCCTTCAACAGCCTCCTTCAGTTATTCAAAATAAATCCTTCAGATTTTGCTCTCACACACACACCTCTACAAACAAGGTGATAACTGAAGACCAGAAATAAGGCCTTGAGGTAAATTAAGCAATTAAGCAGAAGCTAAGGGTCTACAGTTAAATCTTTAGAGGCTTTGCTCCTCATGTAAGTGGGGACACTAATAGGTGACAGACCTTTCTTTGTAAGTACCAAGATGAGTATCCTCTTGCAACTTTTTTTTTTGTCTGTAGAGAGCTATAATGGTCTTGTTAATCTTTGTTCCTTATTGGCTTCCCCATAAATATCAGCTCTCCCCTCAGCATTGTGATCTCTGTGTTGTTAATGGATTATCTCTGGTTAAAATTTGCCTAGATGCATTTCCCTCCCAGAAATGCTTCTAACTAAATATTGGAGAAACTCCTGACCTTCAAGTTGACATCCAGGTGTGTACTTCCACGTGACTCTACAATGCTAGTCAAGGAAGAGACTGACCCCAAAACTAGGATCAGGAATATTTCTATTTGAGATCCAGGGAGAAAGTGCAGACTTTGGAGGTGTGATCCAGTGGTTAGGGAAGGTATTGGAGACCAGTGGCATCAAGCTGACTCCAGGAGCCCTGCTCCTGCTTGTTTCAGTTCCTGGGAGCTAATAAGCACCAGCTGCAGGAAACCTGAGCTGGAAAGCATTGTGCAGCTTTCCTTCAGTTTAAAAATATGGCCTTTTCCCCCCTGTGTTTATGTTTTTATATGTTGAAGAACATCACTTGTAGGGCAATCTAGCAGTGAAAACAATAGTGTGACAGGGGGACAGGTCCAGGTTGGACACCGGTGCAGGAAACACCTGTGAGCTCAGTGCCATCCTCTCCTCCACGGCTGCACTGCTGTGAGCCCTGTCCCGGCCTGTGGGGCAGCTGCTGGCCCTGAGTTAGAGCTTCCAGCAAACTCCTCGAGTGCTGGATGTGAAGTTCAGCTGCTTTTCACCAACTCTGCTGTGAAAACTTGGGAAGATGTTTGTTTGCCCAGCCAGTGCTCAGGAAGGTGGATCTTTTGGGGGGTGGCTATGCAGAGCTGCTCCCGGTGGGTCTGTGCTTTGCAGGACCCTCTGGCTGGAGATGGGAGGTGTGGATGTGTGGGAAGGTTCTTGGGTTTTTTTTGCTCCTTTCTACAGAAAAAATCTGGGCCATTCAAATCATTTGCCTTTTCCCTTGTGCTGACAATTTAACAGCCTTTTTAAAAGCTTTGGTTTCTCTCAAGTATGCTCTCCCCATACTTGTTTTAATTCTTGTGTGGAGGCCTGGAGCTTAACAATTATTTTGCTTAAGCTCTCTGAGACTTGCCATAAAACTTTTTTTTTTTTTTTTAAACGCACACATGCTAATGATCCCCATCAGATCATATTGTTAAACAGGGAATAAAGTACTTGCACCACGATGACATTATTTTTAAAAAATGTTAAAAGCAGGCCAGCAGAGCCCATTTCAACAGTTTTGTTCTGAAATAATTTGCACAGATTTGTTAAAGTTAATTTGTTGAAAAGTTCAGTGTTTGTACAGGCAAGTCCTGATTTCCACACTGAGACACAAGAAGCAGGAGAGGAGCGAGCGGGTGTCCAGCATTTGCAGGAGCAGGCTGGTGGGAACTTTCCCTCCCTCTTGCCCTTCTGCCCCCTCCCAGCTGCCCGGTGCAGGAATGTAAAAGCAGTGTCAGAAGGCTGGGAAAGTCGGCTTTGGATTTTTGTGGACTCCTTGCAAATCAGAGGAACTGTCTGGCTCAAATCTGCATTTAGGGCCAAGAGAAGAGGATTTCCTGCTATTTAGTTGCTTGAGGAAGGAAAGGATTTACCTCTCTGCTGTAGCAGGACTTAATTTTTCTCCTTTTTAATAAGAATATCATAGTGTAGGGCAGCAGTAGTAAACCTGCGGGAGCAATCACGGCTCTGCCTCCTCTTCCTTGAGGTGATGCAACTGCCCCCCTGCCCAGGCATCCTCCTGTCACAGCTCCCAGCCCCAGCAAGGGCTTGGCACGTCCCTCCACTGTGAAAGAGAGAGTTGTGGAGGGGGTGGCTGCTGCGACATCGCTCCCTGGGCCGGCTGCCGCGCTCGGCCACCATCTGGATCCAGTTAGCTCTCTCGGCAGTAGGGCTGAGTCTCATTTCCTCCAACCAGTAATGTTATATAGGCAGTGATCCTGGTCTGCCCTAACATAATTGAAAATTATGTGTATTGTAGACTCGCAGCGCTGAAATGTAGACTTGTAAAAATCTGTGGCTCAGGTAGCCTGTGGAGATTGAATTTGGCACACAATGAGGCTTTTATGTAAAGTAAGAATTATAAGCCACCACATCAATATTGTGTTACAGGCATGACAATTCTTGGATGAGGAGGCCTTGAGTCAGGCTCGTCACCTTAAACAATGCTAATATTTCATACTTTATCAACAGGGCTGGCATTTTGAAGCCAGCAAACATTTTTTTTGCTTTTGCAAACATCCTGCTGTTGAAGGTGTGGGTTCAGTAGCTTGACGTGGGCATTGACTGTGGGCTCTGGCCCCCTCTGCTTATCTGACAGACAGAACATCTCACCCTGAGCGGGGCTTGGAGGCTGCTCTGGATCCTGGCCACTTGGTAGAGCTCATGGAAGTTGCTTTATCGACCCTCGTGCTTTACTGCTTTCCCTTGGGTCTGGTTACTTGATTTTATTTTGTCTCCCACTGGTGTGTTATCCACTGGTAGAAATGGAAGCTGTCCATGTCTGTGCTTATGTGCAAAACTGAGCCCTCTGGGTTTGGACTGTTCCTGCTGGGCTTCATGTGCATGTCCAAAAGAAGCTGTTTGTGCTTTAGCCTTTGCACTGTAAGACTTCTTGGATCCTCTTTGCCAGGGGTGGGTAAGAGAAGTGCTTTACTGAGAGCCCAGACTAAGGGTTTTAAAAGGAGAAAAAAAAAGTGTAACAGTAAGATCTTCTGAAACGTTCATCTTGCCCTTAGGTCAGCCTGGTGTAGGAGCTGAAAGTATGTGCTGAAAGCATGGGCTGTTGTGGGATAGAGGTGGAGTGGGAGCAACCATGCCTTCTTGCTCTGTTTCTTCTAATGGAATTTATTGCTAGTAAAAAACAGCACAACTGACAGTCCTGAAGGCGTTGTAATCCCTGCAATAATTACTGACTGGATGGGGTCTGCTGTGAGCTCGCCCCTGCTGCTTGTCAATGCCTCTGTCTGCCCTTGGGGCAGTCTCAGAGAAGCCCACGTGTTTCTCAGCCTGTGTTTTAGGACAGCTGCTGACCTGAGCTTCTCACAGGCTGTCGTGGTTGTAGGATATTCCAGGGTTGCTTGTGACTGTGGAATGGTCATGGAAAAATGAAGGTAATGAGTTTAGTTTTGTGGGTAGTGGCTTGGTGCCTGTTCCATGAAAAGCCACTGTTTGAGCTGTCATGTTCTTGTAGGGGCTTCAGCTGTGGCAGCGGTAGCTTCTTGCTCTCCAAAAACCATTGTGAACTTTGAAGCAGAGTCATGCACACATCCTGTGAGGACGTTTTCCTTGGAAGAAGGGAAAAATACTTCACTGATTGTCTGGAAAATCTGAGGAAGCCAATAGTAGCTGTGACCCACCAGGACCCGTTCTGGGAATTCATGCGCCCCTCTATGTGGTGGTGTTTTGATTGCTGTCTAAGAAAACTGGTGGACTTTTGAAAATGTAGCAGTTTACTTGTTTAATAGTGCCATCTGAAAATGTGTAATGGATCAGATTTCCCCTCAAGTTTAAAAGTTGGCTCTCAGTTGGTTAGGCTTTGGGTCCAAATTCTACACACTTGGGTTGCATTTTTATGCACTTTTTTGAAACCACAAAGGGTTAGAAAGTTGCTTTAACATCATCTCAACTTTGAAATTTATGTTGTGGTCACATATATTGAAGAGCAGGGATTTGATGCAAGTGATCAAATATCTGGAGACTTACAATTGAGTTGTAAGAGTTAGAAATATTGCTTATCGGTAGTCTAGTTCTGGTTTGTTTGGGTTTTATTTCTTGTTTTTAAGAAGTGCTGAAACATTCTGGTCCACATTGCACAAATCCCAAATGTGAACATGAATAAAAACAAGACTTCTTGGAACTTGTGGAACTCATATGGGGCACACATCCAGAGTATGGGTTTGTTTATTTGCATTCCAGTAGCTCAGAAAACTCAGGCCCTCCAAGTGATGGGAATTGGTAACACATTCTCCTGCTGGCTTCTGCTTTTTGGGCACCTCAGTGCCCAGTGTCTTGCTGCAAACAGGCCTTGCATGTGAGCAAATGTTTTGCATACGTGAGCAAATGTGATAGATAGTGATGTGCTGAAAGCATGGAACCAGATCTCCTTCCTTCCTCCATGGAGATTCAGATACAGCTTCCGCTGTTTGCCTGGAGTGGCGGGGGCTGTTTGTGCATGGTGCTTCTTAAAGATTACTCGTATTTAAAAAAAAAAAAAAAAAAAAAGGAAGGAATGAGTAAACATAACTATTTCTCTAGTAGGTATTTTCTAGGAATAGATCTGTCAGGTCAAGTAGTGTCTAGTGCTAAATAGGAGCTTTTGCAGTGACCTGATCTATGTATGCAGCTGCTTTTCTTAGTTCTGGGAGGGGGCTGAATGTATGTGGCCGTACAGATTTCTTCCAGCACAATACGGGGCTTTTAGAAGTCCCATATTAACCTGTGTTAACTGGGACAGCACAGCAGCGTGCAGAGAGAAAAGCCTGGGCTGAAATTATATTTAGATGTGCAGCACAGAAGTTTGTTTGGGGTAACTAATTTCTCTGTGGACCTGCTTTTGCTCAGAATCGAGCAGCAAGCTGAAGCTTTTCTTGCTTTTGAATCAGTGCCCCCATACACTGCAGACGTGGCACCTGTGTGTGTTCAGCCAGTGCCACAGAGAAGCTGTGGCTGTCCCCGAGTCAGGGTTATCTGACAGAAGATAAGCAAGAAGAAAATCCATGGTGTCTTCAAAAAATGGTGAAATGTAGAGAAAATAGCAGTGCTGGGTCTTTTTGGGGTAATGCTCTGTCTTTAGGGCTCGTACAGCACTGGGGAGTTGGAGCAGTTGACTTGGTACATTTGTTGAAAGAAGGCTGACAGATGACCTGTTCAGTAATGAGATCATATTCTTAATTCATATGTTTTCCCTCTCCTGACACTGATATCCACCTTTTCCCTTGTCCCATCCTCTCCATGGTTATGCTGTTTTGTTGTTTGTGGGTTTTATGCTACTTCTAGACTTGCTACGATTAGTAAAATTAATGTAATACTGTCTTTGTAATCTGTTTTTTTTCTTATTCCTGAACTGTAATGCAGTGGTATGAGATTGTTAGTTCTGCACAGATTTTGTATCCACAAACATGTAAGGTTGTCGTAATTTTTGTTTCAGTTCCTTGCATAAGTTTTGATTTATACTTTTTTATCCATGTTACCTAAGATTTGTTTGGTTTTTTTTTTGCCTTTCTTTTCTGAACTCATTTTTCTTTTCCCATTTTTGTTTCCTCCATCCAGTATCTGCAGATGAAATGGCCACTGCTTGATGTTCAGGCAGGGAGCCTTCAGAGTAGACAAGCCCTCAAGGATGCTAGGTCTCCATCTCCAGCACACATTGTTGTAAGTAAACGCAGAAAGATGTTCTTCCTTTGTTTTTTTTTTAAAAAGCATTTGACATTAATGGCACTGGTTGTCATCAATTTTCTTTTACATAGACCAAAGGAGAAATACCTCAAAACAAACAAATCCCTAACAAGCTTGTGGTAAAAGGAGGGAATACTTTTGTTATCACTGGGCTGAAATTATGAAATTATCATCCATGTGCCTTGCAGGAGACTAGGGAGTCAAAAATACTCTAAATTTACACTCTGTAGCATTATGTAGTGGCAGTGGAGTCCAGTCAGGCTGGTTTACACATCTGACAGCGTTGAAGTGCAGAGAGTGAAGAGACTGTCTGGAAGGCTTAGACTTAAGACTGCCTTAGAAAAATCAAAACCAAGCCTATTCTATGTCCTTTACTTAAAGAAATCTTTTCTTATTGTAAAATCTTGGGTGAGAGTTTGAGAGTTGGTCAAGATTTTTACCTGGGTGAAGGCTCAAAAGAGCCAAGTTCAACAAAGCACATGTTCCTTTGTGTTGTGATGACTTCTCATTTAGTAGAAACATTGTTATCAAATGTTTACTACTACCTGCAAAATATAAAACTCTCTTTATAATGAATAGTATTTTTTAAAATACTGTTTTTTATTAACTTCTAACTTAAATTTTCAATTCTTGGTTAATTTTTCTTGTGCTTCTGTTGTGGAAAAAATGCTGAGTTTGCAATGTTCAGTACAAATTTACATGAGAGTGGTTTGGGGGTTTATTTTACTTTCTGAAATAGCATCCATAGAGATGTAGAAGGAAATGGTTTGTTTATGAGGTGATTTGCAAGAGCAGTGATATGCAATGGTCCGTCCTCACCCACAGCCAGGGTCAGGGCCATTTATTGTTAAGGAGCATCTTAGCTCTGACTATTCATCTGGGACATTTAGCTCTGGAGAGAATGGCATGTAGTAGGTTAAAATATTTCTTCTGAAAAAAATTAACCATCAAATTTAATGTGATTTTTTAAAAAAAACCTTGTTTACAACCATTGGATGATAAGGTAAATACCAGGAAGAGAAACTGCTCATTCTTTACTTTCTGCTCTATAGTCTAGAGCTGACACAGCTGGTAGATCATCCAAGGCACACATTGGTTTTGCCAGAAATCTCAAATCATACAAGACATTTTGAGGTGCTTCTTTTCCATTTGTTGTCTCTTTAAATTGAGAATTGTCAGCCCATTGTGATGAGTGTCATAATTCTTTATTCAAAAGGAAAAAAAGATTTCCTATGTTTTAGAATCCATAGCTCCTAAACCATCCTTCAAACCATCAGAGAGCAATTGGAACAACTCTGGTATCTGCCCAGTTGATATCTAGTGCTGGCTGCTTCACTTTTTCAGAGTTACTTTGCTTTTCCTTCCTGTCCACTTGGGCTGTCACTGGAGGAAGAGATCAGAGAAAAGATGTCTGGCTGGTTAATCAGAAATCTATTGTCATCAAAACCTGTCATCATCTTACTCCTAATAAGAAATGAGCTAGAGAAACTTACCTATTTTAATTCTTTTCTTTTTACTGCTGTGCCAGAGGACTGACACGGGGTGGGAATGTTCCTGTGGCTCTGGCATGGTGGAGTGGTGTCAGACTCCTAGGAAGAGATGGAGAGGTAGCGAGAGGCTTCTCCTAGGTAGTTGCAGCTGGGGAGGGCAGGATGAGTATGCTTGGGATCACCTGAGCTTCCCAGTGCTGAGCATCCAGTGTCCCTAAGCCTCCTGCCCCGCAGGAGAGCGGACACACCTTTAAAACCCAGAGCAGCCTGTGGTGCTCAGGGGTTTGACTGGGGTCTCAGCTCCCCTGACTCCCTCCAGCCCTTCCACCCAGGTGTGGGCGAGGTGGAGATGTGTGATCAACAAAATATACAAAAAGGGTTCAAAAATCACAATCATTTTGGAAAACAAAGCAAAACCTGCTTTCAGGGAGGCTGAGGTTGATCTGCTTTGTGTTTTGACCATTTATGGGGTTCTTATGGATCTCTTTAAAAGCTGTTTCACTCTGCTATTCAATAAAAAGCATATTTACCATAGCAACCACTTAGGCCATGAGGAACATATACTACCTCCGAGATGGAGGCTACCTTCCGAAAGAGCCACAGCTGGCATTTGTAATGTGATCTTTTGTGCTCCTTACAATGTTGGAGGGAGAGGAGGCGGAGGAGGGAGTGAGGGGGGGAGAGCAGTGGGTTTTTGGGAGGGGGGGAGGTTCTGCAAGATTTAATGTTTATTTCTAGCAGCAAACTGTTTTGCCTTGTTCTGTTAAAATATATAAACAAGGGGCAGCTTTTTCCTGGCACCAACCCCAGGCCGCATTAATTTTGTGGAGTGAAAATGGTCTTTTTTTTTTTTTCTTTTTTTTTTTTGTAAATAAAGTTAGAGTGGGTAGTGGCATTTGGGGGAGATAAAGTGGCTGCAGAAGCCACTTTGGCCTGGGATGTGTCAGGCATCTCTGGTGTCCCCATTGCTGCTGCTGTGCCTGCCCACAGCACCTGGGACCTGGCTGCTCTTGCACAGGGCTCTATATCCACTTCCATCTGCACTTGTGAAAACACAGTTAATCTTTTTGTGGAACAGTGATGGGTATTTCATGGGCAACCTGATGTTTCTGTGCAAGTGTAACATGAAGAGATACAAACTAGTTCTCTACCCTGGTTGCTGTGTCTAGTTTACCCATCAAGCGTACCTATGCCAGTTTTTCATCTTCAAATCAGCTGGGCTGCCCTGAAGATCTGTAGGAAAATGCTAACACCTGCAAATCACTTCTTATCTTTCCCCTATCTCTGAAATCAGGATTTGAGGCTAATCTTCATAGCTGGATTACAAAGAGAGGAAAGGAAAGTGTGGCAGCTTGGGGCCCCCCCCCCCTTTTTTTTTTTCCTTCATTTTTTTACCACTTTCTTTTTTGTCCCCCCCCCCCCCTTTTTTTTTTTATTCCTCTTTTTTTCTTCCCTTTTTAAACATTCTTTCTTCTCAGTGCTTGGCTGTGACAACCACAAGCTCCGTGTCAGTTTTTACTCCCAGCTCCAATGAAACTTCCTTTAGGAGTTCAGCTTAATGACTCAAGGCTGCATAACATGGCCGTCTGTAATGTCTTAAGTAAAATCTGTTCTATTTGTCTGCCATCCTCCTTTCAGATTTGTTTAAGAACATTAAGTTAAGACTACAAAAATTGAAGCAAAAGACCAGCATGAATAATTTGGCTGGATTGCTGTCCCCAGTGCCGAGGGCTGGGTTAATACTGCTTTTTCA
The DNA here is from genome assembly GCF_024509145.1 of Vidua macroura. Classification (NCBI taxonomy): domain Eukaryota; kingdom Metazoa; phylum Chordata; class Aves; order Passeriformes; family Viduidae; genus Vidua; species Vidua macroura. The sequence continues at coordinate 8,936,862 of NC_071578.1, read as the reverse complement.
TGGTGCTTGAGAGAGTCTCCAAGGTCCATAATGAGAAACAGAATATTAAACTGAAATTATGTTCAGTATGTCTTGAGGAAGGTACAGCATGAGGCTCTATTTAAGAACAGTGCATTTATTTACATTTAGGTGCTTCACTCATCTGGTAAGACTTTTTGCATCTTGCTCTGGCACAGTCATGCTGCTTATCTGTGTCCAAAGGTGAAAGAAAACCGGGGCAAAAATTGTTTTAATAGTATATTATTAAGCTTGCTAGGTCAAAATTTTGAATTCAGCCTGCAGATAGTACTATTATGAGGCTGGGATATTTTAAAAGTGTTTTTTGTGGTTATTTCCCCTCTTTTTTTCTGACCTTTGATTTCATTGAAGGTATTAAGATTTTATGAAACAGTCTTAGCAGGAAGTTTGGGTGTAAAGCAGACCCCAGCTTGCTCTCAGGGGGCAGGGTGCTAATTGTCCTGTAGTCCTATGGTCAGTGTGCACCTGATTTGATCCACATGTGTGCTGCCAGCATGGTGATAAGGATGAGAGATGGGTGATGTAGGAGGGGGCATCTCATATGAACATTTTCTGTTGCAGCCTGGACAGGCAGGTGAAAATGAGCAAGGTATGTCTGTGTGAGGATCTCTGAAATCTGCTCACTGCAGAAAACAAGCTCCTTTAAAACCTCTTCTATCTGTGTGCATTCCTACAACCTTGAGGAGAAAACCAGTGCTATTCTTCCCTGTTCTCTGCAAAGTAAATACTCTGAATCAGCCATACCCTGTTTTGGGCAGGAGTGTGAGTGAAAGACCAGTCCTGGGATCCTGCCTACTGCAGGCTGTGCAAAGACTTGCTTTTAGCTTCCTCACTACTTGGCAAAAACATTCAGAAGCTAAGATGATGGTGGCTCGGTACAGTATATTCCTTATAAAACACTAAGGAGTTTAAAAAATTCCTGCATTTTGAAGTAAATGTCAATGTTAACCTCGGGGGGAGGACTTCCAGTACTTTTTGGCCTAGTATGTAAGGAACACAGCCATATAGTAGACTGAATCACCAAGAACAAAGAATCACTGTGCAGTAGTGTATCTTTTTTTTTTTCTTCTTACTTTTTTTTTTTTTAAGTAAAAATGTTTTTTCAAAACATAATGTGACAAACAAAACTGAAGGCAAAACTATCTGAAACATACTGACTGTTCTCAGCCTCTTTGTTGAACATGGACTGCAGGCATCTGGGACCTCTGAGTGGTTTGGAGAGATCAGGAGGTTTTTTTCCCAGAGCAACTGGAGTTGAAGCTGCACAGTCTGTCCTGCCTGTTCCCTATTTTTTTTTGTCTAATGTGGTTTGTACTTCTGCATTTTAAAGAAAATACAAATACCTACTAGTAACAGTTAGGTTTATTTTAGGCAGATTTTAAAGTGCACCTTCGGTGTCCCTCCAGACAGGCTGGAAGTGGGGTGCATCCAGACATACATGTGTCCTGTATGTGTGGAGCCATCTGGAACCATAATCTTGCAACTTCCACTCACAGTGCTCCTAGAGGGCTTTTAAAGCTCTTGCTTTGTTTGTCTTTAATGTTTTGTTGTAGGGAGACTCTTCTTCCTCTGCAGTAACCTCTTGAGATGTTTGTGGATTCCAGGCTGCCTGCAGCCACGATAGGACACCCTCTTCCGTCCCTAGAGATCTGCAGGGTGATCAGGAACACCGTGGTGTTGTGGGAGGAAGGATTTGGCTGGACATCACTGATATCAGTGCCTGATGTTGAGAGAGGACACGTTGTGGGCAGGAGGAGAGGGCTGTGTCTGAGCTGTCCTGCTGCCCAGTCCATTCTGATGGCTGGTAGGTCCGTGGGCCCAGCACGCAGATCCCTGAGACTCACACTGCAGAAATACCCACACAGACTTAATTGGAAAGCTCCTTTAGTGACTCTCTCCTTTTAAAATACTGTATATTTGGCTAATTGCTTTGGCAATTGCAAAGTAAATAAAATGTTTCATTAATACATGCCCAAAAGTATGCAAACGTCTTGTTCTGAATGTTTGGAGCTTCTTGTAATTAAGCCACAGAACAAATTAAGCTTGCTGAGAATTTTGTGGCTGAATCTTTCACCACTAATTCCTTTTGATTTTTTGCTGGAGAGGGTTGTGTTTGAAAAAATTCTGTGTACAAACCAGAATGTTTGGGGCTAAGTATAGAATTCACCTATCGGCAGCCCAATAAAATTGTTTTGGATGGGTTCCTATAAAAGACACCCATTATATTCAGTACCCATTAAATATGAATAGAAACCTAGTGCTTGGTTTGTGTAGACAACAGAAGAAATTTGGGCTCCTTGAAATAATTCACTTGGTAATTCGATATGTTTGCAAAATAGTTCAGACTTTAGGGAACTGCTTCATGGCCTTGTGTTTACTCTGTAACACAATGTCCATCCTCTACAGCCCTCGTTTCAGTACTGAAGGGAACTCCTCTGCTGTAATGCTGAGATTGGGGAAATGTGCAGGCTTGTACCTCTTACTGTGAAGTGAGCAGGAATTTAATGCTTCTGCAAACATCAGTCAGCACTAAAGCACCTTCAGAAGACACCTTGGGGCTGGATTGGCAGCTGGGTTGAATTGTCACGCTTGGTTGTAGTCAGGAGATCTGTGAGTAGTTCCAAGAACTCTGAAGTATTTGGATGCTGGGATATTTCAGCTGTGAATAAATGCTGTAAAATGTATAGTACTGCCAACCCCAATTGTTCTAGGATCATGAGTCAGGCCTCAAAAGATCATGGGGTTTGTGGGGTGGGGGGTTGTGTGTTGTTTTTGTTTGTTTTCTGTTTCTTAAATAATACATTTTGTATTCTCTTTATTTGTTCTGTTTCCTGAGCCTGCAGGGTATACTCTGCTCAATCTCAAAGTTTTCTCTATAGCAGTTTGTGAGCTTGCTGTGTGCTGTGAGCAGAGTCTGAGGTTCTTCCCTAAACACTCAACTTCAAGGCTATCATGCCTTGAAAAACAGCAAGTATTGCTAGACTGGCTGTAAAATTGTAGGAGTTAGCAACCCTAAGTGTTGCTCCAGGAGAAGGCAGCTGAGTAGGGGCGCTAGGATAGGCTCAGCTCAATCAAACCCTCATCTGTTGAGCATCCATTTCTTGTGAATCATCTGGTTTGACTTTGGGAGAACCTGGTCCTTGGTGCTGGCAAAGGCTCTGGCTTTTGAGTGCTGGGGTGACTGACTTACTTTGTCATGGATAGCTGCAACATTTCCAGGCAGGGTAAGGCTTCTCTGACGTCACTAGGGATGGCTCAGCAGGTCCTCCTGAAGTAGCAGGTTTATAGCCATGGATATTGCAGTGAACCAACAGCAGTTTTGGTTTCCTGAAGAGGCTGTGCAGTCTTGCATATAAGTTGGAGCCTTGAGATTTGACATTTTGGTTTGTTATGACACACCAAAGTATATCTCTCTCTGACATATCTGAGTATTGAAGCTCTCTGAGTGAAGAGGAAGCAAGACTAAAGTGTGTTCATCAGATCATCTTAAGAAAGATGTAGCCATGCTGCCTTTAGTGTGGTTGGAAGTGCATCTACAGCAAGATTCCTTCTTGTATCTTTTGTTCATAAAATAAGCCCTTATGTCCTATCCTATGACGCAAATAGGATACCTAAATTCTGGCCATTTTTGACTAGTTAGTCTGGGATACAATAAACCTGCAGAGAGCAACATTTTGAGAAACTTACACTGGGAAGATGGTTTGGAAGAGTATTTCAGCACAGAGGAACGCAAGCTGCATTTTGAATTCAATCACATGCAGTTTGTTATGCTGAAGCATGCATGTTAAATGAACTTCTAGGGACTTGTATGGGCCTACAATTAAATATCAGCAGGCTATCAGTTCTCCAGCAGAAGAGAGGATGTGCCAGGCGCAGCGGGGAGGACGCAGACGGTCGGTCCCCAGAGCCCCGGGCGGGTGCGAGGGCTGCAGCAGCAGCAGCTCGGCCTTGGCAGCGGGCGAGGAGCCGCAGCAGTGCCGGGTGATGCTGCAGAGCCAGATGGGTGAGCCTGTCAGATCAAAGTTGATGTGTGCTGAGGGTGGCAGGCTTGGCAGGGCCGCTCGCCGCAGGTCCTCCTCCCCGCGCACCCTGTCTGCAGCTGAAGTTGGTGGCTGGATTCAATCTGGAGCGTAGAGAAGTAGGTACTGAATAATGCAACCTCCTCTGGAGCCAGAGCCTGTGCTGTCTGAAGCAGGAGCAGCCATCATGTGTAGAGCACAAGGTTTAATGGGTATGATATGGCCCTGGCACTTATTTTTCTCCAAATATCTAGAACCATAGTCTTCACTTACCAGTCCAGCTTTGGGCTTGTTGATGCAGAATGGAAAAGCCCAAATACCCAGTGGAAGTAGCTGTCTCAGAATAACTATTCCTCATTATCTCTCCATGCGGCCACTCTCATTCAGCAGTAAGAGGTCCTTTGTGTGGTTTAGCTTAATCCGCTTTGGAAACGGATTAAGCTAAATCTCACAAAGGAACTCTTAGTGCTGAATAACAGTGTCCACACGGAAAGATAATTCGAAATAGTTGTTCTGCATTTTTCAATTCACACTTGAGCACAAAAACTTTCCCCTGCAGATGAGCCTACTTGAATAGGAACTGCCTATTTTCTGTCTAAGCAAGGTCTGTGTGCTGTGTCCAGGTGCTATAGTAAAGTAAATAGCATGTATTTTTAATTAAAAAGAAAGGAAGGAAACTGGAATTGCTGGGCTCAGGACCATTTTCAAGCCCAGGATTATTGCTTTTCTCGCCAGTTCATGTGGTTTGGGATTAGATTATTCATGGGATGCTCTACTTTCTGGAATGTGTAGACATTTCTACTCTCTCTTGTGAAAGAAACTGGAGCTGCCTTGTAAGCCACTGAATAAAGAGAGGAAGGATGCTTTCTGCTCTGCCCTATGCAGACCTGTTTGGCAAGGGGCAGACCCATTTTGGAAAGCCTTTGGGGAGTTAGAGATGTTACAAATAACAAGGAGTGATGCCTTTGTAAAACAAACTCCCACCCCTAATCTGTCCCCAAGCGGTGTTCTGTGCCTATTTTCATAAAAGGAAGCTAGAAATAAGTTATCAAACAGATTTTGGGTTTGGATATGCAGTGGGCTGGGGGCAGGGATCTCATTCCAGGGGAACTTACTTGCAAGCTTGCTGGTACCTAACAGATACCTGTGAGTCAAGTCATTGAGCACGTTACTAAGGTGGAGAAGCATTGCTCACTCCTCTGTTTCACTGGTCTGGCCAGAACAGTTCCCAAGTTGATTTTGAGAAACTGATGATTTCCACATCTGGATTTTAGAGGCAAGCAAAAAAAGCCTATAGCCCCACAGGAAAGCAAAAAAAAAACCAAACAAAAAACAACAAAACCCACCAGAAACTGAAGTAGTTTTTGAAATCTAAACCTAAAATCCTTATATGTATCAGACCTTAGAGGAAAGTTACTTTTGGTGTCATTTAGATCCTTGTGTCAGATACACCTTGCACCTCATGTCTTGGAATTATTAAGTTTGGAGGAGCTGGACCAGTCCTTCCTCTACCTTGGCTGACAATAGCCATGCACCCAGGCCCCCATCTATAGCAATGATATGTGCAAAATGAGGGATAGGCTGGCAGCTGGTCATGGACATGCATGGTTGGAACACATGTTTGTGTGTTTACAAGAGCAAGGGTGTTTTCTGACTAACCTCCCTGATGGAAGGAAGAAGTAAGCAAGTTTTGGGGCTTGATTTGAAGGTTTTTTTTGTTGTTTTTCTTTTTTTCCTTCTACTTCATCCCTCTGCCTTCTTGGTACAGATTAAGGACCTGATGGTGACCCTGGGCCCTGCAGTGCAGGCCTGCAGAAAGAGTTGCAGTTTCCTAGGAGAGGCGAGTGGTTCTTTAACATGCATTTTTCCTTTGGCACGACTCAAAGACTTCTCATCTGCTATTACTGTGGAAACTAGCTTCCCCTTCCTTTTTACTTTTTAGGCCTTGATTCAAGAAATCATTAAACATGTGTTGATGTCCATCGGCGTTCAGGACAACACTTTAGCATGTGCTCAAAGTGCTGTCTTGTGTACTGATGCTTTTCTGAGTTGGGGTGCTTGAAATGAGCATTTATATGAAATAAAGTCCCTTCCTGAGAGATGATTGTGGCCTCTGCCTGTTCCCCAGCTACTGAAAAGAAAGAGGGGAGAGAAGGAATAATGCGACCTGAGCTCTTCTCCCCTGGAGCTTGTCCTTGTGCTGACATATTTCTTCCCAGGGCTGTAGGAGGAATAGAAGAAAAGTTGAAGAAGGATTTTCGTCTCTTGATGCTCATCTGCCCACTGGGAAATGAACAAAATCTGAACCTGGTCTCCTTCTCTGGCTGAAAGGATAGTGTCTGGGAAAGGAAAGAAAACAAAAAAAGTTGCCCTAATCTGTGCCTGCAGAGCTCTGCAATGTCAGTATTGAGTGTTGTGGGCGTGTGACTGCCATGTAATAAGGAAATAATATTTTATGGAGGAAAGCGGAATGAAGAGACCTGAAAGCCACCAGACTTTCTTACTATGCACTTATGGCTCCTGCCAAGCAGCTGCATGGAAACCATATCATTAGAAAACTCCACATGTCTGCAGTGAAGTTTTCCCTGGCAGCAGAACTTCTGTCACTGCATGTTGGGCATGTCTACGTGGTTAATTAATATTAAGCAAGCAAGAGTTTGAATTGCTAAAGTCATAACTGCTCCACGTTGATGCCTCATGTCAATGCTTTTCAGGCATGTCCAGCTCTTTGGACGGAAGTCGTTTACTGGACATGAAACAACCTGCTCCTTATTAAAAGGCTCTGATGGCCAGGGCGGGTTACTTTGGGATAAGCCCTGGTGTGAATCTGAGGCAATGCTGGTTGCTCCACAACTTCTGCCCGAGGGGTAAACGTGAGGCAGCAGCTGCCATTTGGGCTGAAGGTGTCTAGCATGTGGCTGGGCAGTTACAGAGGTGCTGTAAGGCCTTTCTGGGCTCACCCTGCAGTGACTTGTTCTGCTTGTCATGCCTGGGGCACGTTCAGGGAGCGTCCGCTCACACCGGAGATGGACTGTTAAACTCCATTCCTGCATAGGCAACCTCAGGTCACTGCGCTGGGGAATCTGTGGGGTGAGTAAACAGTGAGAACGTGTGAGGGAGCAGTCCCAGCACTGGTGCTGCAGGGGAACAGCCAAAGAGCTGGTGCTGTGGTCTTGTTCTTCTTCTGGCCAACTCAATCTGCTCCATGCCTGGGTGCCCAGCTGGGCTTGTGACTCTTGAAATAAAGCATCACCTGTTCGCTGGTGGTTGGACTGGGGGCCTTAGTCTGGGGTTGGGAAATTAGGTTCCCTTCCCAAGTGCCATTTAAGCATGATAGTACCTTCTTCCTGTGGACACAGTTTCATTGATGTGACTGTGTAATGAGCAGGTCAAAGCGCTTGGTGCAAATTAAAGATAATTTCATTATCATTTCACTGTTACCTGTATTTAGGAAGATGTAGCAGGTTGTTGTCACTGCCTCAGACTGCCCAAATCCAGGGGAGATGGGGCTGTGCAGTGCACACAGCAGCGGTTGGGTTGCTGTACGTGTGTGCTGTGACGGGCACCGTATGCTCACGTCCCTCTCCCAGGAAGGTAACGTGTTCTGCATATCAGATCATGGCAAAGCTGGAAGCGACGTACAGCTCCCCTGAGTCTGAGTGCACAGTCCAGACTGGTAGGCTAGCCTGTCTTTGACATGCATATTTAATGCTGTAGTTGTCTTTGCATATTTTGCTGGAGGGGACTAAAGGCAAAAAAAAAAAAAAAACCAAAAAAACAAAAACCTGGTTGCACACCTGTCCTTCAGCACAGGTGAGCTTTGCACTTTTTCCCTTGGACATCTGTGAGACATTTAAAAGAGCATCATGGGTTCCTTACATCAAAGAGTTAATAGCAGTGAGTGGGTACAATAGCTCATTAGGACTTAAACGTGGGCTGCAAACTCAGAAATCTTGATAATTTTGGTCTATAAGGACACTGAACTTTCAACCCTAGTTCAGCAATAATAAATGCCTGTTAAGTAAGGCTTCCTTTTATGAAGAGAGGGTGGATGGATGCATTTCAATGGGCTTTAAAAGTCTTGCTACTCATTTCAGCGTCTGCTGGCCGAATGCATCCGGGCATGGGAAGGCATTTCAAGATCTGCACAAAAAGCACTTTGAAGTATAACCTTTGTGAGCATCTTAGCTAAACCTGACTGCAGTTGGAAGCAGCACTTTATCTATTTATTTATTTGGGAAGTATTTTTATTTCAAAGTTCTTTCAAAAACAAAAAGCCAAACCAAAAATAGACCTGTGAGCAATTAAATGAAAATGCAGTTTTGTAACTTTGACCCAAAGTGAAAGGTGAGGGTGTACGTTTGCTTTTCCCGTGGATGTTTTCATAACCAAATATATCAGTGCTGATTTGTCAAAGCAGGGAAGGTGAAGCTGTGCTTTGGGATAGTGCTCAGGGAGCTGCTCAGGCTGACAGCCCTGCCACCCTGGAGAAGAGGGGCTCAGGAATGTAGCCATCCTCTTGCCCATGGTGGCTGTGCCCACAGGAATCCCAGTGAGGAGCTCAAAAGTCTTCTCACAGACTTTTTAGCCCATTTGTTTACCTGTGGAAGGTTCCATTGTGGGGACTAAGATCCGAAACAAATCTCAGAGTGGCTGCAAGTTCCCACTTTATAAGTTGCAATCTCCCTTGCCTTGAGTTCGCAGGTCTTGATTCAGACAGGCTTCTGCTGAGGTCCTACATGAGAGCTGAAGTTGTGTGTGTGTGTGTGTGTGTTTTACCTCGCCTCTCAGAGAGCACGAGGGAGACCTCCGTGAAGAGAGTGACAGGGTTTGATATAAACCAGCAGGACTGCATTGCTGCCATTATTCGACAGTAAACCCTTTCACAATGCCATATGCTGTGCATTCCAGCGCAGCAGCGGAGGGTGTGATATAGTTAAAGCACACTCGGCAAACAGGAAACGCTGGTGACCGCTGTGTGTGCTTTTCATGGAGATAAAGTATTGAGAGCGTAACGAAGGAAAAAAAAAAAGTGCTGGGAATGGGGGGAGAGGACGGCAGGGGTGAAGGAGAGGGATGTATTTTGGGCCTGACGCTCTGGTCATTATGAAAACACAGGCAGGAAATGCAGCCGCGAAGCAGCAGAGAAAACACTGCTTTGCTCCACTATGTTGTTTTACTCCATTACATGTATTTTCTAGTTTGCTGCTGGGTAGTGAGAGTGGATGTGTGTGGTTTGGTTATTTACAGGGCATTTTTCTTTTTTTTTTTTTTTTTTTCCCCTTTCTTTTTTTGTTTATTTGTTTTGTTTTTTTAATTAACTTTATTTTATTTTTAAAGTTCCTGCCACTCTGGCTTAGTATCCAACTCCCTTCCCCTCTACCCTACCCTGGTTAATAATGAAAGGCTATTTTAAGGGACTGGAGTTCAGTAACAGATATTTCATACTCCAGGAAAATGCGGACATCGGTGTTTAACCTAAGCACAGTTATTTTCCTGGGCAATGGCTCTGCAAAAGGCATTGCAAAGCCTCCTCAGAGTTAGGAAGTCGCTGTTGCAGGGCAGGGAGGAAGGCAGGGGGATGGGACCAACAGGTCCTCAGATGGGGAGAGCTCTGAATCATAAACACACCATAGCTTTAATAAAATAAATGAAGTGGAGCCTTTTCAGACGAGGGCAGACTGTATTGGGGCAAGCCAGGCTTTTAACGTTGGGAGTGAAAATTGACAGGCTGAGAACTGGGACATAAACAAAAATGTCAGGCCCTGGGAGTCTTGTTCACTGGACAATGTCTCAATTGTTTCAGTGATTTTTCGCAGGCAGCAGGGGATAGTGGGAGATTTAACTCTTTACTGGCCATGTAGGAGCTGGAGGTGCTCGCAGAGTGAAGAAGTGGCAGAAAGGAGCATTTTTGTTTGGAAATGATTAAGCATGTCAGTGGGTGATAAGGGAAGGTCACACTGTTCTCTGCATACTTGTCTGCTGTTAAAGTTGGGCTTTACACTTCCTTAATTTTATTTAGGTTTTGCTCCCTGCTTGGAAAAGTGTTTTTGGGGTTTTTTTTTCCCTTCTAAATTTTTTTGCTTTATATCAGGAAAAATGAGATCGTGGGGCAGACCAGTAGATATATAAGAAGAAGGGAAAGTGTCTGTGTGTTACTTTTTAAAAAAAGTTAGTACTTCGTTAAATGGCTGACAGGCAAGTTTGGTATTTTAAGGCTGTCTAGATTATTTGGAATAGGCTGAAATGTGAAACAGGGAATGCCCTTTATTTTTTAAGTGCTTTACTATTTTGCTTAAGTCTCAAAATAAAAAACCATCTTCAAAGAAGGCAGGGGAGAGGCGAGGAGCTTAGTTGTCTCATCATACTTTTGCTTTATTTATTATAAAAACAAACACTGAAACCTGTTGCATACCAGCCTGACATGGGCAAGGTCCAGAAAGCTGTAACTGGTAATTCTTTACTCATCAGATTTTGAATGTGTGTTTTGTTGTGGGCAGGGGGGAGGAGGGCGAGACGCAAACCGAAGTTGCTTCTTCAGGGCGCAAAAGCTGTTGAGGTTTATTTGCAGAAAGATAAACCTCTTTTAATAAAATGTGGGTCTTGTCTCAGTTGAATGAAGTTGAAACATTTTGCAGGCTGGAAGCCAACTCACTTGGTGTGCAGCAGCCTGGTATTAAAGGTCTGGGATGTGCTGAGGTTGCTTTAACTTAATTTATGGAATAATAATGTATCCCATTTTTGTATCCGTGCATCCTCTGGCTGCTTTGTGTTCTGATGCATGTTTGCAGCCCCACACTTTCTCCTGCTTTCACATTTGTCCTTCCCCAGCCCCTGCCTGCTGCTGGTGGGCAGGCAGGAGGCGGGGAGCATCCCAGGGCTCTCCACGGCCTTCCTGCCAGGCAGGAAATTGCCTCCTCCTTGACTGCTGCACGCAGTAATGCAGCAAAACTTGTGCTCATGGGCAGGCTGCTCCCCAGATTCCTGCTTGGGAGATAAAGTGTCCTGTGTGATAAGGATGGGGAAAGTAAGCTCATGCTCTCCAGATGCTTCCGTGTGTGGTTCACGTCGATGGCAGAGAGAGGGTGAAAACAATGGCAGTGTCCTGTTGGAACAGGCTGTTTCCAAAGGCCAGAGCAGGGAGAGTAAGTTGCTGTCCCTCCTAGGCTGGAGAGAGTGGGCACTAAAAACACATGCTAGAGCTTCTGTGGAAAATCTGGCTCCATATGTGTATTGAAGTGATACTGGTTTCAGAGATTTAGAAAACAAAAGTTGTTGACATGTTGGAGTAGTTGCTTCCCTGAGTAAGTATCCTGAGTAGAGCTGGATTTAATAATTTATAATTAATCATTCATGCAGCAAAATGAATTGCTCTTCCTGTTAGTGAAGGATCACCGAAGAGATCGTGATTTTTTGTGGAACTTTCTTTGTTACTCATGCACAAGGCTCAGCATTTTGTCTTGGAGATCATCCACAAGCAGTTCCTGAGCTGGCTGGTCTTGGGGCTCCTCTGAGCCGAGATGGGGAACATGTGATACATTTCCGTCCCCTGGGCTGAGCAGTGAGTGATACTCTTTAATTAATAAAAGTTTATTTTCCATGAAGATTATCCAGTACTTGCATAAATTCACCGTCTTGGCAAGTGTCCTTACCACTGAATTAATTTGCTGGTGTAGTCACAGAAAGCAGTTAGCTTTGTCACTTAATGAATTTCTCCTATTTGCTACAGAACACAGCATAAAGCTGGTCTAACTCAGGTTGCTGTGGTTTTGTATGTTATAAACACAGAAGTAAAGAAATCAGTAGTTTGAAGCATTTTGTTAGGAGTATTTTGAAATTTCCACCCCTTTCTAGCCATGAATAACAGTCTGCTTTGATTTGAAAATAAACTCATTACTGATAATAACAGCCTACAAGAGATTTCTGCTTCTCTGCTCCTCCCCATCTCCTAGAGAGACATAACTGCTGTTCCAGGTGAAACAATGCTATTTTTAGTGCCATTGCAGAACATGTTCACAAGATGTCTGCTATACAGCTGGACAGTCCATCTATGTGTCTGTTTAGTTTTCAGGGCTGCCTTTTCCAGGACGTCTCAGTTAGCAAATAGTTAAATCTCTAGTTTAGGTGACTGGTAGGTGAAATAGGGGGACACTGAGGAGAAAATGCTCTTTGTAGCTATGTGTGGTGTCTATAGCCCTTCAAGGCATGCTCAAGGCAGCTCAATTGTCCAGAATGAACAGCATCTTTAACCTTTGCTTATGTTATTAAGGTTTTGGTGCAGTGTAATCAGCAGGTCATCTGCTCTGCTTTGTCTCCCACCCTTGTTCTAAGACATGCCTGGACGAGCCCATGGAGCTTGGGCATCATGTGCTCTCATGTCCCTTCACCTCACAAGACCTGAAGCCTGCTTGTGGAGTTTGGGAAGCTAGCAAAGCAAGAAATGGGCTAAGTCACACTTTGTAAGAGTTGAATGTTGTTTGCCTGCCTTCTGGAATGAGCACGTGCTGGGTGGTGTAAGTGTTTGGATAATTTTTGTTGCTGTGCTTCTCCTGTGAATATTGACTCAGCCTGGTGAGATACAGGTGTGGTGGTGGTTCAGTGAAGGGCTCAGAGAAACACTCCTGTTGTTCTGGTTGGGTGTTTGGAGGTGTGATTGAGAGCTGCCACAGATTTGAGATATGAAGCAGGGAGCAATCCTCTCCCTGTGCTGTCAGCAGGAGAGCTGTAGCTCTCTGAGGGATGAATGACTCCTGCATGGTTCTATACCTATGCTGCCCTTGCACTGGGTACCTCCTGCTTCTGTGAGGAGTGAGGAAAGGACTTTTAAATTCCCCTTTTGTTGCTTGAACATCTTCCCAGTGCAACCTCAGGGTAAACATGGACATCCAGTTTGTTTGGAGTCTTCCCTGCGGGACACTTCTCACCAGCATCTGCTGCCCCTGCATGTTGAGGTGATGGTGGAAGTTCTAGATAATGGTACTTTGCACTTATGTAGCACTTCACATTTCCAAAGTGCCATAAAAACCCCAGGCTCCCTATCAGTCCCTGGGGGAAGAGGGAGCTTGGCATTATTACCCTCATTTATGGGCAGAAAAGCTGAGATGCAGGAAGGTTAAGTGGTTTGCCCAAGCCCACACAGCAAGTCAGTGTCAGATCTCAGATTAGACTTGGAGTTTTCTGGCACATGCTGTCAATTGTGCAATCAGCTGGAGTGTGTTGCCCTCATGAGATGCTCCTTGTCAAGCACAGAAACTTCATGCAAAACCTTTCAAAATGTGCAGAGGGACCTTGCTTTGGAGACAATGCTGTTTGCTTCTCTTTATATTTTAAAAATCCTTCCAAGAGGCAAAAAAATTGCCTTCAGTGGAGAAAAGTTCAGACTAAAACACTATTTAGCTAGTGGTGGCATCTCATTGTGCTGGGCAGGCTGTGAAGAGCTGTGTAACCTGGCCTGAGAAGCACTCAGGTGAAGCAAAGTTGTTCTTCAGTACCAGCAACTTTCTACAGCTTTTAGGGAGAGAAGGCACAGCAAGAGGCTCCTGTCTGTGAGAAACAATGCCCCATCTACCCACGGGATTGCCCTCGAGGAGATATTTGCTGTGTGAGGATGCTTTTGTTGGAGAATGGGTTTCTCTGCCTAGCACAGAGTAATTTGCTTTCAAAGTAGAATAAACCTAACTGGGAGAATGCTGTTAATCTGAAGCTGTGAGTTCTGCATCTGTATTTGATCTGGAATAGATACTCTAATTTAAAATTGCATTTGTGTATTCTAGATTGATTTATCTTTTTCATATGGAGACAAGGCCTCATCTCTCAAACCACAGTTTGGCTGAGATACTAAAATTACCAGGTTATTCAATGGGGAGTCAGGCAACTGTTTTCCTCTGTTAGGTGATGCAGATTTTCAGAGGGAACATTTCCAATACTCTCCAATGATGGGTTTGAATGAGCAATATCTGAATTATTTCCCTGGATGCCAGGCAGTAAAACTGGCTGTGCCTATGCACAAATTTGCCCATCTAACAGAATTGAATGAAACTGGGCTGGAGGAACATACTGGGCCACTGTTGAGGTTCCAGAGGAGGCTGTCAGAGTGGTGTCTGTGTCTCCCAAAAAGCAGAGCCAGAGGGTGGCAGGGTGCAGGCTGCGTGGCTGCGGGGCGGGATGGGGAATGCCGGTGTGTCAGTGGGAAACCACAGGGTGTGGTGTGGGGCTGGCACTGCCAGGGAGCTGCAGGGACAATGAGTCTGTGGTAGGCAGTCACTGATACCAGAGAGCCCCAGCTAATCTTGGTTTTGTGTGGCGTGGTCTGTTTGGATTAAAATACAAGGGTCGGGGCTTGGATTTTTTTCTTTCTTTTTTTTTTTTTTTTTTTTTTTTTTTGCCATCAGCTAGTCTGGGGTCTCAAAACTCATAATTTAATATCTTCTTTCCACTGAGAAAGAAGGAATAGCCTCCCCGCATACACATTTTAAAGTCGAATTAGCCCGCATAGGCCAATTTCTGAACTTTACACCAAGCCCTTATGCCCAGTTGAGTCACTGCATTTGTTTTGCAGGCTTTTAATTTTCCATTTCAGTGGTGGAAATATGCCTCTTCTGGGCTGGCCCAGGTGACACATCCTCTGCACGTACCTTATTGCAGTGTTGGGTGACCCTGGCAGCCCACCTGGCGAACTCCAGTAGAACCTTTTGGTCCCAAACACGCCTGGGCCGTGGCTTTGGGCAATGTCACCTCTTTGCTGAACCCAGAATATAAGATTGAAGATGGATCATGTGTTCTTTTCTGTGACTTCCCCCCACCTTGCCTTGTGACTAGTTTGTGTGACACTGTAGGGGACAAAGGCATTGTGCATTATCACATGGTGAGTTCAGCATTCACAGGTGACAGCCAGAGATGTACCTCTGTGCTCTGAACTGTTACACCATGGTGGAGGATGTCATACGGTGTCCAGAGATGCTTCCCCTTCCCCCACTGCCCACATGCCAAAATAAATATCTGATATGAAAGTCAAGGTACAGAAGCCAGCTGGATTGTACAAAAGGTCCTGTCTCCTTTCTGCTGTTGTTGTTGTTGTTATTTTTTTAATATAATTTTCCTGATGGGTTGAATGACTGTCTACAGTAGAATAAAGAGATGGAGAAGATATTTTGGCATTTCTTTGAGCAGTAGCGTGTTCCTTCTTTGAAATCTGGGAGATTTTTTTTGTGTTTGCTTTGGATTTTTTGTTTATCTGCTCATTTGGGCTTTATATTCCTCCCCCTGTCGACCCCCCTCTCCTTCCTTTCACAAATGGAGGAGAGGAGAAATTGTGTGCATGTGTGTGTGGTGCCCTGCCAAGCAGAGAAACTAAACAGACAGCCTCTATTGCTTTTGCTCTCACATCTCTAACTTAATTATGGGGGAGGCAAGGGGTGTGTTGTGTTTAATGTACTCCATGCTTCCAAAACTCTGCACTCTCACATGCTAGGGGCTGACCACTGGCACAGGCTTTCATTAATATTTTTTCTTTACTCTGCCCTTCTGAATCGCTACTTTTGGTTTGGGGGCTTCTTTGTAACAAAATTCTTTTATTTTTATTTTTATAATTGCTTCTGGATCTACAGAAGCGCATGTCGAAAATCATCTCAATGTCACTAGTCTTTAGTTCAACAAGAACGCTATAGAAACGAAAGGTTCTGTCATCCATCAGATTTTCTGTTCCATTTGTTGAAGATGAAAGGCGAGCGAATTTAGTGCTCACTTTCTTCTCCTTCTGACAGTTATTGATCCTCCCTGGAACTCTGCAATTCACGCTCGGAGCCAGCCCTGACACGGGGAATCCCCAATTTATTATGTGTGTGCTCACTAGCGCCACGTTAGTGCAGTAGATTTGCCTCCCTCTTTCAAAGCAGTCTGTTAATTTTTCAGCTGCACCCTGTGAGCTGGGATTCTCCCCCTTCTTGCCTGTTTTGCTTTATAGAACTTTTAATCTGGAGGCTGTTAATGTTTGAGAAACAACTGCTCTAGCGTGTGTTTGTGTGTAAGTGGTTTCAGAGGGTTTCTTGGTTTGTACAAAATAGGAAAAGATTGAATCCCTTTCTTTGAGACAATGGGGTATAAGAGGGAGAGAGCCCGCAGCCTGTTGGTTTTTAGTGGAATTTTATGGTAATTGAAAATGCACGATTATTAGGTTAGAGACAGCTCCTTGGTTAAAATCAAGATTGTGGAGTACTTGTGCTTATTTGATGGCTTCCATCTCCAGAAATAGAGCTGCAACAATATGAAAGGAATACATGTAATGGTGGGAAGTATCATGGTCTCCCATGTCTGTTCTCCCATGGCCTTTAACTGAAGGGATGTCTGGGTAGATGGGAGCAGAGACTCAGGGATTTCCTCCAGTGCTGACCAAATGCAAACCCAACCCATCATGTTGCAGACTGGAGCTGACTTTAGCATGGTGCAGGGGCCCAGGTGGTGTCCATCCATCCTGCTCTGCTGCACGGATGTCCCCTGTGTGTGCTGCCCAGCAGGGCATGGGAGCACCCGTCTTCTAAATATAGATTTGTAATGCTCTGTTCTCTTCCAGCATCTCCTATGCCTCAGTATGGTACCTCCTCTTTTGTGACTAAGGATAGTGAAGTTTTACACACCAATTTTGTGAAGCTTCTACTTCTTTGATGTCACTGAGAGCCTTTTAGTGTAGGTGCAGTGAAGGTGTAATACCTTGGTTATTCCCTGCTGAGGAATAACCAACTCCGTGGCTCTGCCTCTTGTTTGTGTAAATGTTCATGAATCCTCTGTCCCCTGTGACCAGTCAGGGATGTGTGTCACTTGTGTTGTCCTGGTCCTCTCTTTTTTTCTCCAGGCTACTTTGTTCTTGTGGTTTACGTAACCCTTGGCCAACAAAACGTATTTCCAACCAAAATCTTACAGAACAGAGAGAAAAAGCCCCTTTTAAAGAGGCAAGACGTGCTATGGGTCAGGGTGTACCACCTTTGGGCTCAGCCTGGGGAGGGCAGCTGGACTGGCCATGCAGAGCTGATGGTAATCAAGCCTCCCCAGCTGCTTACAGGCTTTGCGGGAGGTTGGCGGGCCCTTAAAAAAGGGAGTTTCACATCTGCTTTTGTTTATCCTTTTTGCTGTAGGCAATGCTGAAAACTTAATAAATTGCATGAAACCTAAGGAAACATGAATATAAGAGTATTAGATAAATTACAGACGCTTGCCTACCTGTAACATTTTTTATAACATGAATGGGAGGTGTGTTTTATTTCTTTATAGAAAGTACACCATGTCTCAGCCTCTCACTGAGGCTCTCTTGTTTAAACATTCCTCTGTTCTTGCTACTTCTGCTCCTCAGCTTCCACCTCTAGCTCTTCCCAAATTTTAACATCGTTTTTTGGTGGCAGGCGTTTAACACACCAGCACTCTGAAGATGTGATGATGGTTTTTCGAAGGATATTTATGAAGCAGTTTTTAAGTATTTTGGAGGCTCATGTCTGAAGGAACAGATGAAAGAAAAATCCTTGTAATGCTGGTAGCATATGCACGCTGTACAAAGACCGTCTCAAACATGCGCCTGTATTTGCTCTAATATTCTCACCATTTTTTTCAGCCCAACTCTCCTGGCAGGGGCAGGGATGAAAGGGGAATTGTGAGAGAGAAACAATAAACTTTAAAAACAGACACCTTGGTAAGAGATGGTGTAACTTCAAATATTTGCAGTTCCTTTGTTAAAGAACTGGCATTGCACATTAACCTTAATGTAAGTGTAATATAGCATGTATCTGAGGCAGAATTGAAGAATATGAATTTCTGCAGCTAATGGTTTTTGAATAAATTCAGTACAATTGTCTGGCAGTTATTAGCGGAATGTGTGAATCAGGGGCTATGCAACACTGTATACTTTGAAGACCTTGAACTATTTCTACCAGTTAAGAGCTGTTAGATAGAATCTGCTGAAAATTAGCTTCATTCAGTTATCATACAATATAAGGAGCTGCTCTGGCAAAAAGCATTCTCTGCTAGCATTGAGTCAAAATAAATTCTTCTGTTCTGTCGTGAATTGCAGATAGTATCTGACTGAGGTCAGATAACCTGGCTGCCGCACACGCGCGCGGATGTGCCACCCGTACGTGTGCGTAAGGAGATCTGTGCCTGGATGTAAATATTGCCCTGTGACTTGCCTTGCTCTCGTGCCCACTGTGGGCAGGTCACAGGCACCTTGGCTTTTGCCAGGCACTGGATGACCCTATGCAAGTATGTGTTCCCTGCTCCAAAACATTAGTAACGCTGCATTAAATTGGGCTTAATTTGGGCTTACACAAAAATAGCCAGTGCCTGTATTATGCAGAATGTCAAGCTGAATATTTGTGATGGCTTTTCCTCGCTTTATTATGGATCCTCTGGGTCTGATGGGAGGAAAGCATGAGAGAGGATGAGAAGGAACACAAAGGACCAGTGGAGTTTGGCCTCCTGTGTGCTGAACCTCACAGTTCAGTGCAAGCCAATGCAGAATTATGTTGCTCACTCTGGTGTGGCATCTAGGCTAATTTGTCTCGCTAATTACGCCGGGTGTAGGAGTATGCTGATGCCATTAACAGTGTCCATGACCCAGGTAGGTCTCCCTACCTGAGCTTTATGGTGCCTCATGAGCACCTGAGCTTTTCTGGAGCTGGTGACTCGACTGGCAAAGTGTAAAGGTCTTTGTAGACTAGGGCAGTAATATGCTGTCAGTGCTGTCAGTTAACTTACGTGGGCAATACACATGCTATATAATTATTTTTGAAGAAGATAGGTGAGTTATTTGTCAATATTTGCTAATAGCAGGTGTGTGTGAGACTAGTTCGTTACCTGTCTGATTCCTTACAGTCAACAGAGAGCACCCAGGACTTCACAGAGGCTTTATGAGCTGTATTTAGCAAAGATGTTCTCATGGATAAAGCATGAGAAGTGATGATTTAAGTTACACCTCAGGGAGCTGGGCTAAGGGGATGGAGGAGTGACCAGTGCCTGAGGATGAATGGAGTTATGAATGGTTTTCTGGTTTATACTGAAAGTTCATGCCAAGTGAAATAGAGGGGAACAAACTGGATTCAAACATGATTAATCCTGTGGGGTGCACAAGGAGTAGGGAAAGACTGAATAAAATAAAGTGTGGGGATTCTCAGCTAACTCCTTAAGCTAAGGGTAACTTCTTAAGGAAAGCCATGAAATTGGATCCTTTATTTATCCTTCATATCTGCCCCAAACTGTTTGGAGTAGAATCACCACTCATGTGAAAGTAGACACCATATACTGAAGAGGCAGCAGTCAGCTTGAGCTTGTTGGCAGAAGTGGTGGGAATGCAAATGTCACTGCATGATTTGAAAAATCTGTGACTCTTGGAGGAAAGGGAGTTTCCACCACAAAACCAGTGCATCCATTTTCCAGTAGGGTCTGTAGACAATGGATCCCACAATCCCATATGGTCTCTGGTGTATTACAAGGTTTCATTTTTGTGGTCACCTCTAATTTGCCATGTAGACTACTAGAGGACAGACTTTTGGTTCTGGCCTCGAAGTGTTTAAAATGAAACTGGTAAAACCCTTGTGGTAAATGTAATCTCAGAGTTTTGCAGGAGTTGAACTTCTGTCAGTGTCTGATGCCCTTGCTGTGTGTAGCTACCAAAGGGCCTTTCTCCAAGGGATCATCAATATGAAACTCTTCACACAGTTGCTGTACCCCCAGGTCTTTTCACAGTGTGTGTGAGTTTCAATATAAAAATCTAGGATAGATTCCCTGAAGGAACTGGAATTTCTGGTGTTGCAAAGTCCTTATTAGGAAATTGGAAAGATACACTGATGAGTGTGCCTGTTTAAAATCAGATAATACAACAGTTCCCACCATTATTCTCCTTTGGAGGGATTGTTTGTTAACGAAGTTGATGTTTCAAATTAGAATGAAAATGGAAAAGAGCAGTAAGCAAATTATTTTCTTAAGTTTGAATATTTGTAATATTTAGAAAAACAGTAATTGGATAACTCAACCCAGTACCAGTGCATTAGTAGATACTGGGGTCAAGTTGTCTATTTCTAGTTTCATGCTCCTTCAGTGAATCTGTATTTGACTGTTTTCTGCACATGTCCTCGCAGCTCTATATTTAATGTTTTCTCAAGGTAGCCATGCATAGAATCACGGTCTAGTTTTGTTATCAGGAGATTGTAGCAGTAACAGAGCCATATTGTGCTGCTTGCATGTGGTACCTCACCATTTGGGGTCAATAAGAAGTCCTGCCCATGAGTATGGACTGATAATTCTCACATGAGAACCTTAAGTAACTTTTGTTTATATGAAAGGACTAAGACTTGTGAAAATGCTGATTGGAACTGAATGTTTTAACAATTATAGCATGTTGTGATTGGTCTGACACTACTCTAGCAGAAAAGCCCTTCCAGAGACTTACAGGTCTTGTTAAATTTTTAACAAAGTACTTTAACGTTTGGGGTTTTGTATCATTAGTTGTCAAGTTTAGGAAGAATGGCTAAGTGGCACAAATGGTACAAAGTCCCATTTTGTATCCCATGGCAATTATTCTTTTACTCTCATTTCTACTGTAAGCCTGTATTAGGAGTGTTCTGGTCGATCTGGTGTCTTTACACCCTTCTTGGCTGTGGATTGTGGCGGGATCTCTGGTGGGCTGTCAGCTTGCTGCTTCATTGCAAACCAGTTAAGAGCATGGAGGGTGGAGATTCTGCCTTAGCTGGGGGGTCGGCAGGTTGTCAGCAACATTATCTCCAGTGTCTGCAGTGCCATCTTCCCCTAATAGGCAAGTCCTCCTTGCAGCATAGCCTAGGGAACTTTGGAAAGCATCTTGGATGGAAATGCCAGACAGTTGTTTTGCTCTTGTTAGCAGCTTTTATCCAGAAGCTTTAATAGCATCACTGCAAAGTGCTGTTTAACAACTGGCTTCTTTGACAACTGTGGCTCCATTGGTAATGAGGGAGCTTATTTTACCAAAGTGCTGCAAAGAAATCCAGGGGTGAGGGTGGGCATGGGTAAATTGCTTTAATACAACTTTTGTTTAATAGAAGCTGAGTTTGTACAACAGCTAGATTAGCAGATGAGATTCCCTGTTATTTCTTCTGTAATTCTTTGTAGAGGGTCTTGACTCTATCTATCCAAAAAAAATTCCATTCCATTCTCCTTTCTGTAAGTTTTGCAGGCTAATGACAGAGATGAGTAAAGAAAAATAGCCCATCCAGCTGCAGGCTTTCTAACACAGCCATTAGGTTTCAGGCAAGCAAAAGGTGGAGAGAAAAAAGTGCTCTCCAGCAATTGTAATTAAGGGAAGAGCACCAAATACCTGTAGCAATATGTCAGTATTTTGAAATAACATTGCATCATGTTTTACCTGAAACTTCATTAATGATAGCATAGATGGCCTCTTTATCTTGCCAGCATCTGCCCTATTACTGATTGAGACTAAGGGCCAGGCATGTGGAGTAATTCTGTTGAAATAGTTGTTTTTGTGTTTTATGCAACTGACAACCAAATCTGGCCTCTGGAATTTACAGTCAACCAAGCAAATGAGCTTTGAGCTCACTGTGGGGTTTGTTCTCCTTTAATGCTACAAAGGCAAGCTGCTAAAGGCAGCCTGCAGTAACACTGCCTCACGTTCAGCTGAGTATCCATCAGTATGAAAACATCTCTTCATGCTCTGGTTCAGGGTCACACTTCACCTGTGTTTGTTGCTCAGCAATGGAGGGAAATGAGACTCCAGGCCAGGGGCCTCCAGCTTGTCATCTGTTGACTTATGACCATGGGTGGCCTGTCCCTAAGCAAGTTGTAATAGGGGAGGTAAAGATAATTACAGAAAAGCCTGGTTTTGGTGGGCTGACCTTCTCCCTGTCTTTCATCAGAAAATGGAAAAAGGTTAGAAGTGGCTGCTGTGTGTCCCTACTGCTTGTAATAGGAGCTGCATTTGAATGCTAGGATTGGTGCCTCTCAAATTCAGTTGTCCTGCAGATGCAGGTGACAAAATTTCCACCAAATATCCACCTCTCCCAAGCAGAGAAGAGGGCCAGGGCAAATGACACTTCACCCCAGGGTGGTGACAACATGGGCCATTTTATCTGCCAGTGCCTTATGGCTTCTGAAATACTGAGAGTAACCAAGGGGAACTGATGCATCCTAGAAAATCCTGAGCAAGCACAGAAGCACATTTTTATAATTGCCAGGCAATGAAGAGTGCTGGAGTCCCCTGACAAGAGTTACATGGGAGGCAGCAGCTCTGCTGGGTGATACCCAGTCCTCTCTCCTTTTTGATACCAGCTAGAGAAATCCTTCTGGTGGCATTAGCTGTTGATTCCAATCCATTTTTCCTTGTTCATAGGCACTGAGCTGGTCCCTGACCTGTGATGTTGCACCATTTCATTGCCTGAGTCATGGATGTGTTTGATGCAAATGCTGAGGGTGGCAGGCAGCCCATTGTTTAAAGAAACAGTTTCCTCCCTCACACAGCCACCTGGAACAAGCTCCTGTGAGACTTGATTTTATCGGCCTCAGCCTTTCTTTTGTTAGCCAGTGTTGTGTTCTTGCTAGGTTTTCCACTGTGTTTTTCAGAAGAACTTGATCTGCACAGGTTGCAGGACAAAAACGTCACCATTTTCTGCACATTTCTGTCCACAGCTGAAACAAAAGAAAGAAATAAGACTAATCAGCAGCAGTATTGAGGCTGCCTCTGACAAGTTGAGTGGACACAAGGGAAGAAGTAAAATGCATTTTGTTGGAGCAAAACATGCCTCTTGACTTTGGTTTATGTTTTGTGCTTAGCTCATCAATTTCTGTGTACCTACTATCTTCATTAAACTTGTATCTTTCTTTCTCACCATAAGTAAGTGCTCAGAAGCATGAAATCTTCTCTTTTCTCCTCCTGCAGGGAATATTCATTTTAGTTCATGCTCTCAGCTCTCCTTCCCTTTCCAATAGTCATTTCTGCTTTCTGCAGTTGAGGCTGTCACTGTCTCTTGCTTTTCTACCAGCCCTCCTGACTCTCTCCCTGTGCTTTCATCCCTCTTCCTGAGTTGTTCTCAGTAGGACCTGTGGGGAAATAGTCTGGTCTAGCCAAACTATTCTTCTGCTCCCCCTGCCCCCAGCCTGCCTCATCTGTCTTATTTAGGGATTTCTTTTTCGGCATTTAAAAGTATATAGTTTAAAACATTATAAAGTGTTAATGACGGGACAGTGGCCCCTGGCCAGGGACAGCAAAACCAGCTTCTCTGGAGTACCAGGTGTGGGCTGTCCTGTAGCTGTCCCTGTCTGGCACTGTCCTCACCCTGAGACAAGAGGGACATGGGCTATTAGTATTTATAAGTCTGCAGTTTTTTGTTCAAACGAGAAATAGGTGTTCTAATCTTTTGGAGATCTCAAGGAAAGATAATAATTTTCTGCTGCTGAATGGAAGCAGCAATTTCCTGTATAATTTTGGCTCTAAACCCCATTCAGGTAATGGTATTCCCAAAATACTTGAATCCTAGCCCCAAGCTGTGGGATACCCATGCAGATATACTGTACAATACCTAACATGTGCTTAGCTGTGCATTTTAACCATATGATGGTGTTCTTAGCCAAGTCAATTTTCTGTTCATTTTTAAATTACCATGCTGTAAGACTGTTTTTCATGTGTTGTGCTAAATTTCCAAGTGTCTGGTCTCTGTTACAGAGCTGTTCTCATCTGTTAAGTAGGCAATTTCTTTGGGTAATAACACCAGAAATAAAATGATCAGAGTTTTACTAAGGCAGCAGGATCCTTGACAGCGGTGTGCCTTGGTTTGGCCCATATCTCCTGAAGGGTGAACGGAACTACTTACACATCACACTTAATTTACAGTGCTAATGGTCTTGTGTGGAGTGGTAGGGGGGAAGAGGGAGTGCCCTCGCAAAGCACGGGAAAATGAATGTGTTGTCTCTACTGCAACCCACAGGCAGAGATAGTGGCTGCAGTCTGCTCACACCCTTCAGAGGGATGTTGGGCTGCCGCCCTCCTTCTGCTGAGGGTTTCTTCCACACCACTGTGGACGGGGATGTGCTTTTCTCAGCAGCTCTGCAGCAGCTCAGCACGCCCAGCCCATATTGGAAATAGGAA
Source organism: Vidua macroura (assembly GCF_024509145.1). NCBI lineage: Eukaryota > Metazoa > Chordata > Aves > Passeriformes > Viduidae > Vidua > Vidua macroura. The sequence goes on along the minus strand of NC_071578.1, from coordinate 8,912,718 downwards.
TTTTTCCATCAGCCAACACACTGGCTGACCTTCTAAGCTTTTCCCTTCTCCCTCCTTGGACATGGCTGAAGCCCCAAGCTCCTTGCCCTGGCTTTAGTGCAATGCCATGCGAGTGCAATCTTGCCAGTGTGAGATTGATACCCCCACTGAAGCACGGACCTTCCTTTACATTTCGTACTTTTTCCCTGCCCCAGCTGTGTCTATGTCACTCAGAGTATGAATTCAGTCCCTCTGAGGAAACCCTTGGGGAATGGTGGCCATCAGTAGAGGCCCTTCACCGACTTTGTTACTGTGTGCTGCCAATAGGAGTTCATATTATTCAGTATAAACTTACTTCTGTAATTTAAACACTATACTCGCCTCTCCTGTTTATTAAATATTGTGAGCAGCTGTGGGATACACTTCTGCCAAACAGTGTCAGTGTTATTTTGGCTTCCCCTGTTTTCCCCCATGGATCTCATTTTGGCAAAATCTCAGGCAGCAAATTAGGGGATCTGGGAGGCTCTCAGCTAAAGGAATGACAGAGACACTGGAGTGTCTTTTTGGTGGTTAAAACTGGAGGAGATAAACTTGACGCGTGAGTAGGTTTCATTGCAACTTTGGAAAATTTTGTAAACTTGTAAAACTTTGTTTCATTGTAAGTTTTACCTATTTTCCTTTATTTTCCTGAGAAAATGCCCATTTTCCTTTTCAAAACCTTATACTTTTTTCCCCTGCACACTTTATTTCTAGTGTTACTCATTTCAGAGAAGTTTTGTGATGTACCTCTCCATTATTGTCTTCCTGCTCCTTCTGAAACACGGGTCTTAAAAATGAAGGAGGAAAATCAGAGCCCCCTCCTTTTTATTCCTTTAAGTAATTTTTTTGGTATATTGCACAGTGTTTTTAATGAAAACTCTTTATTTATATATATTTTTAATAATAGCCATGGGTTCTCCTCACTCTGACTACACAAATCTAGCTCGGCTGTAAATTACAGTGCTTGCACATTAAAATAAATTGCAGTGACAGGGCCTTGGCAGGACTACTGGAGGCTGTCCTGAACCCACTGGGGTCTTCACTGCATGTTTAAAACATATCTGTTTTTTGCTGGATTTTCAGAATATTTGGCACTTCAGCTCTGTAAGGAAAAGTCCTCCTTCAATAGTTTGTATGGAGGAGTTCCATTAGTGGAGATTTGGAAGAGGGAAACAGGCAGTAATTATTCCCTTGTGTTTGATCAGCCTGATGCAAATGTCTTTGGGAAGTGAAGAAGGTTGTGTTGACTTTCCAAGAGAGAGCTCTCACTGTTTTTTGTATTGAGTAGCAGCTGCCCATTGGGGAACATGGGATTTTGGGATGAGGAGAAAAAGGAGAGTGAGCAGGGCTTCCCTGACCAGGAAAGCTGCTTTTAGGCCCACAGTTCAGCAGGTGCTGAAACCATGATTCTGATGCAGGAGGTGAGATCTGTGAGACCATTCACATGCTTAAACAACTTGCTGAATTTGGATGTAAATGCCATCCTTGGAGAAGCCCCAAAGGCTGAAAATACAGCCTACACAATAATGTCAGATCAGTGCATCCAGCACTGCCAACACCTCTCCCTGTGCTGGGTCGTATTACACCTACTCTAAAAAGGATCTTCCATAACTTGGAGGTTTATGAAAGACATGCATCAAAAAAAATTACTACAACTGCATAAATATAACGAAATAAAGGCTAGAAGTTCCTAGGGCTGGGCAGGTTTGTAGTGTTCAGTGCAATGGGCACAGTGTTAAAGTAGCCTGGTCCTTGCAATGAAGGCCAGTTCTACCTGATCTTTTGGAAAAGATCATCCTGAGTCATTACATTTGCAGATTTCCCCTACCACCTGTTTTCATGTCTGTAAATATATAAGACAGGACACTCATTCTTTGTTCTGAAGGCACGTTAAGATCAATGCCCTTGAGCATGCACCCTCTTCTGACTGTCTAAAAATTTGTTAAAGGTATAGATCTTGATTACATTCTCTTAATCCAAGCCTTTTCTTTTAACCCAGCTCTTAAAAGGAAGCATACATGACAGTACATCACACAATATCTCAGCCCTTTCCTGACATTTCTGTGGAAGTAAATGAAAGGTGTAAATTAAAAAAAGCAAGTGTTTGTGTCTCACTTTAACCTCCTGTTATGTTAAATGGCTTTATTGAAGAGTGCCAGCAGTGTTCTCAAAAAACTTGGGAAAATCCACTGTGAGCTATGCAATTAGTTGCCTTGGGAGCTGAGTATGGAGTTCATGATGTTTGATGTGAAAATTACATGGACACATCTAATTGGGAGTATTTGCACCACACAGGATACCGAATAAAGAGGTGAACTCTCTTCCTCCATTCCTGGCTTGTTTTCTTCTTTAGTTGAAGTGTTTACCTTGAACTCTTCCCAGTTGAGATGCTGTTTATCTAGGGATGTAGATTGATCAATAGGTGCACATTTCCCTATGCAGATTTTGGAGAGCAGTGGGGAGAGAGGCAGAGGGGGCTCTGTGAGCCTGGAATGATGCAAGCTACCTCATGCTTCCCATTATCATTCCTTAGTCGTGACTTGCAGTGCCTATCCCAGCCCTAGAGCTCTACTCTTTTGCAGGAGTCAATGGCTAATTTAGAGAGTCCCTGGCACCATAGGATCCATTACTCATTTCTTTTAGTGGTTAAGTTTTGCAATATAAACATATGATTTTTTATGCTGACAGTGGTCTCCAATGTCCATTTTTCTTCGAGCACTTTCTGATTTCTTGCTTTAATGTTTTTTGCTAATGGTCCTCAAAATGAAAGAAAAATGTTCAGTAAATTAGTAGCTGATACTAGCTTGTGTTGTGAATGTATGTCTTGGGGTATCATTCCCTGCACTAAGAGATCTGCTAACAAAACCCAGAAATCCATCACTTTCTTCTCAGTATTAAAACTTTTACTGTCTGTGTATGCATGTGGATGTAGCTGTCTTCACCCTCCTTCCTTAGAAACTTGAATTGTGTTGATCTTTAAACAGTTTGGGTTCATTTTTCCATGGTTGCAAATAAAACTTGCCTGATGAATGCAGCTAAACTATGAGCGTATTTTAAATATTCCATGGTTTTGAACTGCAATAAAGACTAAGAGTAAAACATTTTCCAGTAATTTAGTACTGTCTTCAGTGCAGTTATTAAATTATTAGACCACAAAGGCATTCTGGAGTTTGATGTTATTAAGAAATATATTAGCAGAAAATACTCTATTATCATCTAATGCTAATAATCAGCTGGTAGGAATTAGAAGAGAAGATGTGTAATTGGAATTCTTGTGGCTAATAAGATGTGAATTCTAAAGATATTTCCAGGAGAGAAATCTAGGTGCTATTATAAGAAACTGCTCTTTGTATTTAAAAACATTAGTAGGCACAGTGATGAGATCAGATTGATTTGCTTGAAATACCAGCGAGACACAATAATGGAGATGACTGAATAGCATTTTGATCCTGGAGCTGTGTCACTGTCTTGCACCCTTTTTCCATTATTTGCCATTCTGCTATAAGATGCTTTTCCTTGACCTCTGCCATAGCTTGTTTTTTTAAATCATTGATGTACCAGGGAAATACATACTGAGATGATAACTCAAGCCACTGGTTTTCTAGCAGGACCAGGCCCCTTCTAGACAGGGTGGACAGGATAAACAAGATTACAGTGTACAGATAGTCCCCTCTTTCTAGCAAAGAGGGAGGTGTCACAAGCATTTAATGGCATTGATAACTTCTCCAGTGCAAGCTTTTGCAGATTAGAGCCCATTTGTCTGTACATTTATCTGTGTGACATGCCACCAGTGGAAAGTGTCTTTTCCTGAACTATTCGCAAACAGATTGCACCCTAAAATTGCAGCCTTTGGTTGCTCTGTTGCTGCTGGATTTACCATAATTTTTGGCTGTAAAATTATCCATCCACAGGATTTTGTCTTTGACCCCTGCATCAGTGAATTCCACAGGCTGATTCCCTGCCATTTACAGTAAGGGGAGGGAGAGAGATGGGTTTGTCTTCCTTACAGGGAACCTCCCTGTTTCTAGCCTAAATTTGACCTTTAGAAATCTAGTCATACTCAAACTTGATAAATACAATTTTCTGCTGGGAGCTGAGTCTTCAAATGAAGCCAAATGTAGAAGGCAGTCAGAGGGTAATGTGTAATGAGGTGGTCTTTATTTCTGAGCATGCACTGGCTATTCAAAACTCAGAAATATTCTCCTAATTTCTTAAATGGGTTTTAATCTGTTGCTCTTGGCAGGGACCAGTGCCTTTGGGTTGGGGAATTTGCTGGAGAGAGAAGGCAATAGTAGAAGTTGTTTCTTGAAGTGTTATGAGCTCCCTGTAGAGATGGTTGGAAGTTCACCACACGAAGAACCGTGTGGATTCCACATGGTAGTGCAGGAGAAGTGGAGGCAGGACCCAGGAGAGTTTTAGTGACTTGTGGAGAAGGAAAATGGCAAGAACCAAGTGAAGAGCATTGAATAAGTGGGGATGGAGGGAACGATGTCCTGAGAACCCACAGGGAGCTTTCCAGGTCTCTCTGGTGTGCACACAGCAGGTGGTTTAAAATTCTGAAAACTGCAACTGGTCTGCTCTAGGTAAAAAAAAAAGGACAGCAAGGCAAAAAGACAGGTGAGCAGAGGAGCACCTCCAGATCTGAGCAGTTTGTAAGGTTTTCTTGGTCTTGGTAGTGCCTTGAGAATCCTGTTAAATTCTTAGGCAAGCAAGCAGTGATTAACTTTTCTGCAATTAAAAGTGTATATGTTGATTATCACCTCTTATTTAATTATCAGATGCTTAGTTTTAGTTGCATGTCTGTCTCAGACAATAGGAGGCAATCAGACTGGAGGAGGCTGGAGCTTCACAAGCATCTAAGCTCTCCAGACAATCATGCTGTGGGAAGAGTCAGTCCTTGCCCTCTGCCTTGTGCTTGGGCATATGTGACCTAAATTGGAGAACTGGGCTGTTAACACATTTTCCCCCCTTTTTTCCTGCCCCAGAGTAATTTGAACCTTACGTCAGCTGCTCTCTCCAGGTTTCCATAAGACAGATGAGATGGTTTTACTGATGTAAACAGGTAGACACAGGAATAAGTGGGAAAAGATGGGACTAGGATGTTATTGTAGGCTTACAATGGCATTAAATAGGAGAAACAATCTATCTTTTTGTTCTGTTTTGTTTTCCATTTGTAAAGGTATATAATATTTGCATTTTAAGAGGCTGCAGTATTCACCAATATAACAGGAACTGGACAGTTTTCCCTGCTTTCAACAGCAGATACTTTCTAGGCAGTTTCAACAACATTTTTATTATGGCAGGTGAACTTCTTAAAGGAGATGTATCTGAATCTCCTGGACGGTACACTCGGTATTTTCGAAACTGTGGTCAAACTTGTAACCTTTCCCTTCTGCTTGAAAAGGAGCAGTTTTCTCTGAACCAGAACCTGCTGAAAACATGTGCAGAGGAATAGCAAAGGGTTTCAGATCAGTGCTTGCATGCTTAAGAGCCAAAACTGATGGTAAGAGAAGAGGGGTTTGTACTGTGCACCAAAAGAAAGGTATGAGGACCCACATTAGATAACTGATCTAATGAGAGAATGGTGGTGGCTGTCGTGGGGAGGGCTGGTGTTTCATCAAGGCATGTTAGAATCAGTCTTCGTTGTTTTTTTTTTTTTTTTTAAAGAAAAGAGAACAGAGGCATTTTAAACAAATATGAGTATCTGCAGAAGAAATAGGAGAATTCTTAAGAAACATGGTGAATGAACTCCAGTCCCCTTCAGAGGCTTCTCTTGCTGTGTCTTTCTCCCCTGACTTTGCCAACCTCACCTCCCTACTCCTAGGGAGAAAATTTAGATGCTTTTGCTCAGAAGGGAAAGACCATTTTTTCACTTACAGGATCAGGAGAACAGTTTTCTCTCCCCTCCAGCACCCTGGACTCCACTTCTGTGGATGCAGAATTTTGGTTGTTGTTCCCCCTCCTTGTTGTTTTTTGTGTTGCAATAATAATTCTTTTTAATACATTTTTAATAAACAAGATTCGTTTGAGGAGACTGTGAAATGATGCTGCAGACAGCAGACAGAATGCCTTGTTCTTAAACACTTCCTCTTGTCATGTAGATAGTTTTATCAGATAAAAGAATTGTTGCTTTCAGCATTGTATATTTTATTGGTGCACATGTGTGCACACACAGTCATGCACAGTAATGCCCGTTCTATCAGAACAATGGGAATGTAGCAGCATTGAAATAAAAAACCAATAATGTGGCTTTTGTACGAGTTTTATATGCAGATCTTTTCCTGTGCAGCATAATATTCTATTTGAAGTGGAACTTAGCTCTTAGTTAACACTGAAAGTGATAAGTTGTCTAAAGCCCTGTTTAGACAGACAGAGCTTATTTGGCATCTGCATTAAGCTGTTTGACAAAATGTTTCGAATGTAATTAGTTCACATCAAAGGTACGCCACCTTTGGTGGCGGGTAAGATGGATGAGAACTAAAGATACTGAGATCAGCATGACCTGACTGAAGGCCTTGCAATTTAAGGTTTTACTGTTTATTACTTTATAATGTTTAAAAAAAAATAAAAAGGAAAAGAAAAAAAGAGAGTACTAACACAGGATTGCTCTAATTTCTGTAGCAATTTTCAAAGCTCTTTCAGTGTCTCAATTGTACAAAGTTCTTCACTAGTGGTGCTCTTCTCATACCTCAAGAGAACATGGTGACCTCCAAGAAATACAGTTTTTTAGTGTGGCAAAACAGATATGTGGAAATATGTTGGATTTGTAGCCTTATTTTAAAGTACATTTCTGAGAATAGTTTCATTAAAATTATCCTTTTCCATATACCATTCTCAACGGTATTTTTTACCCATATCTGTCCAGTTTACATATTAGAATTTTGGACGGTTTGGTCTGTAAAACCGAGCCTGAGATCTAAAATCTGAATTCTTGCTCATTCTTGCATTGGTGCTGCTAAACACTAGGGTGGCAAAGAGGGGAAGTAACAAAATGTGTATATTTTGATGCATTTGTTCCTTTAAAATATCCCCACATTACTGTTGTTACTTCAGCACCTTCGGGCATATTTTATATCTAGTTCTACTTAGGGCTCCACCTGTATCAACAGCGATGACAAAATAAGAAGTGTTTCTTACTCTAGGAGCCAGTAATCAACACTTGTGTTTAATAGCATGGGAATTAGAGAAGGATTGCTTCCTGTCCTTGCTTGCTGCACTCAAATGGCTCTGGTGGTTTCAGCAAAAGTTAAATGCCCTGAATGTTGGGCTGAGTTTTTCAAAATGACAAGTGTTGCTGGACACCTGACTTGGGAAGCTCGCTTGAAAAGATGTGTTCAGCACTTTCTGAAGATAAACTGTATTTAATCACAGTTTAGGTTTAGGAATTACTGAGAACTAATAAAAGTGCCAGGCATCAGCTGAAGTGCAAGAGCTCAGCTGGTGCTTGGTAGCTCCTGACTTGCAATCATTTCAATTGTGTATATAAGCCCTTTGTTTCAAGGGTGGTACTTCAAAGTACTTATTATGGCCATCTTGGTTTGAAGGTGCTCCACATTAGTTGCTAAGTAGACACTATAGAAAACCTCTGTGTGAAGAAGAGTTGTTGTGTTGATTCTTTCTCTGGATCATGCTGCTCTTTGAAAAGCATGATTCACAGAAGGTGGGAGAAGACTTCGCCAGAGCTCCATGTAGCATTTGGCATTTTTCCTGAACAAGAAGTTTCTTTATGTGGTTTACGATGTATAATAAATGCTTAATTAGTATGATTTGAGGACTGATAAGTTAAATTGTTAGGAACAAGTGGTAGCAAAGTTCTATTTATGCTGTTCAAAAGAAAATAAAAAGAGTATTTGGTAGTGCTACTGAGAGGTACTCTTACTCTCATTGCTATAAAATTAGCTCCTTTCTTAGCGTGAGTCCAACTGTGTTGAACCTACTGTAAATCATTCATGAAAAGCAACAGGATTTTGGAAACATGCAGATTTTAAAATACTTGTTGCATGCAGTGATGATGGATGATTGATATTTGGTATCTTAGGCTTTTTTGGTTATCTAATGAGTGATAAAATGATTTGGTTTTCCAATGAGCTTGGAGATGCTGAATTTTGAAACCTCTTCCTACCTGTTGGATTTTTTTGTTTTGTTTTTATTTTTGTGGGTTTTTTTTTGTGAAATAAGAACTTCAAAAACATGGGGATATATTTGTGGGGATTTTCTTAAAAAAAATAAAAATGGAGTGGCACATTTAGGCTGGGAAAGAAGCTGTTTAAAACATGTGAGAGACTCAGAAACTTTGAGTGGGAATGTGCCAACAAAAATGGGATGGAGAAAATAACTGAGGGCTCACATCAGCCTTAGCCAGGTGTTGGTAGGAGCATGAACACTGCCTGGCTCCATGTATGCTTGTAGTTACATCTGCAAGATTAGAGGTGTATATCCATTTGTATATAAAGGATAATCCAACTAATACTGCATTGAAGATTAACCCCATTTGGGTTTTGTCTTCTTTGCCTTTCAGAGCCTCTTTCCACATCCACACATGCACACACTTCTGTCTTTGAAATATTTTCCCAAACTCCTCCTACATAATTTTCTGTAGAAACTGGGAGCATAAATAAACATCTGTTTTAATCTCCTTAGCAGGTAAGTGGGAGAAACAATGGGAGGTTTTATAGCCAGCCCTTTGCCCCCGTGGGTAGGAAATGAGTCATTACCGTGATGAAGAAAAACGAGGGACTTGAGCCATAAATTCATGCTAATCTCCTGTTGTCAGTCTCTCTGGCATGGCTAGTGACTCAGCATTATGTTTGCAAATGGGGTACTGTGCCCTTGGTGGCCTGTCAGATGCCAGATTGTTCCTCTCCATGTTCAAAGGTCTTTGGGTGGATAGGAGGGATGGGCTTCCTTCCCAGAATACAGAGCCCAGGGACAGCCCCGTTCCCACTGTCTCTGTCCCCAGCTGCTGCTCCAGGGTCACTTCTCACTGGGCACCTCGTTGGTGCTTCAGGTCTTGATGACACCCACCCAAAAACAGGCAAGCAGACACTGCTGCTGTCTTCTGCTCTTTGGGGATATTCTTCTTCAACCACCCTTCTCAACATCTGCTCTGTATTTTGCAGAAAAGATTAAAAAAAAAAAAAAGAGAAAGGGAAAACAGGAAAGGGAGGTGTTTCCGACTTTCCCTTCACATATCTATACACACACTTAAAATCAAGTAAATAACATAGACATACACATATAGATGTATCTCCATATGTGTGTACATATGTTTGCCTTTCCATGCTAATGTTCCCCAGTCTGTCAGGTGAGGATTTGGAAGGCAACATTCCCACCCAGAGCGACTTGGCGTTAAATCCTGGACAGCGTTTCTCGGCGCATCAACCAAGCCCATAATTCTGCAAAGGAATTATGGTGGTGATTCACCAGGCTGTGTGGTTGTCTGTGAACATTATGTCTATCTAGGCTTGAACACCTATGCAACAGCACCCATTAAGACCTGATGATGCCTCTTATTTGTAAACTTTTGCTCCAAACTCGCTAAACTTTGAAAGATCAGTGTCTGTGCATAGGCAGACAGGAACATTGTGTTACCATAAAAAAAGTCCCTGGAGTTTATGGTATCTCAGCTCTTGCCTGCAGCTTGGGTAGAGGCCTGGAACAGCAGCAGTGCTCAGGGTCCCTCTGTGGGATTTGCAGAGCAGGAGAACTAATGCCTTCTAACCCTCTCATAAGTCTAAACATGACTTCTGCTGACAGGGAATGAGCATCCTGTAGCTTCAAGTCTAGTCATCAACATTTTGTCTACGTTGACTAGAAAGGGGCTGGTGTTGCCATAAATTAGCAAGATGATACATAAGAACTCTTGTCCTTGCCATCTGCAACAAAGCAGAATAAAATATTCAAAACTCGCAGTGCTGCTTGCAGCACTGAGGCAAGTCACATGCAGTCAGCTGGTGTGTCTGCTGTTTATTTCCAAGCGGAATAAAAAATAGTTTATAAATTGTAACTTCTCCCCATTCTGGCTACTAGGTCTAAGCACAAGTATGTCAGGCTTTTTCTGCAAATAGCAATCTCCTAGGATGTGAAACATTGTTAATTTATCTTAAATAATTCAATAGAATGTCAATATTCCACAACTCCCTCCACTTAGAGTGACAGGTGTGTTCAAATTAGTAGCCCTGAAGAATAAAGAATATTCAGGACATGCTTTTATCTCAGGAAAGACAGAACTCAGTGCAGCTGCATAAGTTTTTAAAGTAGCAGTGTGAACACCACCCTGCTGCCTGGATGACAAGTAATTCAAGCACAAATATTGTTGCTTTTGGAAAAGAAGTGGTATATATATTTTGTAGCCAATTAGTAATCAGTAGGTGTTCTCTGGATGTGAATTATATTCTGTATTTTGCAGGATATACAACATAATGTGTGAGTGGGTGCTGGAAAATACTGCGGAATGTTTCATATTTCCATGCTAATGGAAATTCTATCAAATTCTATCAAAACCAAAAGGTTTTCTTAAGGCAGATCATGTAATGAGTTGAGGCAGGTAGACTTGATGCTCAATGTATTTTCTCTGTGACAAGTTGGAGATCTATTAATTGGTAAAAATAGCCCTGACACCGTGCTTGGAGCTCTTGGGGAAGAAGTTGTTCCACTTTCCAGGTTACTATCACCATAATTTGAGCAACAATCACAGAAGTTATAGTGGGGTAAGACACTCTCCATTTTCCTTTTCATTGCTCTGACAAAACAGGATTCCTTGCCATAGTGTATTTTTATCTGTATTATCAAATCCATTTTTATGTGTCTGAAGAAATAGAGGTGAGGGCATCCAAGAATTCCTTTGGAAGATTATTGCAGGTTGATGGTGTTTTCTTGATACTTTAAAACTGTCACTTAAATCTCCTGCTCATTTGTGTAACCCCTCTCCATTCAGGTGCTCACATCCTTTTGATATTAGCAGGGACGAATTGATTAATTTGGGCACAGGAAGGAGGCAAGGCACGGCTGCCCTTTGTTTAACCCAGTGGTGCCAGCTAGTCTGGGTCAGAATCATGACTAAACTCCAGCTGAGACATTTCTGTGGCTGATCAAGATGTTAGGGCAACACCCAGAAAAATAGCCCAGGCTAGCCTGGCAGTGTTGTTTTAAGACTTAAAGTGCACATGCTGTTTTCATCTCAAACATGTAACTTGCCTGCTCTGCAGTGGGGAATCAGGCTGAAGGACCCTCCTCCTCCTCTTCCTCAGCCTTGTAGAGCTTTCTTGCAAACATGCCAGTCCATTTTAGTATGGTGGGTGTGTTCACCCAGAGTTCCTGGGAAGGTGGCAGGGAAAATAGCCATGTGAACAGGTGTAGTCCTTTCCTTCCTAGATCCCATGCCTCCTGGGGTGCCCAAGCTTTTGTCTTCCTTGCAGATGTACAGGTCAGTGGCCCAGGAGGAGTGTAAAGGGGCTGAGGGAGGTGATTGTTCTCCTCTGCTAAGCCCTGGTGACATCTGGGATGCTGAGCCCAGTGCTAGGCTCCCCACTACAAAAGGGGCATGAACTTAATGGAGTGAGTTCACCAAAGGGCCCTAAAGATGTTTGAGGGACTGGAGACCCTTCATATACGGGAAGGATGTGGGAGCTGTGACTGCTCAGCCTGGAGAAGAGAGGCCAGAGGGATCTTGTCATTGTATGTAAGTACCTGGTGGGGGAGTAAAAATTATGGAGCCAAGCCTTTCTTGGTCATGCCTGGTGACAGAACAGCAGGCAATGGGCACAGACTGGAATACAGGAAATTCTATTTCAGTGTAAGAAACAGTAGGCTTTTCCACTGTAAATGTGATCAAACACTGGAACAGGTTGCTCAGAGAGACTGTGGCATTTCCATCCTTGGAAGTGGTAAAACCTGACTGGACAGCCCTGAGCAACCTGCTGAAGCAGACCCTGCTCTGAGCAGGGCAGTGTGATGAGACCAGAGGTCCCTCCAGCCCCAGCTGTTGTGTGATGCTGTAATCCTTCAAGCTGTTTGTAATTGTTGACCTTGCAATGGTCAATACTAAGGCAACGGTCATGTCCCCCTTCAAACTAACAGTCCTAATTTGTTTATGCTTCCAACCCGCTATTATATTAAGCCACAGTACATCTGACCCCCTGAGAAGAGGTAACTGAAGCTTTTGTTGAGGAATGTACACTGGTTGGCTCCATGCCCCTGTCTTCCGAGCTTAGAGGAAAAAAGGGGGCCACTAGTTTATTTATCTTGACTTAATATCTTCCTGTATTTGGTTGACCTTAACTCTCAATTTTCTAATGAAGCTTGAAGACGCTCATGAGCTGAATTTATTAATGCTTTCCTTTGTTTTGAAATGATTCACTTTTGTTTAGCCCTTATCACTTGCCCTTTGGAGTTCATGTGTGTTCCTAAGGAGGAACAATGAATGGATGTTTCCTGCTCTAGGTGTGTGCATGCATTTCTCCAAAATTTGAGTGTGGAAGTGAAGCAAAGCTGTTAATCCAGAATATCCTCTCCTACCTAGCACAGGTATTCTTTGTGCATTTTGACAACTTTTACGGAGTTCAGCCAATATTCTACGTTTACTGGGTTAGCTGTGTGCTTCCTGCCTCATCAGCCCATGAATTGGTGGCAGTTCTCATTGCTCAAAGGAATTGGTGCTTGAGATCCTGTTTCAGATTTTTGAGTTCAATTTTTTCTTCCTTAATTGTTCAATCCTATTAATATTCAAAAATGAATCCAATTATTATTTGGCTTCATTCCTAATTGAGTTTTGACTCCTTGCAGTGATGTTCTGAAATGTAGTCATTCTTACAGCATGAAAGCAGGGAATATCTTGTTATTTTGATGGACTGATTTTGATGAAACATGGCTTAAATCTATTCCTGCCACAGATGTACTTTTCAACCTGGCACTTTTTTTAATATTCTGACTTTGATTTCGATGCTGCAGAATTCATACAGTGCAGAAATCTCTGGAGGATTTGGGGACTGGACTAGATTATTTGCCAGCCTAAGAGTTTGTTTGGAAAACTTGCTGTTAGTCACAGGTGTTCCTTTATGAGGAATCTGAAGAAAGGACTCTTATATGAGAATACAAAGGATTCCAGAACAACATGGAGGAGCCCCTCATAGTTTCTGGAGTAACCCTCTGTTTTAACTAATGATATTGGAATTTGTTTGTGGATGTCCCCACTATTATCAGTTTAACCTCCTAACCCGAATGATAGTTTTAATGTGGCTGTGTCTGCCTCCATGCTGTGTGTGTGTGTGCATTCTGTTTGTATGTGAGAAGCTTTAGCCCTTAATTAAAATCAGTGGGACAATATTACATGTAGGATTTGGGTGGGAGGTTTTTGCGAGTGATGTGACAGTGGAGGTTATTCTGTGCATCACAGAATAATTTCCTTTGGAACAAACCTCTGGCCCAACGTCCCACACTCATGGCTATGCTTTTAAAAGTGCTAGCTTTCATTTAGGGAGGGGATTGCTGGCATGGAGCTGACATGCTCAGACCCACTGCTGGCTTTAGCCCACTGAGATGGTCGCAGAATCATTTTTTAAGGGCTTGGACCTGGCCCACCTCTAGTTACTTGCGAGACTGTTCCAACAGGAACTATGAGGATGAAGCTCATTTCACACTGGCTTCTCAAAAGCTTTCAGGAGGTGGTGACTTCATGAGCATGGCTGATAAACAAACTTGGCTTTTATAAAAATAGACTGATGGTCTGGCAGGAATTCCAGCCTGTCCAAATGGATCTGCTCCTGCCAAGCAGCGTGGCCGCCAATGCGTGAAAAGGGTGCGCCCCTACTCCCTCTCAGCCTTCACATTTCCCTGCTTCTTCCCAATCAGATGGTAAATACGTCTCTGCACATAGCATTAAGGTTGGTAAATCAGTTGTGCAAATACTGCCAAGTAAGTAAATACAGCACAAAATGGAACATTCACTCCTTTTGTTTAGTTATCAATACAGATTTAAAGGCAAGTCACTTTAAGTAATTGTGTTTAGGTCATTAAACATGGTTTAATAATGACAATAGTAGGGTGTGTCCTGAGACAGGAGGCAAAGCATTACACCTCTAATAGCCTTAGAGTGGGTTATTTCTGATAACAAACCTATCTCATTAGGATTAGTTCAGAGCGGGGTAGTTTGATGAACACCCACTTTTGCACAAATCCTGAATGTTCTTATTGCCTTGCTACTTGTAAGTTGAGCTCATGTAAAATGTAAAGTTCTTTTCAGCACTATCTCTGTTTACCAAGTTAAGCATTGAATAGAATCTCTCTTGACATAATGACCATGGGTTATATGCAATATATGACTAGAAAAAAGAAGATTCCCTGCACCACAGTGTATAAAGTTCCTATCCATATTACACAGTGTTTTTTCCAGTCCATGCCAGCAGTGAGTATCCCTCATTCTGCATGTTGGATCAAGAGTACTGTTGGATGAAATAAAGTGTACAAAATTATAGTGGTAAGCAAGTGAATCTTTCAAGGCTAATTAAAAAAAAAAAATATGGCTCTTTTCTAAACTTCTCAGGGATTTTTAATCTTTGAAACCACTCTCCACAGAGATGGATTAGTGAGGAGAGAACAGATGAAGCAATCAAAGGTGCCAGATAAATGCAATTTATCATGTTTCCACAATTTATCGCCTAATTATCCGCCTCATTGTGTGTGTATATGCATCTATACGTGTATATATAATGTGTATGAGTATTAAACATGTTTATGGAATGATACTGCTCCTGGATTTTCCACAGGATGTTCTCTAAATTGCTAGGGGTGGCATGCATACTTTTTTTAATAAGTGCAGTATGTGAAGTCTCACCAGACATACCTAAACCAGAGCACATCGCTGACATACCAGCTGCTTTATAGACAACATGAATACATGGAATTAATCCAAGTCTCTTAAACTCAGACAATGAAATCTCATAAACCTGGTAAAATGTGTCATTCTTTTAAATCATGAAATAGATTTTAAATACATCCCATAATTTCCAGAGCATGAATTTCTGCGTGATGGCAATTCTTTCCTGTCACGTTATTATTGCTGGTTTTGTTGCTGAACAGGTTAAGACTTTAATCCACCACGTCAGCTGTGTGGCTTTCCTGGTTGAGATGGGTCTCCATAAGCCAGGATACAAAGTTCAGCACTTACTGGGCCCACTCCTAATCCTTTAGTCATACAATGACTTTTCCATTTTTCAGGTCCAATAATATAACTATGACCTCACTTCTTCATAGCACTTCAACACCTTGCTTTTCCATGTTGGACTGTGGTTTACATGTTTCAAGAGGATCTTTTATGAATTTGTGAATCTTTGCAGGCAATTATCATGCTAAAGCTCTGTTTCTGTTAAGAACCAGCATATGAACCTAAAGTTTTTTCTTTCCTGCTGCTTATCCTATTCTTGTGCGTGTTCTATACAGGCCTCAGATACCTTCAGGCATGCTGTCCTTTCTACTCATGGCCTATTTAAAACTTCATGTTTGGCAGAGTAGTAGAGGCAAAGTTGTTTCCACATGGAAACAATCTCATGTGTCTTGCTTTTAAACCATCCAGGTCTCTCAGGGAGTAGTCAGGTGAGACTGGAGGAGTGCATCTCATTGTGTCTGTAAATAGCTCAATCAGGATGGGACTTAGGTGCTCATCTTGGAGAGAGGTCCACCCCAGCTGTAATGGGTAGTGGCATAGCCCAAGGAGAGGAGATGCATCACACCTGGCTCTTTGGAATGAGTATCAGAGCTGTGTCTTACCTCAAAGGGGTGATATGCACTTGCAAATAGGGTACATGCTTGCGTTGTGCTAAAGCAGAAGGCTTTATTGAATCCAGTACTAATTTCACTTTTCCAGTGAAGGACAACAGGGGAACATTTAGTTCATGCCAGACTTATTTTTCTTTTGCGAAGTACAAGTTCCGATTTATTATTTTATTTAATTTTAATCCCTAAAAAATTCTTCATAAGAGGAGAGAGAAGGAGGAATGAGGGAGGGTGTCAGTGGCATCTCAGCCTCTTCATCCTGCTCTCCAATCTCCAGCCACCTTCTGCCTGACAGGCTCTTCACTCAGCCCCTCGGGTCCAGGCTCTGGTGTCATTCTTTCACCTCTCATGAAAACAAAGTTTGCAGGGAGATAATACTGGATTTAACATGATCTACAGGATTGGGGTCAAGGGTGATGACGAGGGCCTTCAATCAGTAGACGCTCGTTTGAGCGTGTCATCACTGCCGGTGGCTTTCAGATCAGGCTTCTGCTTACGACAAGCTGAAGTGACAGGTGAGGAAACCTGCTCTTCACAGGAGGCAGGAAAAAGCTGTTGGGTACTTGTGGCCAGGAAAGGACAAACATGGCTTGAAAATAGAAGTAAGTTGGTTGCTGGCTGGGAGAAGGAGAGCAGATGTTTTGGTTTCCTTCTTGCCAGTGAACACAGCTTGTTTGTGGATGTGGCTGGGATGACCCCCCTGGTTCTTTTTGGAGATATATTTCCAGCTTAGAAGGAGATGAAAAAACCAGCAGTGATGACAGCAAGCAGCACCACAGCCAGACTGGACGGTGCAACGTGAGTCCAGAGCCCGGCCCAGCCCCTGGATGGGATGTTTGTGCAGATGTCCCTGACCAGCACGTGGGTGCATGGTGCACATGGCTGTGCTTAAACAGCAACATGTCCCCAGGGCTTGTGGAAACCCCAGGGCCACCCTGGAGACAGCCAGATAGGAAATAATAGCAATAAAAGAACTTTTCTGCCTTGCGTAGGTTAAGACATGTTGCTGTCCAGAGCAGGGAATAAGAACCCTGGATAAGAAGGTTTGGTTTGGATTAAGGAAGGGAGGGATTTTAGGTGACAGTGGCAGAAGATGGAAACCCAGTAAGTGCCTCATCCCCAGAGCAGAGTGACTGAGCAACACTGTCACAGTAGGCTGGACATGCTTGAGTGAGCATGGTACAAAACTTCTGCTGTCTGCTCTGCTTGGGAAGGTAATGTCAGTTTCCAGCAGGTAAATTCCTTTGTAATCTAATTCCTCTCTTTGTAATGAATGTAGAACTGCAACTTCAGCTGAGCAAGAAATTTAGATGATTGATCCCAGTATATAAGCCAAGGAAAGCAGAGGTGAATAAAAGAGAATAAAGAAAATAACAGCAGCTGATTCAATGTTGTTTCTGATTTCTGTGTTGTAAGAGGGAAGCAATTTTCCATCTGGAAATGGAAATGTTGCAAGTTGGAAAGGATTGTCTTGAGTATTAAAACAGCAGACTGCAAATCAAGGAGGTTGTTGCCCTTTTTGACTTCGGGTGTGTCACTTAACCTTGTACTTTCAGAAATAGAAATGGTTGGTCTTTGCAGCTGCAGTGCAAAAGCAGCCTCCATTATCTAAAAACACAAGTGGAAGGCCCCTATAGATTGTTCTTAATCGTACAACCATCAAATTCTATGTAACAGCCTGTTGCAGGTTCACTCTCAGAGCTAGCTTTGGTCAAGAGCAAGTAGGACACTGTGAGTTTCGTGAAGAAGACTCTTGAATTTGTACAAGGAGGCTTTTTTGACCTTTTTTAGCTGGGTGGTAAAGGCAAGGGGAAAAATAATAAATCCCTTGGTTTGTTTGTGTGCCATGAAGTGACTCCAGTGATTTTCCACGCTGCATTAGCAGATCAGCGATGGCCAAGGTGCAGCCAGCCCTTTCTCTGTCCCCTTATGGTGCCACCACAACGCCGTCCCGCTCCGTGCTGGAAGCATTTCCGTGTGGCGTCTGCGCCCAGCGACCGCGCGGAGCGGCCGCCAAGTGCTCGGTGACCTCCTTCCGCTCGCCCCCATTGATGCTGCCTGTTAATGGGCAGAGAGGAAGGCAGGAGTTTGGCCAGGCACAAAGTGAAATAGGAGGGGGAGGGAACTCGACAAAAACCCCAGCCTCTGCTGTTGCTGTGCCAAAAGCAGACGGAGAATGGGAGCCACAACCAGGGTGGTCAAGAAACGGAGCTGGCTGGCGATGGGTCGGTTGCAAATCACAGCAATCTCCAGGCAGCTCAGCCAAGAGGAGCTTGTGTTTGTACTGGTTGTGTGGCTCTACATACCAGAAGTGTGGCTGTCCTTTTCTCTTGGGATAATGACTAGGTGGAGCAGCTCAAATATGTGTGTGATATTCTTGGTGTTCCCAGCCAGGAAAAACAAAGCCCTGGAGAAGTGTGCTTGGTTGTAGAGTTCTTTGCCTGCTTTTATTATGGTGGTGTAAATTGCTGACAGGTGTGTGAGGTGCTCCATGTTGACAGCGTGGGGTTGGCACCCCAGAGAGAGAGCTATGGATTGCACTGGGGAATCAGGGTGTGTAATGAAATGGATGGAAGTTGATGAGGACCCTTGGAGAAGTGATGATGGAAACTTTTGTTACCCTTTGCCCCAGCTTATTCAGCAGACAGGAAGATGGTGGTGGCAAGTAAAGGGTGAAACATCAATATTAAGCTGTGTTGTTGTCACACCTGCAGATGGGATAATAACTAGTTGTGTGGTTTGCAACCCAGTTTCCATGAATTACATTTCTGAGCAGTTCTTCCCCTGTTCTTCAATTGCCATCTGAAACATGATATATTTTCCATGAACTCCCACATAAATGGGTTTTTTTGGTGACAGATTGCATGTTAAAGCACTGGAAGATGAAAGTACCAAATATTTGCTTTAGAAAAACACAGTGAAAGATTCTCTCATCCTCCTTACTCAAACTGCATCAACCAGAATTCCATTAACAAAAATGACTCTCTGTAGTTAAACTTATTGGCACCCCCTGGGCATCATTAAGGCTTCTTCTTTCCCCCTGTGTCTTTTCCAGGGGAAGAGGCATGGAGGGAAGCTGATGTAGGGCAGCAGTGGCTTGTGCTTGACTCCTATTTAATATGGTGGGATGAGTCTCCTCAGCAGAGCACAAGCAGAGCAGAAAAGCAGCCCCTTCCTGAGCCCCCAGCTACTTGAGTTAGGGGCTTCAGAAAATCAAAAGTGGCTTCAATAATTAAAAGGCGTCTCAGAATTATGCTGCACCAACTGTCTGCATGACCTTGGACCAGAGCCCACCTCACTCCATCCTCAGTTCTCCTACACAGGCAATAGAATTAAGTAATGCTTGTGAATATCACACTGTTGCCAAAAATAAACTATATCATTGGCCACACGGAGTGTGACTAATTTTAAACCTACTGTGAATTTGCTCCATGATCTCCAAGGAGAATGGTCAGCCCTGGCGAGGCACTCTGATGTTGCCCCATAGATGTGCTTTAGGAAACAGGAATTTGGGGTACTCATGACATCCCACATCTGAAAATACATCTCACCAGCAGCTGGATATTGACAGGAAATTAAGTTGTTTGAAAGTAGCACATCTTCCTTTTTGCTCCTGCATTCTGTAGGGCCTCATCATCCAAGCCACAGGCCATCCTGCCAGGGATGCATGGTTTGGATTGACAACCTCCTGATACCTTACTACACTTTGTTTTCATCTGCCTGGTTCATTCAGACCTTGCCTCAAAAACAGATACTAGATTCTGGAAAACCAGTGTCTGGCTCGACTTGGAAAAAGGCAGGTGCTTTGGAACTGGCATTTTGAGGGTGTGAGGGTGTGAGCCTGAGGAAGGCTTCCTTGTGCAGGAAAGGACCTCCTGCTCCTCCCTGCATGGTCCATCCCTGCACGCCTGGGCTTCCGGGCCAGCGATGGTGAGTCATTTACAGATATCCACACCCACCTCCAAAACCATGAAGGGGTCTGGCATGTTTGATAAAATAATATGTAGAAGATTTTAACCAGTATTTTCTGGGTTTTAAAATTCAAAACTTGGTACACATTATGCAGCACTTTACAAAGTGAACAGTGAGTGTGAGCATGTGTTTGTCCTCTTGTACATGTGTATACACAAATGTGTAGCCTGTGCATTGCCAAAGGAAAGAAGGAAGAAACCCAGAATATAGAGGCTTTGCACCTACTCCATATATATGGCTGCTGATAAAAGTGCTTACTGCTCCTTTCACAAATAATCACTTTTTCAGCTCAGCTCACAGCATGTTCTTTGCTGTGCAGATGACCACAGCATTTACCCAAAAAGCTATTAATTTGGTTTTGAGGCTTATGTGCTGTTTTTATAATAAGGCAAATTTCATTTCTGCAGACAGGACAATCATTCTTCAAGCCAAAGCACTTGCTTAGAGTGAATTTTAGCTGCTGTCCTAAGGTTATAAGTTTGTGGAGATACTTAAATTAAAAAATGTTGCTGGAGCACTTATTATTGACCATTTTTAATAATTAGATATTGTTTGGTTTTACTTTCTGGTGGACAGAGGGATCCTGGATGCATTTTCCTGCATTATGTTGGGGGGTCAGCAGGACTGTGTACGTAGAGCAGTCTTCTCAGAATAATTCCTGTTTCTACCCTAGCACTAGAACAGGCTCTGAGCTTCAGTGAAAAACTTGTGCAGAGTTGTACAGTGGTCTCCTGGCACTCATAGGTCTTGCTTTTAAGTACATGTTAGGATTGGAATTGAAACTTCGGTTTGAGTGCAGTATTGGTGTAAAGTTTTGGTAGGCAAAAGGTTTTTCTTTCCTTCCACTCAGTAATACTTTTGTCATTGAGCATCTTGAATAAGTTTGTAGAAGAGGTTTTAAGTGTTGAAGTACCTTCATGTCCTAGAGCTAAGGTAGTGACAGAGTTGAGGCATAGAAACACTGTCCTGGTAGGTCTCAGCTCACCACTCTGAACAGTTACTAACCATAATTTTCTATGCATAATTCTTTATTTAATTTTAATTGTGTTCTTGGGTTAGTGTCCTCTTAGCCAGCTATTGGCTTATGGCTCTTTAGTTTAAGTAGGTCCGATACCTGTGTTTGAAAGGTGTTTGTGCATGAATCCTTTCAGGGTGGTAGGAATTATAAATGGGAATAGTCGTCATCTTGCTTAATGGTAGTTTTTCTCTGAATAGTGGGACTATCTGCTGGATTAACTTCATCAGTGTGAGTATCCAATGGCTACAGAGGTTGCTTCGTCCCCTGCAGATCAATAGATGAGTTGGAGAATTTCCTCATCACTTCTGTCCACAATTCCATTGTCTGGGGAAAGGGCCTTGCTTAATGATTTGATTTTGGCTTTGTTGGGATGGTTCATTCAGTTAGTCATTGTTTTGAGATGGGATTTTTGCTTAGGTTTCTTTTTTGCAATTTAACTTCTGGTGGGCAAGGCCTGTGACTGGAGAGGTGCCCCGTTACTGGAAGCTTCAGGGCCTTGTGAGACTCCCATGAGCTAGTCCCAAAACCAGAAGTCAACATTCCACTGGTGAGAACCTTCTCCCTCTGTGCCTGAAGTTACGGCCACAAGTGGAAGGAGGGATGGAGAAGATAGTAAGGGGAGGAAGAAAGTTCTGCATGTGCTGGGGTGGGTAGATGCTAAAATTGGGTGAGACCTTACAAATCCTCCCAATTCTGTTACCAGCTTCTGGTAAACATGCTGAGCGCTCAACTCTGTCTCTACCACCATGGTTTTTTAGACCAAGATCACTGACATCTCCTTTGCAGCCCTCCTGGAAAGTCCAAAGATGCATTAAACATGTATTTACATTTTGGAAAACAACCTGTGGCAGTCTGGAATATTTTTCTTCAGACTTCTTATATTTCTGCATCAGCTTTGATTGTCAGTTCTGCTGCACAAATCCATCTCGGCTGAGTCAGGATGTCATCTGTGCAGCTATTCTAGGATGCTGGGGCTGCTGTGATGGTGCCTTGAAAGAAAACTCCCCTGCTGGTAGTGCCCAGCCAGCAGGAAGGTGCCAAGAGAGCAAAAATAAAAGGAGCCAAGCCCGGACTGTGTTTTGGCTTTGCCTGTGTGGCCACAAGAGAGATGCACAGCAGGGAGAGAAACCACTGTTAGCAGAGTCTGGGCTGGAGGAATGCTTCCCAGAAGTGCTTTCCCTGGAGAGCTCCCTGACTGAGCACAGGCTAGCTGTGGCCATCTTCTTCCAGCTTTAGGTGATATATCTGCTTCTGGAATAGCTCCTCACGTTAGGAAAATATTCATCATCCAAAGAGGGCCATGGGAAGGGTTTAAGTTGTTCACATGGCTTGTCCTAATCATAGTGGTGAGTGGTGAAAAACAGCATTGCATGAGGAAGGAGGGGGCAAAGAGCTGATTGAGTCCACCTTCATTAAACTGGAGCCTGATATTGCAGTGCTTGGGAGCTGCTGTGTTGGATCTGCATGGAGCAGTCACAGTGTGGGCGAAAACTGGGCCTGCTTTGTATTAGAGCAGCCCAGGACAGAGACACGAGGGGCAGTCCATGTGTCTGGGACCCCTGAGCCCATCCTCCTGCTCTTCAGTGCCAGTGGATGTCACCCCAGCTCACGTGTGACTGCCTGAGCACTGCCCTGCTCCCTCATTCCAACAACTGTATCCGTATCTGAGATGCAGAGGTGGCAAATTAGTCCCAAAAATGGCCATTTGGGGTCAGATGATGTTCTTCCAATAGTTTTAAGCCACCACCATTTACTGGATAAATTTTGTCTTGGATAAATAACAAGGCCTGGAGGATTTGCTGGATGAAGGTCCATGCTGCAGCCCAGTGCTTGTAGTTGATGTAGTAGCTCTTGCTGCATATTTGTAGGATGGTCTTGTGGTTGCAAGGATGCCCTTAAACAATGTGGTTAAAAAGCTACTGGACTAACTTACAGAAAGCCCCAAATGGTTGGCAGTTTCCAGCCAGGAAGGATAGATAATTTTGTAATTTGCAGACACTGCAGGGAGTACAAACCATGAGTTTCAGGGCCTTGACCCAGGAGCTGGCACTGGAACTGCCTGCCCTGGCCCTCCATCAAGCAGGAGAGAATGTGGAGCAGGATGGGTGCTAACTCTGGTGGTGACCTTAAACCACTGCCAGTGTGTCGGGGAGCAGAGCACGGCAGTTCATACATGGGCACATGTTGTCTTCTGCCATCGCAATGAAAGTGTCAGTCCCAGGAAAGGGGTAGAAGTGACAACCTCTTAAATCAACCCAGTGTGAATTCTGGAGGTATTGAGTTAGAGCTGATGTTCTCTGCTCTACAGGGTGTTTAATTAATATTATTTGAGTTGCTTGGTGAAAACACGGATGCTTTCAAGAAACCTAACAGCATCCTTTCCTCTCCTTTTCCCCATACTAGTAAATGGAGGCTATGCTTTGTAGAAATACCCACCACACTCTGAATTCAGGCTCCTCTGCAACAGAGAAGTGATTTTAAAAAGGTGGGGGAAAAAAGCAAGGAAAAAAAAAAGCCACACATCAAGCAGTCTTGCTCTTAACTTTGGATTTGCCAGTTGCAAAGCAGAAAGAGTTTTTTACTCTTTTTGCAGTTGTAAAATTGTGGAGAGGTAATCTTAAACCTGCATTCATTTTTTATTGCCCCTTCTGTCTCTTTAAGACCTCTGGTTTTCAAACTTGCAGTTCACCTTTGTGGAACGGAGTTGCTCTTCTCATATGAATTCCCCCTGTAACTGGGACAAAGAAAGGCACAAAGGTTCAAGGGAGTGAGATAGTGCAGTTGTTTCTGGATGGAGCATTTTCCAAAGTTTGCCCTTTAGATGGCAGCTGGAGTGGGCTTCAGGGCTGGTGTCCCTGTTTGGGACTGAGGCAGCCATGGGGCTCTGTCCTTTGCCAGCCCAAAGACACCAAAGTACTCACTGAACCTGAAAACTCTCTGTGGAGCCTCCGTGATCCTGAGGCAGGCAGCAAAGGTTGGAGCAGCTGCTCGGAGGTGTATGGATGCTGGCAGGGCAGCGAGGGGGCTTCTGTGGTGTCACTGTGAGCACGCTGAGTCTCTTGTTTTCCAGAGTGAGGGACGTGGAGGGGCTCAGCAACCACAGGCTGAGCATGCTCCATCTCTTCAGCAGCAGCCATAAAGAAAGAAGCTTGCAGGAGCAATTCATCACTAAATTCAATTTTAGTGTGAAGGTATGACACAGTCTTGGTCACCCAGTAAGTGTATCCCTCCAGGTGACAACACACGTGCCTGTAGTCCAGCCAGTGGCTGTTTCCTCCTGTGCTTGTTCTTGTGAGGGACATCTCACTCACACATTTACCTCTGCTCGTTCCTCGCCTTGCAACCCACCACCTGACTTGTCTCTTCCAAAGCCATTTCCCCAGAAATTTCATCCTAGCAGGGGTCTGCCAATCACCATTGAGTGACAGACAGAGTTGCTAATTGTGGGGGACCAAATTAAGGTGCTCATGTATGGCTATAGGTTCATCTTTGCTAGCCAGCAGCTACCTCTACCTATATATTGGCTATAGAAACCTGACTGCTTACTTGGTAAGGAGAATGCCTGTTACTAGCAGAAGTTTTTCACAGGCAGGATTCCCTCTCCTTTTTATGAAAAATTATATTTACAAAGCCCATTCAAGGGGAAGGCATTTGGTTTTAAACTCCCCCCTGCAGTATTTGAAATATGTAAAAAATGGAAATTGAATACAAGCAGAAGTGAAAATAAGTTGGTTTGTACTGCATGAACTGCAGAGCTTAAACTAAGCAGGAGAAAAATACTTTTTCTGATATGACTTGTGATAATAATACAGGCCAGGTCTGCTCTGAAGACTTTTGCCAACACAGCTACACTGGTCAAGGATATTGATGAAGTGTGTGTTAGGTTTGGGTTTTTTTTTCCACATTGCTGTAGCTGTTCAGGCAAAATCCCTGGTGATTCTGTAAATGCAATTATGCCAGCAAAACTGCGCTTTTGATGATATGGTTGATTTTGCTCACTGGAGGGCAAAACGTTGTGAAGCCATGCTGGCTGAAGCTTGCTTTCTCCAGTTTAAATTGTGTGTGCTCCAAGGCTATAGCTAGACAAGCTTTTCTTTCAGTCCCATGCCAGCTTCAGCAGTCACCCCCCCAGTCAGATTGTCTCTGGGATATGGTTTTGCACTCTGGCTGATACAGCATCAGGCTGAAGCAGCTGAAGGGAATGGCCTCACCATGGCTCTGCTGCATTTCTCCCTACCCACTGCTGGTGTTTCTGACTCCTGTTAGCTAATTCGGAAAGCTGTAGTGACAGATAACTTGGCAGAGAAGGGCTTCTTTTTTTCTTCTTTATCTCTTTTGGTTTTGTTTTTTTTTTCAGTATGTGGATTTAGCTTCCCAAACTGTTTCACTCTGGGATCAGATGAGCTGTGGTGTGAACCATAGAGACCTGCAGACCTGGGCTGTTGCCCATGGTTGGACCCACTCAAGTGGGTTATAAACCATGTTCTCATCTCTACTGCCATGGTTGGGAGACCAAATCAGAGAAGGGCTCTGAGTTAAAAATAATCACTCTGAAAGCACTCAGGCTGATGGCTCTGGCTGGGGTCAGTCCCACTGTCCAGCTCACCGTGTGTGTTGGCCACCAGCTGCACGGCCAAGATGCAGGCGAGGGCAAGACACGGGAGAGCAGCCGGGATCGCCTGACCTGGCGCGGCTGCCGGGAGAAATATGAGACGAGTTATGGTTTTAGAGTACTTAACTCACTGGCAGAGTGCTGCTGGAGCAGGTCTATACTGGGAATGTCTCACACCACAGTCTAGGAATGCTGGATTAGCCTTAATAGTCTCCATAGTGCAGATGGAGCTTGTGCCGTTGGAGCTGCATTTTTGTGGTTTCACACAGCCCATCTCAGAGTGAGACAGTGCACAAAAGCATGTCTTTGCAGGTGGAAGGATTTCTACCAGATCAGCTGTAGGAAGAGTCATTCGTAGGTATTTTCTTTGTGGATATTTGAGCCTTCTGTGGGGCCCCATAGCATGGGAGTCTTTTACGTAAATAGAAGGACACAAGGCTTTGCGTTGAGGACTGTATTACAGGGTAAAGGTCTAAGACTGATTGAAATCAACAGCCTCCTCTTAAAACCCCACCTGTAAAAAACAAAATATTTTCTTTTGCTCACACCAAGGAAGCAGAAGGTGAAGCCCAGAAGCTAAATAGACCAACTATCAAGAATTGTTGACAAAATCTCAGGCTGGGGGCAACTCTGCCATGTATAGTATGAGCCTAATCTCTTGATATGCTAGGATTTTTAAATTTTATCTCTTTTTTCCAAGGTTTCTAATTGCTTTTTAATTCAGTCTGTTAGTGAAGGCAGATGGAAACAAAATTTTCCTCCTTTTTGATAGCCTCTAGTATTTGAATACCTTCTTCTGTGAAATGCAAAGAGGAATACTTTACTTCATGTTCTGCCTGGTGTTGACTTAAAAAAAGTGAGAAAAATGCTGCCCTCAGGGAAAATGGGTTGCAAAGCTTCTCATTCTTAGCTGGGGCCAGGTTTCACCCGAAGTATTCCCACTTCCCACATTTGCAAACCAAAAAATGCAGTTTAACCAAAAGTAGAGCTGTCAGGCAAGTGCTGGGCTGCAGTGTAGATCATCCAGTGCATCTAACTTGGGCTCCTTAAAACATCGCTGCTGGCTGCCCTCTACCCCATGGATCTGCTGGAGGGCTCCCATCCCACTTCAGGGAGAAGGGGCTTCCCCCTGTTTCTGGGCTGTAAGAGGGTGGGAGGGTGTGGCAGTTCAGGTCGGATGCCAGTGCTTGAGTTTTCCTAACATCTGGAGGAGGTGCAGGGCAGGCAGCAGCGTGGTTGTGTCCTGCACTGTGGCTGTTTCCTCAGCAGCACCCATGGGCTGTGAACATCCTTTGAGCAAGGAGTCTCCACTAGGACGACCGCATTCCGCAGCAGCGAGGCCTTAAGTAACTTGCACAGCTAAGGCTGGAAGTTGGAGATAGAGATTCTTGCTGGAAAGGGCATTTGATGATTCAGCACACACGTGTAAGCACAGCATTCACTCGTGCAGATCTCTGCAGTTGTTGGGCATAATAGAACATGTTGGTATCCTCTTCCTTGGTGAATGGAGTTAATCCGCCGACACAATAGACTAGAATGTCTCTTGAGCCCTACGGAAGCTATCACGTTAAAACAGGTTTATTCACTTTTAAAAATACATTATGTAAAAACTTACTCAGGGAGTTCATTAAAACCAGGATTTCTTTGTCCTTTTAAGACATTGGGGCTCACTAAGAAAAGCCTATTGAGTGTGGGTTTATTTTTCAAGCATGCAATGTGTGTCTGATTCTAAAGTCTTTCTGAAAAATAACTCTACTGTTTATGCAGGAACCACATTTCCTTCCATGCTAATGTATTTTCTTTAAAAATATTAGTGAAACACGATGGAGGCACAAAGTTCCTCAATACTTGTATTAATCATAGCATGCAATCAGCAGTTCTAGCTTACTGACACTAGTTCACGTCTTGCAGAAAATGTGAGCCTGAAGGGAAGCATATGGCAAGAGCACTGTAACCTGCTAGGATCACTGGCTTTGTTTGCCTTTTAACTATTGGCCCAAACTTGTGCATGAAGATTTAGTTTTTAAATCTGGAAATATGCCACAAAGATGATTTGACAAGTGTCTTAATGCCAGGAAGCACCATGTGTTGTGAAAAAAAGCCACCTGACCAGATGAAAATAGCTTTTGTGATGGTAATCTCTTTCACGTTGTTGCAGTTGTGGATAAAACATTCTTCTAAGCTCAGGAAAATAAATATCAAAATTTAGAGAAAAACAGACTGTCTGGCACTCTACGGGCTGTAGCTGAGCTGGGACTCAGGGTACCTGTCTGATCTTTGGATGATCTGTCCTGGATCAAATGCACAGACTGTCCAGTAGCTCTTAGTTTCAGTGTACAAAGTGGGGTGACCTTTTGTGAACACCCTGTAGTGTGTGATTTGGGAGGTTGAAGAGTATTATCTCCATAACATGGGAGGGCACACTATCCATTTTTAGTTGATCACCTTGCATGCTTCTTGCAAGGTCAGCTTCAAACTATGACTAATTCCTCTGCAAAAGAAACAGATGTCAGGATTAATTCATTTAT
The DNA here is from genome assembly GCF_024509145.1 of Vidua macroura. NCBI lineage: Eukaryota > Metazoa > Chordata > Aves > Passeriformes > Viduidae > Vidua > Vidua macroura. The sequence goes on along the minus strand of NC_071578.1, from coordinate 8,884,802 downwards.
ATCTCTACATCACAGCACAATGTATTTTCTTACTACTGTAATTTGGGCCCTGTAATATATTTGCTTGCTTTTTCCCTGTAGCTGTTATTCTAGTACGAATATCATTAATCCCTATCCCCTCAGAACAATTGGACTTTTGCGGGAGGGAAGAAATGGGAAGAGGACATTAGGTTGTTCTGGGATAGCAACTGGGGTTGTGACCGTATTTAACTATTACACATCAGTTAAGGTTCAAAGCTTTATCCCTCTGCAGAAATAACTGCATTCAGCTGCCCATGGCTGAGTCTCGTTATACCTTGTTATTTCCATGATAAGAGGAGAAAGAATGAATTTTTAAACAGTGAGCTCCTACTATTTGTTTGAGGTCAGACACATAATTACTTTTACGGAATGGCTCCTGGGAGGTTAGCTCCAGATGTGGGTTCACGATCCTGCCCCACTGATGGCCAAATGAAGTAAATTACATGGTTTTCCCCATGTCGTGTCCTTTCTGTAAATTGGGGATAGTGGCCTTCCCTGCCTGGCAGGAGTCCTGTGAGGATGAGTTTCTTTAAGATGAGAAAATTCTCACCTCGAGAAGGTGGCTTAAGAAGGAAGGAAGGACCTTTGGCAATGCCACCCTCTCAAGGAGAATTGCTACTTAGAGCCTTTGCTGTTGGACAGCTTCTAGCTCTAGAGTGCCTCCATGCTTCCTGTGTGTAGAAACAGCATCAGCAGAAATGCCAAGAATCGTGTCTTTTCTGGGAGATGGTCCATCCAGCTTTGTACTCAGGTATGATGCAAGGGAGTGGTACTGCCACTCTTTTTCATAGAAAAAGGGTTGTAATCCAGGTTATGCCAGTTTTCGGAACACTTTGAGAGCCTAATCTCACCACAGAGAGTGCCTGTTTCTCTGAAAAGCCCCAAACACATTAATTTTAATTTATTTCAAGATTTTTAATAATAATGGAGTATTTCTAGAAACACATGCTGCACAGCTATATTTCACCCCACACCCAAAGTTAGAGGCCAGGTTTGTAAACACATGAAAAATAAGGCTGAAATAAGTTTTAAGTTATGTTATATAAGAACCACTGACATTTGCTGCTACATGTTCAGGTATGTAATGGCAATTGACAGCACATGCAGTCTTGTAGACAGATAATCCATCACATGTGTGTGTGTAGTCCTTTTCTGGAGAACTGCTTCAAAAAAGATCCATCCCAGTCTTTATTTCACTTTTCAGCTTACTTTTCAAGATCCTGGCTCACTGGTTTATTTTGGCTTGTGTGTATTTGTGCTCATTGTATTCCGAACAAAAAATGTAGTAGTGCATGTTAAAGCATCCAGGTTTGTCTGGTTTTGAGTTGAATTTGAGATGAGAACAAGTGGTAGAATTTGGACTGGGTTCCCGTTCAGAGCATTGTCTGCAGATCTTCAAAGCCTTGTTTAGTTTGGCCCATGTCTACAGATAGTAGTCTGTAATAACACTTGTTTTGAGCTTGTAACCGTCCTCTGGCTTGGACTCTAAACTGCGAAGCAGCTCATTCAGAATTTGAGTCAGGTTGTCTGAAAAGCTTTTACTTAATTATTTTTTTAATTAACAAGGCACTTACTAATTTCCTTCTTCTTCTGTTCTGTGTTTTATTTGGAGTTGTGGTTGTTCCATTTTTTTAAACTTGCAGTGAGTGTGCTCAAACAAAGTGCTGTAGAGGGAAAAACTGGTATTGCTCATCAGTTTGGGAGTGTGGAGTGAATACTAGAAGCCCTTCTTGATGTCTCCAAATCTAATCTTCTCCAGCATGATCCAAACTCAGCTTAAGGGTTTGGATCCCAGCTGAGAGGCTCCTGTGGTGGGTTGTGCTGGGCTGTTTGGTGTAGTCCTTGTCCACCCAACAGAGACCAACCCAGGGTGTTACAGTAACCCCAGGACAGCTTTGAATGCACGTACAAGGTTATTATTTCCTTGCGTTTATCAGTTGTAATGACCCAGGTCAGACAATTTATACCGTTTGCTTATCAGCTGACCTGAAATGCTCCAGCTGGTCACTGCTTGTCATGCAATGTCCCATGTCCTCTCCAGCTTGTCACTCATTTCAGCTTAATTCTCCTTGAATTCTTTAAGTAGCCTTTAAGGACATAACTGCACGTGGCTCTAAATTGAGGTTTGCTTCCCGTTTGTTAGCTGATAAAGAGTTTCCCAGCTCAGAAATTCATGCTGCATAATCATCTTAACTTATAACCATAAATACATACTCTTGAGACAATGTATTCTTTGCATATTGATTAATGGACATGCTCTTTATATGTTGTCCCTACTTCTGTGCAGTGATTAGAAAATATATGATTGACACTGGTGTGGAAATGTCTCTTGTTTGCTGATGGGGATGTAATTTTTTTTTTTTTAAAGTAACACCAAACTCCTAAATTCATATACCAAACTTGTTTAGTGAATTGCTATATTGCACAACCTTGTGCATACTGCATGATTTTTTTCTTGTGTGTTTTTGAATATTTTGGCTGTATCCTTTAAACCCTACACCTATTAACTTTTCTATCTGTGTAGATCCAGGGAGGAAGCTCTCAAAATAAAAATCCTTTAATAGCCTATCAAAAACAATGCCCATTTTATCCAACATGTTGTAGTCAAACAGGGAAACACTGATAGCTGACATGCCTCAGATGAGTGCCTTGCATGCTGGTTTATTACATGAAAAACAGAAGCTTAACTTCATGCAGGTATTTTCTGTGTGTTGGTGCTCCGTGGGTTTGGTTTGACTAGTGTGCCATGCCCCACTGACAGGAGCAGGCAGGATGCAACCCTTGCTGCTAGAATTCATGCAGGAAAATAGATTGGAGGGAAAAATAGTAAGTGTGGAAAGTGAAACGATTTTGCTCTTCCTCCTCCTTCCCAACATCAGCTTTTTCAGCCAAGTATAATGCTCGTGCTAGATCAGTCTTTAAACCCCTCATTTAGCCATCATTTGTATTTCTGAAAACTATTATTTAACTATTATGTGGAAAACCAGCAGGATTATAATTTGAAATAGAAATGCATGTTGGTTCCTTGGCTTTATAATGACATGTTTATCTGCACCTCTAATGCTCTCATTGCCCAAGTCTGCACTTTTGGTTAATATGCTTGCCGATGAACAATTGTTTTGCAACAAAATTGCACTAAAACAACAGCATTATGTCTCCTGTGTAATTTGTATTCTCTATACATATCCCTCCCCAAATGTTTTGCTTAAATCTGTTTGTGTTCTGCATGAAATGTGCAGTAATGGTGGTGTGCTCGTGCACATTACTATGTAGCTTCAGCACCGTTAGGTCCTTACTGACACCAGTCTGTAGGTTAAGAGCACTTCAATTGGTCTAATTTGCAACCTGATCAGAAACACTGACCTGGTTAGTCTTTAACAATGAATGTGCCTAATGATAACTTGTAGACACCCTTAGTGAAGGCAGTGATGTGTATACAAGGAGTCATTTCCAGCTACGCCGCGTTAGAAGGTCTCGGGCTGCCTTATCTGGGATATCGCCTTGTCCTGCGCTTTTCTGCAGCGGGGAGGCTTTGTCACCTCTAATGATACCTATCCGTCAAGCTGCATTGATTGAAATGAAGATAAATTGAATTGATACAAACAGGAGAGTTAGATGACTCATTGATATAATTAGGCTGTCGGAATATCTCGCCACATTTTACTAATGCTAATTATATGGTCTTTTATATGGGAAACTTCAGTTAATTTTGTTCTCCACAAAAGGAGAATACAGCCATTTATTAATTGTAAGGTGGCTCTTGGCTTTATAGAAGCCTTTTTCTAGAGAGGAGGTATGTTTACAGAATTTCCTTTAAGCTGTCAAAAGCCTGAAATTGATAACAACTTAAAAGAATCTAAACTGTTAATAGTTTACATTTATAATTCATCTAATGTGATAGTTTATAACATGAGAATCAGAGTATAATAAAACAAGGTATTTATTGCAAATGGAAACGTGCTGAATAATGAAACAATACTAATTGCAGTTTAAACACTTTTGATATAAGCTATTTCTGAGAGGATGTTTCAGGCACTGGAGATGAGATATTCATCATAATAAGGAGGCAAAAACCCTTCAAAATATTTTCTGAAATACAGATAGGCTGTACATCTCTATGCCTCTCTTTTTTTCCTTTTTTTTTTTTTTTCCCTCCCTGAAAATTCTGGGTTTTATCTTCTGTCACAATTGATCACAGGAGTCAGTTTAATTGGGAAATTCATTTAAAATAGTTTCTAATTGGCATCAGAGAGTTGAAAGTTCAGTACAAAGGTGAGATCTAAGCTTTCTAATTAGATTGAATGCAGTATGACTTAAAGAATAGTCTTGATAATTACAGAATTTAATGCAAAATTATATTTTAATGAAATATGGTGATTTTTTACTGTGAAAAGTCCTGCAATTCTCGTTCAGTCTTTGATCTTACTTTTAAAAGAGGAACTAAATTGTTTTGTGCATCTGTGTATAAATTCCTTAAAACCTCACATAGTTTATTAAAAACTAAGATTATTATCATTTTAGTTTTTCAGGATGAAGCTGATAAGTCTGCAGTTTGGATGCCAAACCTTATTCCAGGCATTCTGTATTTTCTCTACTCAAGTATAATTTTCTCTTGCATAGAATTATATTATGAACTCAAGTTTCCCCCCCCTCCCTTCTCACCCCCCCCCCCCCCCAGGTTGTTTGATGCAGCTGAAATTGAAGGCTGAAGTAGAAGGGGCCACTTAAGTAGTGAAGGGTTTTTCTTTGTAAATAATAGATCAAGAGCACCGTAGCTGTATCTAATGGCGCCGAATGCAGCCTCCGTTCCAAGGACAGCGTGGGGTTTAAAAAAACATAACCACAGTTCATCCCCCTCTCTAACCTGTGGTCAGTTGGGCTGCTGCTGTTGGCCAGTCACATGTTTTAATTCATCAGACATGTTTTTTTTATAAACCTCTGATAATATCAACACATGAATAGCAGGGATGATCGCTGGGATTTCCGGACTGAAATGACGAGGGAAAATAAAATAGAAGGGGTGTTTTGTGAAATCTGTTTCTTCTTTTCAAGCCCAGAGGTTTACCTGAGCACCGATCAACTTTTCTTTTAAGCAGCAAAGTTAAGGTGTGCTTTCACAGAAACTGAGCTAGCTGCTCTCCAGATTTCTTCTCCTTCATATATTTTAAGCTGATAACAATATTTCAGAATATGCACCTGCTTCTTTGAGTTAAACTTGAACTTATTTAAAGAGAGGAAAAGAAGCTTATTCTGGGCATGCAGTACAGTATTTCAGGTTTTAGAAAAAATAATTTAGTGCTTCATGATATTTTGGAGAACATATTTTACACTTAACAGATGCTACCCTTTTCTTTCTTTTTAGTCAAGTTTCCTTATCTCTATTCTGCCAAGTGGATGCAATTTCAACATCAAGATAAATAGCAACATCACGTGCAAAAATGAGTCAATTATTGTCAGACATACAAATTTGATAAAAAAGACAAAACCATGTTCCCTGCCTGTGGTCCAGCAGACTTGAATTGAATGCAGTCAGAGACTCTGAAGTCCTTTCTCAAGCAAAAAACTCTCCCATTTACAGTTGATTACCAGGATCAGGCCCTAACTTGAAAAGGCAGATTCCTAGAAATTTCAAATGCAAAACAACATAAAAAAAACTGTTGAAGGACAAATTCATTCTGTTTTACACTCCCTTCTGTGCTTAAAGTGTCTGTTCCTTGAATGACACTGGTAGATTTGCTTGTAAAATAATTCGTCTTTCTTGTGCCACTCACTTCTTTGCTTTATGGTATCTTGTAAAATCAAAAGAAGCACTTTCTCTGGTGTTTTTTTACAGGTTTTGCATTCAAAACCAAACACAAATAGTCACTGAGAATTTTTGCATAATTATTTTCTGAAGATTTATAGTTTGCCTAGAATTTTTTTTTTCATTTCTCTTACTATTGTTGTTAAATACAGACTGTTTCATTGTGTGTTTCAATCTGATTTGCTTTTGTTTTAAACAGTTTTGGTTTCTGACTAATGACTCATTTGTCTAAACCAAGAAAATCTAAGCACAGGTTACAGTCATCTGCTGTAAATGATAGGAAGTAAAACGTAAGCTGTGCTTCACCTTCATTCTGCTCAGCGTTGGCAAGGGTTGTGGCGAACAGTAAAATGTCCAAAATGAAATTTTAAAAACAAACAAACAAACAAAAAAAAAAGTAGGCAGGTTCACCATCAGTCATCAGGCTCTCACAATTATTTTTTCTCTTCTGCTCCAAAATAATTGTACAAGTTTTCCAGGCTCCAGTAATCTCTGTTTCATGTCCAGCATCCCCCCAAGCACGGCTGAGCTGAGACGCTCGTTCTGCACTGGGTTCGCTTCTGTGCGTGGGCAGGAAAACACTGCGAGAGATACGGAAGCACCGTACCAAACCTCCCAGGAGCTCTCCTGTTTTTCCTCCCCTCTGTCTTCTCCAGTTTGTTTCCATGTAGCGACAAAAATTACAGAAATCCATTCAATGTAACCTTTTTTTCCTTCCCCCTTTTCACCTTCCAGTTGCTTACCAGAGAGATCAGATGTGGAAAAGCCAAAATCCCAGAATATGATGAACCCATTAAATTAGATGATTCCTACAATTTGTTTCCTTGCCAGTTCTCAGCTTTCTGTTTTGTGCTTTCTTAGCCAGTGCTGGGGAAAAAAAAAAAAAAGAAGTGGCGTGAAAGCTAATAGATACCCCAGCCATCAATTGCCGAGACATTTTGTCTTTTGTGACATTGAGGAAAAGACAAGGAAGGAACTAAAAAATGTCAAAAGATCAAAAAATCAATGGGCTGAAGGAATGTGATCTGTTTATCGGGGTGTAGCTGCTCTTTCTGTTTGCATTAAGTCCGAGTGAGTGTCTTTGGTCACCACTAAACTTGCTTTTATTCACTCCCTAGGAGATGTAATGCAAGCATGAAACGGTGGCTCACAAAGCAGGCACAGCGGCAAAGGAAATAAATAAATAAATAAATAAAGCCAGGGCTTCTTTAAAGACCACAAACCCAGGTTTATTGCCTTATGATTTTTTTTTTTTTTTTGCCTCGTATTAAACACACTTACCTTTCCTTGAAACTTGTTGCTGAGCACAGCAAATGGACCATGTTGTGTTGACGCGGGTGTCTTGTTTCTGTGTTACCGGGAGGTTATTTTTATGTATTTATTTTTGAAAATGTCAATAAAATGAAAAGAGGGCAAGAGTTCAGTGAGCGGAAGTTCTGGCAGCTGATTGAATGCATGTTCTTGGCGCTTGACAGTTCACGTCAAGTCTTTGGTTGGACTTTCCCTTTGCTTTCCTGGGCAGGGAGTTGGGTTTGTTTTCTCTGAAACATGAAAAGAGTTGGGCGAATGCAAATGTGAGGCTGCTCTGGCGCGCGCCTTTCCCCTGCACGCTGGTAATGTAGTGCTTGCTGAGGTTTTAAAGTCACTGGATATTGCATAGCTCATAAATTCTTCACAAGCATGGATGGAAGGGGGGGAGATGTGTGTGCATGTACCAGGAGAGCGCGCGCATGTGTGTGTGTAAGTGCTGTCCCAGCCTATGAGAACTGATGGAGCAGACAAGGCAACGCTACAATCTGTTGGACAAATTTTTTCTCACCCCTTGTAGTTATGTGATAGGAAGTATGGCAAGGGCTGCATATTTTATAAACTTTCTATTAAAGTTGTGGCATGTTATCATAAAACTGAATTGCGATACTTTGTATTACACTCTGGGATTGAGAGATAGACATAGGATTAAAAAAACAATTTCTAGGCATTTCTAGATGATAAATTTAATTTTCTTTGCTATTTGGAGGTCTTCTTTGAAAATGCAATTGTAATGAACGCATTCAGAACTGGAGAATAGATTTACCCTTGGCTTCAAATAGTTGACGTTATCAGGCTCTGTCATTCGTTCCTTCCTATTTTCGGGCTGCTAATTGATGTTTTTGATGTCAGCAAGAAAATTGAAGAAAATGTCATGTGTGAACCAGTGCGGAAGTTAATAAGATTGACTTCGTTGACAGAATTTACAATGAGCACAGAGACCGCATAATGGGACCGCTGCGAATTCGTGTGCTCTCTTTGGAGTCAAAATTGACACCTCACGCTAGGCCAGCGGTCGATAGGAAAGATGCAACATTTGGGAAGGTTCCTAATCTCATTTTTTTTCCTCTTCCCTTTTTTTCCCTCTCCTTCTTTCTTTCTTTCTTTCTTTTCTTCCCTCCCCTATTACCTTTTGGTCTATGGAGCTTATCTAGTTGCAGAAGCAGCTGTTTATCCAGAGGGCTACTGCTTTGGACCAAGCCAGAGCCTTGGTTCAATCTCTCAGCGCTCCACAACAATGCTCATTTTTTATGCTGTTTTGAGTCTGAAAGCAAAAGAGTCTTGAAAAGGTTAGATTAAGATGTGTCTTAAGGAAAGCTGTACTAATATTGGACAGGGTCATTGCATATGCTTGGGCTATGTGCAATAAAGCTGAAAGGCAAATCCCCTCCGTATAAAGGAAGGAAGCTGTGGGACACCTACCTGGGCGTTAAGCATAACAGAAGACTACAGCTAAGCATTACTCTTCCTCTGGGCTCCAGTGCATGTGCATCTATGTGAGCGTGTACACCTGCATGTGCAACCTCCAAAACTTCTGACTCTCGCCGAGGTGGTTTTTCCCCCTTTTTTCCTTGGATAAAACGGGAATTCAAACTTTTTTCAAAGTAGCAAAAGGCTTCACTGTAATAGTTTAATTTTCCAGTAATGTGACAAAGTTTATTGGATTTGTGTGTATAATTATGGAATGGATTAGCCGAGTTTGGTTCAGTGAATCTGATTATTTTCTGGCCTTTAGGGAAATGCGCTAAAACCCTAATATGTCCACTACCCCCAAGCGGTCTCTTTTTGAAGGCGCCGCACAAAATGTGGTCTCTACTAGCGTTCAGCCTCCAAGGATCTTCAGTGAGAGACATTATTCTTGGAATATCCAATTAATTCCACGGGCAGTGATCAGTTAGCGCTTCTTCTTCCTTTCTCGCCATTTGAAATGCTAACACAATGAATATTTTCTCATTGGTCTGCGTCCCTCGGCTAAGCTGTTGCCGCGGGCTGAGAATTTCATCGACTGATGAGACCAGAGGCTGCGCCGATAAAAGGTTACAGTACGTGATTTGCATGCCAAGTGGGGTTTGGTTTCATGAACTTAAAAGTTCTTTAACTTTTATTTGACTTTTTTCTTTTGTACATAGATGAGGGTTGTTGGAAAATTTTTCCCCCAAATTTTCTGGTTCGTTTCCCAAAAAATCACTGAAATTAGCAATTAGTCCACATTACAGTTTTGGTTTGGACCCTCTTAAGCAAACAGGTATGAAATGTGAAATCTTTTGGACAATTGAAACAAAACTAAATGTATGTTCCAACAATCAACAAAAACTTATGTTTAAAAAAAAGCTTAAAAATTGTAACAGGTTTCCAAACAGATCTGGTCAAGTCCAGTGTTTCCATTTTCTCTTACAGCTCAGTGTCAGAGTATATTTTTAACTAGGCTTTAATTCCTTCAGCAATTGCAGTACATTCTGTGAGGCACAACAGAATGAAAGTAATATATTTAGCTTTTGTATGTGTTAGAAGAGGGAAATCTCCATGTCTTTTGAGTGATGGGAATGGAAGCCATGGGTTAAAACGACACTAGCACATTCCTGGAGAGTGATTAAGACAGACTGTTTGGCACTGTTATTCAATGGTAAGTTGGTGGAAGTTCTTGGAGTATTAATTATGTTCCATCAAGCACGAGTAAATATTCCAACAGCAAAACAAGGAAGCTGTTATCTTTGTCTTCAACACAGCGTTTTGCACAATTGCCTGTGCAATTCATTCGTAAATGTTTGGCCATGTCAGCTAAGAGAGGTTTCCAGGACTGAACGATGCCGTGATCCTGGGATAAATGAGCCAATCCAGAAAGTTTTAGAGGTAAACTAAATTGAAACAAAGCAACTACCGCACATCAAATGCAGGCTTTCGTAATTCAGCGAGGGTGAAGGAGGGTGGTGCTGAAATAAAGCCACGCACAGAAGGTCTACGCTCTGTGTTGTTCTTGACTTGCAGAATGTCTTAGATGTACCTTGTAAGCCGTTGACAAACTTTGTTGGTTTAGAGATGTGACGGATGTATTTTCTGATCTGAGAAGCATTTGGGGGATAGAGATAATTTTTTTTCATCCTCTTTTCCCTCTCCCCCCCATTTCCCCCCCCAAAAAGGAGCATCAGCCTTCTTTGCTACTCTAATCTTAGAGGCTGGATAATACGGTTGGAGATTTGACATATTCCTATTGAATAAAAATCAGGAGACCCTTACCAAAATTGTTAGCAAAAGGGACTGGCAGAACTAGGTACAGAGCGGGGTTGGTTGTTTTTTTTTTTTTCTCCCCTTCCTTTCGCTAGCTGTCTAGGAGGAGTAAAGCAGGTGGCTCCCCGTGGCTGACTTTTCATGACAACATGCCATTAGAAATTGCGGTCCTGTTGATCAATCCACTCGACATGACAGCTTTGCCGCAAGGCCTGGCTCTTTGAGCACCAGCGCTCTGGCTTTTCCCTCCTTTTTTCCCGCACTAATTGGTGAAAGTTTTTACTGTGCTTGTGGCATAGGAAATTCTTTTGAACATTGTCACAATCAAGTGTTGACTTCTTTAGAATTGCAAGTAGGTTAAGTGAGTATCAACATTAAAAAAAAAAATCCACAAAAGGTATTGCTATCGAAATTTATTAAAGTAAAATTCGGAAAATACACTGAATTATTTAAAAAAATTAATTCTGGAAATCAATTAAAATATTGTTCCTTTTCAACTTTGCACAGCTAAAGATGCTACCATATTTGCATCTCAAAAAGTAGAAAGGAAGAGACAAATTTAGAGTTCTTATTTTCTTTCTTGCTTAGTTGCAGGCACAAAACTGAGCAACACCTCTCAGCTTAAATGTACACAAATGACTGCATCTCAGTAATTGGAAATGTAATAGATAGTGGATTTTTCAGGTGATTTAAAATACTCTAAACCATTATGCACTAAATAAGACATCTTAGCAAATTCTGTTTTTTAAAAAGCAGAAAAGAAAAAATCCTACAAGTGCAGCATTCAGGAGAAGGAGGAGGATAGCTGTGTGTTCACACATAGCCTGGGTAAGATAACCGAGCCATTTGTGTGATTCTTCCATCTGAAATACAGTCGGGAAAACTTCTGTAATAGATTTCTTTGAGAAACTCTGTCAGCTGAAAAATCAGATTATTGATGTTTTCAGATAAAAATTTATTTAAACATTGAATACTTGTTGACAAATTCAGGCAAAAAATTGAAAGATGTTTATAAAATATTATTAACAGTGAGGAAAATAATCAATATCTATTACAGGAAAATATGGTGCATGTGTTTAAAATGTACATTTTAACTATCACAGATTGAATTTTTTTTCTTAGCTTTGAAGGTTGCTATATATTCATCCCTAAACATGAAATCTCTTTTTGCCATTCATAAATGTAGAAAGACCTTATTATTAGTTGATGCAATTTCAGAGATGCAGGTGGTTTTAAAATAATCTGTGCAACTGCACTGCAAGGATTTGTAGAATGAACATGGGAAAGAAATCAGGAGAGAACAAGTGACAAAGAACGAGAAAAAGGGATATCTAAAGCGTGGAGGTGGCTTTTCTTTAATAATGCATACGTAGCAATAGGGGACTTTGGATAGAATCCTTTCAGCTCTCTTAAAGCCAATCGAAGGTTAATTTATAATAAATAATTATAGTTTTAGCAGTAAAATGAGACCCTGTGAAGCTGAGAGGAGAAAGGCAGTAATACAGTTTTAAAAGCTGAACGTGCTCACAGTTTCCATTGCAAGTGTAATAGCTACAACTGTATTTTTTTTTTGTAGATCAGACATCGACACTGAAAGAAGCATAAATTCATATAATTAATTTTGCCATTGTAAAAATCATTTGCTAAAATTTGCATTATTAACATTATCAAGTCGCTGGTTGGTGAGACATCAGACATGACGAGTGAGAAGGGCAGCTTAGGGAGAATTGGGCTTTAAACCCTCAGCAGATCGGAGTTAGGATCAAAGGCGCTTGTTTTATGTGGCTGTGTGACACTTTGAAGTCTTGACTGCACCTACAGCACTCATTTCATCAGGTTCACTGGTGTCTTAATAGCAGATCAATAAGTTTCAAAGTCGGAGAGTTAATTTGATACTAGTGCTGATGTGGTCGTGCTGGGGAAGCAGAGAGAGGCAGGCAGAGAAAGCAAGCCTATTAACCGTCCTGATAGGGAGAGGTGTGTGCCAATGTTGATGGGTACCTGTAAAAACCCAAACTGTAAATATTGACCTTAAATATGAAAGCTCCATGTACTAAAGGCATGGAGTTGTTTACATTGTTGAAATAGATTGTATGCAAGAGAGGCTGCTGTGCTAGCACCGTTCTTCAGCCAAGCAGTGCGAAGTTCTAAGAAAGTTCCCCCAGTAAGGAGAATAAATACACACACCTAAGCCCCTAAAGCATTGCATCCCTTGGTGTTATTTCCCTCATCAAATTGCCTACCTCTGCCCCCACCCCAAGTAAAAATAAAGACATACATGTAGGGAGGGAAAGGGGGAGACAGAAGAAGAGAGAGAGGGAAAACACAGTGGGCAACACAGTTATAATAGCTATTCATTTTTTTTCTCATCCTTTGCCAGCTTGTTTGCTTTCCTGCTGTAATGCAAATAGTTCACAAGAAAATTGATGTATTTTTAGATGAAGTGGGGTCAGTGACACTTTGTTTTCCTACCGTGAATATTTAAATATAAATCTATATATTAATCATTGTTCTCCAATGGCACTTTTTACCAGTTCTGTGATGGTGTAGCTCATCAGTCCCTTTCCAGCTCTCCGTGTGAATGCTTGCTTGTATTTCCAAGGCAAAATTTCGTCTCTTTTCAAATAAATCTGGCGGTGTTAGAACCCGCTTCTCCCGACTTCTCCGTGCCGCTTCTTCTCTACCAGTGAATC